>NW_026535284.1:16278884-16754202 GCF_026225885.1 Hylaeus anthracinus | reverse complement strand
ATATATATATATATATATATATATATATATATATATATATATATATTTACTTTCTGAAATGTTCTCTTGGCTTTTTTCAAAATCATCATCTCGAATAATCGAAAGTGATTCGAAACACCTTAAATCCGTCGTTCCTTACGCTTCTCGTTTCTAGGGTAAGACGGTGCAATATTCCATCCTTTGCACTCTAATAACGCTCGATATACATATATATTCTTAAAGTCAAGTACACACGTCTTTTCCTTAAAGTGGAGTACATAATGCATCTTTCTCGAACTCGGAGTCCTTCCTTTCCTCTCTTTCTTCGTCTCGTTAACGTTAGGCATTCGTTAGGCTTTGTCTCTCTTTGGACAAAGTGTTTCCGTCGATCGAGAGATGGCGCATTCAGCTTCTCCCATCGGCTCGTCTGGGAACGAGCGGAGGGGAAAGACAACGAAGAAGTCGAGGATATTTTCCGTTGGCGCCGTAGGCCGGTGACCAATAAGGGCGCGGCAGGAGCAGTGTCCCCTGCGAGGTCGCACGACCAGACTCAGACGCCTCGCTTTCCCCCAGAGAACGCGGCAACGTGGGCGAGAGACGAGATTAAAATTAGATCGATCGTCGTTAATAACTCGCGCGTCGGCCTATCACGATGGCGGTGCTCCTTGTTGACGAAATGCAACAGTTACGATTGCGCGAATAGCGCTGCGCACCGTGTACCAAGTACCGAGTACACCGCATAGCGCTGCGACTACTCCGACTACTACTACTTATTTATCCTTGCGATATTGCTTAGCTCTTTTAAGTTTGACTATTCGTAATGGTTGAAAATCGTGTAGCGCGAATAAAATTTTGACAAAAGCCGCGTTGAACGCTGCCAGAGCAGCTGTCTGCGATTTCTCTTGAGAGTGAGACACCTCGCGAATACAGCAGATGGGAGAAAACGAGAAATTAAAATGTATAACGCGCGGCCAGAGATCGTAGTTTCCCGCCAAAAGAAACCACAAAAATAAGATGAAATAGTATATTTATTTACGAGCAACCCTCTCGATCGAAGGTTCCGATGGAAATCCCTTACCGCGGCTGCGTTAAGGGAACTTGCGCGATTAATTAAATCACCGTGTAGCATCGTGTAAATAATGGAGCTGTGTGTTGCGAGGACATGATTCGCGAGCGAATCGGAAACTTTCAAGTAGGCTGTTTCCGTTGGAGAGTACTGGATTAATTGAATCTGAAACGGGAAATCGTACAGCAACATCAGCGTGAGCGATTGCGGTTCAATACCGATCGATGCTTTGCAGGAATTGCTGAACCTTCGTTAGAAGACGAGACGATCGAGGTCGTCGTTTCCAAGATTTTCGTACGCGATTATTCAACTTTCGAATATTTGCGTAATTTCTCTGTCCGTGTCTCGGCCGGCTTCTTGCCCTCTAGTCTCTGCGATTTCCATAGGAAACCGTTTGTTCGCGAAAACGATATTTACGTACGACTTTATCAAACTCGACGAACCAAACGAAACACGCGATTCAATCTCGGCTGTTTCCTGCCAGACCTTGATCGAATCCCGCCCACAGTCCACGGTCAACGAAATTTCAATTTCGTTCCAAAGTGAATACACGGCGGCCGCCTTGAAAATAGACAAAAATTAAGGAAAACACTGACAAACAGTTACAGGGAAAATAATGACCAAGAGGAAGACTCGTTTATTGATTCGATCGTTTTCTCGATATGTTTGGGAATGCCGCAGTTACCTTCCACGAACTCGTAGGGAACTCGTTAACCGATAGTCTCATCGGCATTCCTAATGGCGATCCTCTATATTGATTATACCTTTCATTTCTCTACGTATTTGCGAGGAGCAACAAAATAAAGCTGCAAACGAAGGAACCATTTGATCGTTGTGACTTTGACAAACGTGCGCAAAATGTCCAAGTAGCGATCCGCGTATCGTATCGACACTCCGATAGCAAACTAACCGACACGACTGAAAAGGAAATGGCAAGGTAACAAGACCGTCGTCTCGTTACTCGTCGTCTGTTACGAGAGAAGAAGCACTCGTCTACGTTTGAGTGGCTCGTTTTCCGGTCGGGTAGGGGTCTTCCCGAAGGCCGTTACAACCAACGAACGGAAAGAACAAAAACCCGCCGAGAGAGAGAGAGAGAGTCGTCGTGTTACGTGAAAGATTTTAACGAAATCGAGCGAGTAACCGGACGCGCGATGGTAAAGGAAAACGCTTCGTGCTTCTTTCCCTCGTAAATGATCTGAACAAACGTAAACGTAGTCGATCTGAGCCGAATCGAATCTCGAACCGAACGACTTTTCTCGCCAGGAGCAACGAAACGGAAATTTGGCAAAGGGACGACCGCGACGCACGCGGTGGGTCTATTCGTCGGCTGGGTACCTTCGAGTCGGACCCGATGCCGTCCATCGAGCACATCCAAACGGATAAGGATCTCGACTTGGACTTCCATGTCGAGTCTCGAGTCGAAGACGCGCACGTAGCGGCTCGGTGAGTGCAAACTATCCGCGTGTCGGATGACTAATATTGGGCCTCTGCCAATCTACGTATACGTATACGTGCAGATTCGCGTGGCCTAAGTGAGCGAATACGAAGAACCGTGTGCACCATGAGTGTGTTTTGTGTACTTGGTAGGAACGCGTGAATCCTCCACTCAAGATAATAAATATTTCACTCCAAAGCTAGGTTTTGAGCAATTTCCTGAACGAGACCCGAGACAATTCACTTTTTTCTCGACAATTTCCGCAATTTTTCGTGCATGGATTAACAAGCTTTTATTGTATTTATAACAGCTGAACCGTTATTTCGATAACATTCTGTACTACAAATACACGTAATACAGATTGCTCGAAGCAAAACTATCTAATCGATATTCGATTTTGTCCGTTGGGAATCGCGACGGTTTCATTTCAAGAATGCACTCGCATCCGAGAGTCCTCCGAACCCCGTTTCAACCCCTTTGGTTGCAGTACGTGCGCGCGAACAATGTTTGAAATTATTCCGTGGGAATGTATTATCCAATCATGGAGAACATCTCTATTAACCAGAGAAGGATGAATGGAACACCATGGCATCTCTCGATACGTATACGGGTCCACGATTCGAGTTGTTTCGACGACAATATTTGTTTCTAGATGGTTACGGTGGAACGTCAGGAATAACCGAAATACCCTTCCGGACAATGTCCGGTTTAATAAATTCCTATTTTTCTTGGCAACTCTTTTCCTATCCAACCTATTCCTATCATTTGTTCGTCGAATCTCCCAACGCCAACGACACGGCGCAGGGCGGCGCGGCGCTCTTAACGCGACCGTATCAGCTTTAGTGGGAGAATACGTCGATCGATACTTGTCTTTGCTTCCCGTTCGAATTTTAATTGCCTCCTGAACCGGTGCGATACCGACTGCATAATCATCTCGTTTATTTCCTTTTGCTGGTTAAATCATCGATTCAACTACTCGTACCAACTATCTACGTCAAAGACGAACTCTGTCGACTTGAAATTTACATTTTTGACAAGCACACGTTTATATTAGACCAAGCTTGTACGATAGTTGTACGAAGCTGATCGAAGACGGAACCTAATTCGGACGATCGCGATCGTCGATCGCAGAATGAGAGGTTCGAGAAGATACTGCGGAACGCGAGCAATTCTTTGCCAGATCACAAGTGCCGCGCGAAATGGGAATTAACGAGCATGCGATTAACCGGGTTAATGGATGAAGGCACGCGATACATACTCGGTTGCGTCGCGTCGCATCGCGTCGATTCTAAGGAAGCGCAGACGGGTTGTTGACCGGCTGACTGGCACACCCTGGCTCTTCATCTAGGACATGCTGATCACAGTTTCCTTCGACAAGATCGGATCATCGTCCGTGAAACGCCTCGCTACGAATTACTTGAACGCGACGCGTCCGAGGAGAACGAAAGCGTTAAACGGCAGCTAGCTATCGAGCGAACTATTCATTCTTCAAGGGCATCGCGAATTCGATTCATTCCACGACGGAGGCGTCGCGCTTTAGAAACGCTATAGCTGCGCGAAAACCTTTCACTCTCCATTCTTCTTATTCTTATCGTTGGGACAAATTTGAAGCTCGTACGAATTTGGCGTCGGGAAAAAAATGTGATGCAATGTCCGATTAGATTAGGCACGCTGTTTGTCTGAGTCGTGGATATGCGAATAACGGAAACCATGTTTTGCTAAGCGTCGCCGTCGATGCATTTCGAGGGTGGGAAAATCAAAAGCGTATCGAACTGGAAAGGTCGTACGGAGACGCGTTCGCGTAAAATGGAAGAGGTAAAAAGCGTTTGAATGGCACGTTGCGCGATGCATATTCAAGCGTCGGCGTCGGCGTCGGCGTCGTTTCCGCGCTCGAGGCTAACAATGATCGCGAATGTTTCTTTGGGTCAAAGAACGACGCGGACACGAATGTACTGTTTGAATTGGCTGGGACAAGTGTCGATACGGAAAAAGGTCGCGCGATCATCTTACGAGCGTGACGCGCTCACGATTAAAGCGCGAACGGCAACTGTTCTACTCGTGCAAAAATATACAGCGGAGGTTATTCCAGATGCATCGAGCAAAGTACCAGGTTCGAAAAAGGGCACGGCTACATTCGACCCGTACAATTAAAAGGAGGCTGCGCCTAGTACCGATTGTTTGCGATGACGATGGCGCTGGCGCTAAACACGAACACAGAAACACGCGTTAACGAACAATTCACGCTGCGGTGCTATTGTTTTTTTAATGGCAGGTGGTGGGAGAGAGCGTCCAGGATGTCAACGTCATTACGGATGCGTGGATTCGACGCGCGACATTAACCCACTTTTGTTTGATCGTAAGAGGCGATCTCCGATCTAGCCGGGTTCAACGAACGTTAATTGCCTGTCTGTTCGATTCATACAACTTTCCTTTTCTTTCCGGTAGGTGGTACGTTTAACGATACCTTAGTATAATTGTATCTTTTTAATATGAAAATCGAATCAATTTTAGATCCAATTTCTCTAAGGTTTGAGCCACGGCGTAACTTTGTAGACCGTCGAGCTAACCGAGCGCGCGCAACAATTTGCATGCTAACTCGTCGACGCCGACGCAACTATCTATTTTTACGCCGATTGTTTCCTTATATCAATTCCACTACGAAGCACGCCGTGGCATTCAATTCCTTCCGGTGATACGGCACTCCCCTTGCCAAAATCATAGCGTAAAGATTGTGCGGAAAGCAATCCTCCTTCCGAAAATCCTTTCAACGTTTGGAAATTCGTTGAATTATACCCCGAGGAGGAGGTAGGAAGAACGTAGTAAAAGGAGCCGCGTGAGTCACGAGGCTATCCCGATTTCCTTGGCTATTTTTAAGCGCGTTTACGAAATCAATTGTCTGTGTCGGTACATCCGGCCTTTTAGTACGACTGTACGGGCCTTAAATACCAATCCGATGCCTCACCTCCTCGACGAACTTTGCTCGTTAGATTCGATCACGTGTACATTATCGCGTAATAATTTGTTAAGAAAGAGGGAAGATGAAGGTGATAGGTGGAATACATCCAACGGACGCGAATTTTCGTTTGAAATCGGGAAGAAGTCAGGATGGGGCAAAAACGATGCAGCGTGTTATTGCGAGCGTCGAGGTGGCGGTGTTCGACTACCGAGCTGCGATATTTGATTTAAGCTTTCGCAAACACGCGGAGAAGCTGCAACGCTGCACGAGAACCTGGCCGTTCACCCCGGCAGTCTCAGAATAACTGCATACCTATTTGCCCCGCGTAAGCAGACAGTGGTGCACACGCGAAATTATTCGTCGAGAAAGCTCCGCGATATCGCAAGATTCGCAAGATTCGCAAGATTCGCAACCAAGACCATTCCGCCAAGACCACCGATCGAACACCATCGCTCTTGTCCCCCTCGAGAAACTTGTTCGCCGGAGGTCCCGTTTTACTTCAAGCTTTACCATTTCCTATTGCTTTTATCGCTAACCGCTATAGATTCGCTACTTTACTTGTCGCGTTTAACGCTTGATGCATACCGTTGCGTTAGCTGTTAAATGCTCCACGGTAGATAACACGATTAGGGGCGACCGCGTCAGAAACATTTGGGAGATAGGTCGAAACGATATCGGCATTATCAGACTTGTGACAGCCTACGAATGAGATAATAGCTCTGTGCGAGTGGTTGGATCGAGGAAATTCACCACCCTGGACATCGCTCTCTAACACCGAAAGGGTTGTGTCAAGCTTATCGGGGACATTGCTCGAAACGTATTCGAAATATGCACCCACAGTTACGATGCGCTGATGGTCCTCGACAAGATTTAACCTGACACGGCCCGATACGAAAAAGATGAGATTGTCTAAGATATCTTACACGGGTTGTAGCAGACGTTTCAAGTTTTTAAGGGTGTGTATCATTCGAAAATTCCAATCGACCAACAGTGGAAATAATGGGACAAATTATTTTTCACCGTACCAGGTACGGGATCTAATCACAGTCGGAGTACAAAACATGCCCAACGCGTTTAAGAGCATTGCGATGCACGGGGTGACGCGACTCGACGCCGACGCCGACGCCGACGGTCTAAAATAAACCGCTTCGCCCGTGGCCGAAATTGTAAAGCTCCGAGTCCAAGTCCGTGGTGGGCGATAATATCGCGCTTTTCGGAGGCACCCTGTTCGTATCTTGTATCAACCGCCCCCGTCCCAGCGGGGGTACTCACACCGGAAACCACGAGGAGGTGGCCACTCGCTTATCCTATAACTTTTCGGTACTGATCTCGGGTAGTGGGTGGTGGAATCGTAGCAAGGTGTATCGATCTGACACCTCGGCGACTGGCTCGAGAGAGTTGCGGTTATTCCCACCGAGAAAACATTTTTCACATCTACATAGAAGAGACGATTGGAATAGACGCGTTACGTGGAACGTAACGCAAAGGGAAAGAACGATTATTTCACCGACTACGACCGCGCCGATGACATCAGCGTCCAGGAAATAGGGATGCTTTGCCCCTTGCGTCTTTCGATTTCGGATTAGTTTGCTCGGTTTGCTATCTTCGTTTGTTATCACATTCGAGATAGTTGCTTAGAGAACAGTTTGTACGTTACTGCAACGTAAGATACAGGTAGGAATTTTCAGTCGTGTAGCGCTCGCTGGGGCAAGTTTCGCTAGTCGAAAGACATGCATCGCGAAAAGCTGTTTCTCCGCATAACTCTGTGTACTTTTGTCCATTGGAAAGTCGGCGATACGACGCAACGCAACGCGGACACGGCGATCTCGGGGGATCCTCTCGTTTGCCGCGGGATTCTTCAACGTTTGCGTCGCTCGCGCTGAATACTAAAGATTGCCGCATCCGCCGCACTTTCCTTTAAATTCTCGCGTATTCATTTGGGGGAGCTTTGTTTAATGTCTGCACAGTGCCGTCTACGCAGACGCGATATCCCGTGACGCGGCGACCGTGAATGCGCGAATCCTTTCATGTCGAATCGGTATCAGTGTCAGTGTGTGGAAATCCGTATGTGAAACGTGTACAACTGCACACTCGTTTCCCGTTTTCCCTTTTTCGTTTCTATGTAAACTATTTTTTCTCTTTACCAAATAAATTAATTAAAATCGTCCATTTAGACGCGTCGTCTCGCGAAGGCGTTGTTGCGAGGACGCATCAATAGTTTCGCGTACGAGATCGTGGTAGATGGTAAGTGACTCGCCCCGTTATACATGCTTTGCTCGATGGCACCCGATGATTCACGACAACCCAACGAGCCGTGATACTTTTAGATTTCACACCGGCAAGGTTATATTTGAAGCACCGAACAACGAAATGAACGCGCGTGAAGCGCGTCTAACTCGGATAGAGGCGAATCAAGAGACCTCGGCTTTCGATTTCGATCATTGCAAAATACCACGCGATTATTCTACGTTGGCGTTTCTTCCACGCAACGATTACAGCCGCACTGTATTCTGCGATTAAAGTATTCGCCGTTTCGACAAGTTGAACGTTGCGTGTACTATTCCCGATCTATCAAATAAACGATCCAATTAATTTACACGAAATGGATGATTCGAACAATCGCAAGCCCACGCACGCAAGGGAATTTACTCGACGCAGCTTCTTTCCCGGAGACGCGTCTGCCTCGGTCCGCGTTATTTATGGTTTCTATAAACGCTGGTTGATTCGTTAGGCGGTTCAGAGTTCACGGGAACGATCGCGTCACTGGGTGAGAATTGGTTCAATTCGACCAACTCATTTCGAGCGTCGAGCGTCGAGCGTCGAGCGTCGAGCGTCAAAGTGCCACGGTAATACCCAGTAATAACCTATCTTTCTCACTCGTCCCTTTAGGTACCATATAGATTTCTATATCGCGAAACTGGTACCTACTAGTAAAAACTCGCCGAACCAAGTATCCGGAGTACCCGCTTTACAATTTATCTGTCTATCACTTTTTGCTGAACGCGAATATCATCTCGAGACTACAGAGCCCGCCATTCATTTGCTGTACCAGTATGCAAGTACTGGTACATACGATTCACCTTTGTTACGAGAACGTCGCGCTGTCTTGGAGGCTTGTTTCGTCATCGAGAAAATTTGATCGTTCGAGTACAGTACCGTGTTAATTTCGGTAAATTAATATGTTTGTCGGTATCGACGAGCAATCCCCGAACAAGTTCAATCTGTTTGCTGGTTGGAAAACGATGGGATGAAATAGCAAACGTTAGCACTAGCTAATCACGATTATTTATTCACTTTTGCGAGTCGAGCTTGTTTTGTTGGGAGTAAGTAGGTCGTATTTAACACCGACGAAATAAATCGTACACGCTCGCTTCCGTGCAACGTTAAACAGACCGATAACTCAAACTACTTTCAGTCAGCGCAAAGCGGCTTTCTTGGTGTTACTCAAAGTAGATGAGAGCATTTCAACGGGTGGAGACGAATTCAACTTTCTGCGATGCATCGGAGGGAACGATTTCAGACTCCGGTCTGCTGGAAATTAACTACTCGACCGAGACTACGGTAACACGATGTAATCTTGTTACCGGTTCTACTAGCGTGTAGATATTGCTATTGAAATCACGATATCGAAATTTTTCGACGTCTCAAACCTCGATGCAGCGACAAATGTACAGTCGGATCATGATTTTACAAGTAATTGCTACGCGAACGTTCGTCGGTTGACACGCTGTCGACGCCGACGAATTGGAGCACTGCCGCGACTCGATCTCGGCTGTTGGAATCGGAACGCTACTGTTTCATCGTTCCAAGGGTTACTTGCCGTGTATTCTCATCCCAAGTGCCGGCTCTTATCGGTGCAGACAAGAGAGAAGAGAGAAAAGTGAAAAGCAAAAGGAAACGGCATGGAAATACAGGTCGTTCCGATTAAGCACGCTCGTTTCTGGGCTGCGTTAAAAACTGTGCTGGCACAAGGTCTCGTTTATTGAAACCGCGCACCCGAAATTGACCTTAATCGCGAAACTCTTTCGACCATCTTTGCCGATTCAAACATTTCGAACAAGTTTTGCGCAAAATTCAATCGATTTCGATTGTTTCGAATTAGGCTGAAAATCGTCCAAATATCGTCGATTAATTACGAAGCGACTCTTGTATGTTGTTTTCGATGTCGAGTGTCGCCATAGACATAGAAAATTTATAAAAACGAAAGTATAAATTATTCGATTCGTGGCTGTCTATCGGCTGAACGCGTATTCGTCGCGTTGCTACAAGTCGGTTCTCGTATTCAGCCTTCCCGAGACAAAATTTAAATTTGTTCCCAGCTACCGTCGAATATCGATGGAATATTTAATCGTTTGCCTTAGTCCCGATGAGAGAGTGGAGTGGTTCCGCATTCGAGTCACGCGCCTCCGAACATCCGCTCGTAGTTTCCTGTCGATGAACATCTCACCCGTGATTGCCACCTATTTTTGTATTTCGTACAATAGTTGGCAAGCTCCGGTGTATTTTAACCTCGAACAGCGATATTCCTGCTGACTGTCTTATTGTTAGCCAAGTAACCTGCCCGGTTACCGGTATTCGCGATTCAACGACTCGCTTTTCCTCCTAATCGGGATATTCGTGTCATCGATGGAGGACTGTGCGAACGCTTCTTCCCGCACGGTGAAATGCCGAGATACTGTTTTCCGTGACATTCAGGGATTCAGGTACCAAAATATCCGGGAGAACGTCGATGCGCAAGTGTTAACTCGCAACGCATGTTCGATCATAGGTTGTCGCGAACAGATAACGATATTCGATTTAGTCTTTGTCCTCGATTAAACGCATACGAATCGCACGCCAAGTGCATACGATTGCATACTTATCGGCTCGATGTCACGTGTTGTGAAATAAACGGCATGCTCGGCACATCGGCACAGATGGCCAAACACGGCCACGAACTGATGCTCGATCGACTGCTTATCGTCGGCTTATTCAGCATACGGTATGCCAATTATTACGTACGTAGTACGTAGCTAATACCAAAGTTAAACTCGCATTTTTTTCGAATTTCCACTTTACTTTTTGCTCGTTTGCTCGTTTGCTCGAGCAATTTCGATTTTCTACATTCCCCATGTTCACGTGCCTCGTTGATTCAGCTAAATATGTTTCTTACGGAACAGTCGACGCAAACTGAAACTACTGCTTTTTCACGAGCTCATCGATTATTTGATTCGCGTGCGACATGTGTAGATACTTTAACAGCTCTTCGAATCATAGTATAGACTTTTATTTGTTGGAATATTAGTTACTCGTAATTTTATGGTTCGTCTGTAATATTGTATAACGTTAACGTTGACTCGAAAAAATGTTTTGATCCGCGTTGCAGAGGCCGGGTCACATTTTGTACTCGCAGCGCCATCCGTCGGGGTTCGGTTAAACTCAGCGACGATGGATGGATATGGATAACGTGTAACGTATACAACTTGGGCGCGTTCTTTCCTTTTGACAATTGTTCTGTGTTGTCACTTGCCACTGCTTGCCACCGTGCCGCTGTCCGGCTGTCCCGGGGTGTTTTATTCAAAAAATATCCTCGATAACATGGGTGTCACTGTGTAAGTAATTTTATACGCGAAAACGTTTAATACAATCGTTCCAAGTGACGATTTATAGAATCACGGCTCTTTTACTTTGCACGCCTGCAACTGCACATGCTTATCGACATTTCTGACGTTTGGAGGTTATGTAGCGCTCTAAGCACATGTTGGGTAGATGCGAATAATCTTTTCGAATATTTCGATTACAGTATATCCCTAAACACTAAACGTAAGAAGAACGCTTACCCGACAGTTAGACAGTTACTTTGTTTGCGACCGGCATTTTGTGTGTTCGTTAGGTTGCAACAATACCCGATGATAGAAAATAGAACCGGTCCTCAAACGATCGAATTCTTGACAAAGAGAGTTATCGCCCTCGGTGCAGTGCAAACTGGCCAGTTTCTCGTAGATTGCGAAACCTACGTGTCCGTGCCGCAATTGGGTGAGTTTTTCTGTAATATTATACATTTTAAATTTAAATTTATGTTACCGAATAGAACGCTACGTCCACTCACCAATTACTCGCGTCGGCGTCGGCGTCGGTCGCGGACAGCGGTAATATCGAATACTTGGTACGTCCTTTCGAATACAGATGGCTACAAGTGTACATTTTTCGAAAGACATCCGATGCAAATATTGTATACATATATTTACAATACGGTGAAATTATTATAGATATTGCAAGTTTCGTTTCGATTCGAATCGAACGCGTTTAATTGCTACAATTAAACAGTCTTCGATTATTAAGAAGCACGTATCGTATCGTAAGCTTTTAAAATATGTTTGTCAAGATTCATTCTAGAACGATATACACTTTTTTAGGGAGGGGTAGACGAGGGAATAATAAAGTTCACCGTTCGACGATTACATCTCTGTTCGTTTGGCATTTTCGTTAGGTGTGGATTTCATATGGATTTCTATACAAACACGCGATAGTTTGGTTCCGCCGAAGGTCGTTTAGCGATCGTATATCCAGTTGGTTACTTCTAAGGAGGTACAAACGCAGATGCTAATGAATTACGACTCAAGTACATATACGCTTAACGCGTAACATAAATATGTACGCGGTACATCCATTAGCGGAAGTTTACGTTTCTTTAGCTGCGGATTTCGTGCTACCATCGGCACAATATCGGCAGGATTCTTTTGTGCTGCACGAGTTTCTTCGATCGACTTTCGTTCAACGATTGTTTGCTTCCTCGTAATCTCTATCGATTTCATCAACATCCAGTCGAACCGATTTTCTTCCGGTTATCACATAATCCAAAGATTTCAACGTGTTTTAACTAGAGCTGGCCAAAATTCTATACGAATAATAGAGTCAATGAATAGGAACAGCGTATAGCGATTTAGTTGTTGGATGTTTATTCGATCGGAAATTCAAATAATCGCTCAATTCTATTCTATTCTATTCTATTCTATTCTATTCCATTTTATTCCATTTTATTCTGTTCTATGAATAAGAAACATGATTTTATTTTCATATTCGTATTGTAAATATTATCGAATCAGAATCCAACAGATCGAAGGCTCGTTAGTTTTTATTCGTTAGCCAAAATTTGTATCTAGATAAGAATTTTGCCCGTCTCTAGTTTCAACGGATGAATTCGCGTAATCGATAGACGGGCGTAGCTACGTTTTATGTAATCCAAGCAAATCGTCAACATCCGTAAGGTTCGATTTCAATTTCAAATCACCGATTCATTTTCGTTCTTTTTACGATATTATTTTAAACGGTGGTAAACGGAGCAAACGCTCAGCTGGTATAGTTGCGAATCTATCGTTTTGCTTCCATTCGAATTTCGACGATGGTGCACGAAAGTAAACACGTTTACTCTGTAAAGGTACAAACCAACTACATCTAAGCGTCATTACAAAAATATTAAATCTAGCAAGCGAAGCTAGGCTCGACTTTGACTTATGTCAGATATACGTGTGTACGTGTACGTGTACGTGTACATGTATGTGTATGTACGAATACATATTTATTTATAGTACTGTATATGTATAATCTTAATGTATGTAGCTTTTTGAAAATACGTTCTCAGAATTCTCTCTTTTCGATTAGCGATGTATCTACGCGGGACCATTCCTCTTCGGTGACGGCCAGCGTTTCCTTCGAGTGTCCTGTTATTGTCGTTAACTTGTAAATAATTTTCGTGAAATTATTGTCGATAAATAGAAGACATAGGTAATCATGCGTATGTATAGCCTACTTTTCAGACCGTGGTGTTTTCGATACTTGCGATATGTCGTATCATCCGTAATGATCGACAGAGAGCTTATTTTCTACGCGTATACAGATCAGAGATTTCATTTAGTTAAAAGGTAGTATACACTTTAATTTTCGAATCGACGTTATAATTATTATCGAATAAACGCGAAGGAATATTTCCCGTTCTTATTGAAGTTTCCAAAAATTTGTTGAAAACTGTTGTTTTTTTCCTTGTTTTTCTATCATTCGCACCACGGTCTGCGTCAAACAACGCAAGGATCATCGATCGCATAATTAGACGTGCAATAATAAGAATTATATCCGACAATGTGTCACGACTCGCTAATCGCTACATCTACGATTACGATAAACCACGAGAGTTCAATTCACGAGAGTGCGCAGTGCAGATTCTTTCGATTTTTTTTTCTTTTTGCTTTTTTGCTTTGCTTTTTTTGTGTTTTTTGTTTTGTTTTTCTTTTTTGTTTTTTATTAATCGGGAAAAAGATCGCTACCATACGCGTTCATAGCGAAGAGTGCGATTAATTTCGCCCGAGGGATCGGTTACGTCGACCATTTGTCTGGAGACAAGATGTGTCTCTAGACGTGGATTTGCTAAAAGTCGAACAACGATTGGTTGACATCGACATCAGAGGAGGAGTCTATCGCATTCTTCTCGCGCGCGTTCCGTAGTGTTTAGCGTTAATGTTAACGTTAATCGGTAATCGTCTATCGTCTATCGTCTATCGTCTATCGCGCCTTCCTCGGCGGCGGATCTTACAAGATGCTACCTACATGTACATGTACCTGTATAGTACATTTGTTCGGCGCATTATACTAAAGAAAACGAGATAGTCGTTACAATGGTCGAAGAATCTTCCTGTACAGTTTGTACATATCCATATATATATATATATAGTATAGAATTCTCAAGTATCTTTCGTCTTCTCTCTTACTCTACTCTTACTCGAGTCTTTGACGAGTGTTATTATACCTGCACGCTAACTTAATTTTATACTTAATTATTCGATACTGCGTCCAAGCTGTTGAGCATCGTAAGATTCGTTTACGATTAGATACGAAAGTCGAAGGTGCTGTTCTTTGGTTACGTTTTCATTGTAGAACGAGCGGAACGAGCACGCTTCGTTAGAATATTGGATATGGCAGAGATATGACTCACGAGTGTAAACGAATATTATAGATGTAACAAGTGTTGCCGTTAGACTGCACGGAAAAAAATATTATCGAATCAAAGTTTTAACGACGAGACGATTCGTCTAGAAAATAAAGTCAACTAGGCTGACGCGTGTCTTTTCGATACATCTACGAGAATCACCGACGCGAAAGGTAGAAAGGTTGATATGGTAAATTCGACATCCCTGGTCTCTCGGGGCACTTAATTTCTGTATAGTAATTGGAACCGATGCGGGTAGAAAAATATCGTAACGATCGCAAACTGATCAGAGTTTCAACGAATTTCTCGATTTACGAGTTCCGGTCGTTTGACGCGTTGCAGAGACCGGCTGTCAACCAAGCAAATATATGAAAAATATTTTCGTCCGTGAAGACTAGGCCCTCGATCACAGATGTAGACATCGTTGTCCGCCAAGTCGCCGCTCAAGTACTACAAACTATATAAAAATACAAAATACAAATGCCATTTCTTTCGTATTTTTTGTTTACACCCTCCTAAGAAACGTGTGACTCCTCTCTCGAATTCGAGATCGGATGGTATCATTGCACAAATGGTTAGTTAGTCTATCTATACGAACGCTTATACCAACGAGAATTATCAAAAATTGTCTTATCGTCGCACGTCGGCGTCGGTGGCAGCCATACCTCCAGTTCCAACTAACTCGACGACAACAAAACTAACGACTCGATAGATACGAGTAGAGTGTCTTGTTCGAGATGCGACCGCCCTTGACGTTACAAACAAAATATTGATCCGGCGCAGATGCCGTCGTGTTGGAATTCCTACGGTACCACGAGGTTTGGCAATAGCTAATTGTAAGTAGTATTGTCGTAAAATTTGTCGATCCGGTGTCGCATAGTCCGAACAACCATGCGTCCATATGGACACGCGCGTCTATACAATGTACGATGATAATCGATTTACACGATAGGTAGGTACTTACGATTAGTATGAAAGATAATGTACGTATGTACATATAGTATCTACATTTTGAATATTGTCATCGTTAAGCGAATGGCCTTTACGCTAAATTCTTCGAACGAGGCCATCGGTGTGTTGTTTATATTTGCTATTGGACATGAAATATTTGTCTTTTTCGGCAAAGATATTGCGTCCAACGCTACGCTATACAGGGTACTCGGTAATTTTACTTGATCCACGTTACTCGAATTGCCGCATACTTTGAAACTCAAATATTATGAAAAAGATATCTCTTACGAATCAAGTTTATTCGAAATTTTTTTGAAATTTCTTCTTTCTCCGACGAATCACTCTGTTTTCAGTTGCACCGCGAATCCAAGATCGTCATTGTGTGCTATACATATACGTTACGCTAGCGCAAAGCGCGGATATAATTAAGTCGATGAAAAAATAAATCGAGTCGCTTTACCTACGGTAGAACATTTCGTTATGTATCACGATGCAGTTTATCGCGAACGCTGTACCAGCGTTTCATTTCTCTGATAACAACGCGTTCATCGTTGACGAGATGCGGCCCCGATTTTCACCAGCAAAACTAACCGCTAAATTTAATATACGCGCATCGATCGATCGTTACACGCTCGAAAGAACAAGAATTTGATTTTTGGAAGTAGTGAAATCTTTTCTATCTTTTAGTATATCGTTACGATTCCAAGTTCAAAGACATTGAACATAACAAAGAAATATTCGCGTGTAAGTTTTGACGTCGATCATCGCGACGAACCAGTCTATCGAGTGTATTCCCAGTATCTATGTATTAACGTTTCCTTATTTCCCTTCGACTCTTGCTTGTTTTTTCCTCTTTCTTTTTTTGTCGTGTATTTACATACGTATCTACGTCTAGTGTAATTTGCATTTTGCGTGCTCTCTGAGAAGGCACGTGCACGGAAGAGCGTTCTTTTGTTCCGACGAGATTCTTTTCGAGTGCAAGTCCAGAGTAAATTCATTCGAAGGTTGCGATAAGTACCGAAAATAATTCATATGCTTATCTTGGTCAAAATATCGTTCGACGTTTCAAGACAGACACAAAGATCGCTACTAGAGCCGACGGGATTCATTCGTGTCCGCTTGGCACGTTTACGTCGAGAGTGAGCCGTAAAACTGGTCAAAGAAATGATGAACATTCAACTCGACGACTAGCTTTGTCTAAATGCTACTTGGTATATAAATTGTACCATTTCGATTACACGATACGAGATTCTTTAGAATGTCGATTATTCAAAGACGACGATTAAGAAAAGGGACTCTTTGTCGAATGGTTTCCGAGACCAACCTTGTACATGGACGACTATTGATTGTAAGTCGTCGATTATTTTACGTGTTGGAGAAAGGAAAAAGGAAAAAGGAAAAAGGAAAAAGGAAAAAGGAAAATGGAAAATGGAAAAAGGCAAAAGGAACTCGGCTACCTAAAGCCACCGCTGACGAGATCTTGATTTATCGATACCGTAATGATCTAAAGATGAATCGCGAAATGTATTCCGAGCAGTAGAAAGATCGCGTTTAGAATTTCGATTGGGATCGCCGCGGCTGGCGTTCCCGCTAAATTACAACTCGTGATCGTGGTGGATAGACGATGTAGAGATTTGCCCGATAAAGAGGCTCTCGAGTGGTCGTCGACCCTTGCCTTTCCCGTACATCACAAATAACACGTTTTATAATAGATGAAGGCGACCGTGTCTTTGCCAAATGTTCTACACTCTCTTTCGTAGTGCACCTGTCCGGGCTCGTATCTTCCGGCCTGGGTATACTTGTCCAGCCTCGACATGCTTCTGTACAGTCTGAGATAATCATCTTCGAGTTGGTCCTCTCGGTATCTTCGACGACGATATACGTCGTCTAACCTGGCCGTCCAGTCTCGGTCACTCGGGGATAGAAAAGACGAAATACTGGGCTCCTCGATCCTGTCGTCTAGCTCCAAGTCTAGGTCCGAGAGATCTTGCAGACTCTTGGGATAGCCGCGACGCGACTCGAGGGAGCCTGACTGCTTTCGGAAGTTGATGGGCCTGCTGCGTCTTGGCAGGGTGGAGCTGTAGGTCCTTTCACCTCTCGCGCGACTCGTTTCATTTCGCAGAATCGGTTTCGAGACACTCGGATCACCGAGAGCAGGGAGATTTCTCCATGGATGCGCTGGTTCGTATGCAGCCGCGTAATGATTGCCGACGGCCGCGGCGCGTCTTCTATCCGTTGTAGGGTGTATCGGAACCTCCGAACCGCGATCGATGCTGTTCGTCTCGATACTCGTATCCTGCGGGTAAACGTTTCGGTATCGTTTGCGATTGTTTCTCTCGGTTCGAGCGTAACGACGACGATTCTCCTCGCAAGTGTCTGCGTCGGCGTCGGCGTCGGCGTCGGCGTCGAATCGATGTGCCGGTCGAGGTCGTGCGGGGAACCGATAATCGGCCCTGATCGCGTCACCGTTGCTTTTGCGAATGGTCGTCGCGTTGGTTCCTCGATTGGCGGTCTCGTCGATGGAACAACGGCTCGCGAAGAATCCACGAGACTGCATAAAGCTTTCGACGTTTCTACCGATTCTGTTGGTTTTCTCCGCGAAAATGTTGCAGTAGTCGGATAATTTTCGATTACTAGCGCTCCTGTTGGCTGAGGTCTGACAGGATGTGCCCGGATGGTTCGAGTTGTACAGATCCCGTGGATCGTGTTGATTAGGATAAGCTCCTCCTGGCAGGGGCTTGTTGGCCTTTTCCAGATTCGACAGGCCTCCTGTCAGCGAGGCCTTATACTACCGTGCTTGCGCGTAGTCTGGGTTCATCTCGTCCAGCTGTTTCCCTTTCGTTTCCGGGACGCAGCAAACGACAAAGCACAGTCCGCATACCGCCACAGCCGCGTAAAACCAGAAAGCTCCGTGCAGTCCGAACGTCTGCAACGAATTAACCGGTTAGCAAGGTTCCTGGTTTTTTCCGCGAGAAATACATCTCTCACCTGCTGAAAATCCATAAAGAGTTTAATCCCAACGAACGCGCAAAAGTAGCTAAAGCTGGTGCTGATGCTCGAACCAAGGCCGCGATACTCCAGGGGGAAAAGCTCGCCAATCAATAACCACGAAATTGGCGATATGCCCAGAGCGAGAGCTGTCGTGAAGACGAGTACGCAAAGCAACGGTATCCAGTCGTGTTGGCCGACAACCGCGTTGTCCGGATAGCCCAGATTTTGCGTCTGCGACATGTAGTAAGCGTAGCTACCGAAACCTGCCAATGCCAACGACATGAACACGGTGCTGGCTATCAGAAGCGGCAAACGGCCCACGATATCGATCAGGAATCCTGCACACGGTAAAAAGGATAACGAGCGTTTTAGCGTTTTTTTCAGATCGTTTCGACTCGACGCCTCGTTTATCAATTTCAACGTTACGACTATTATTTTGGTCGTTGGCTGATCGGCCCTTACCCCGTAGCCGTATCTAGTAGCCTGGTACACCTACCCGATAACAGGGAAGCCAACAATTGCACGAAGCCAATCGCAATGGTCGCGCCGTGAGGATTCATGCCACCCAAGGTCTGGCGAAATATAATGACCGCGTAGTAATTGAACGCATTCGCTCCGGAAAACCTTTGGAAAAACATCAAGCCGCACGTTATGGCGATGGGTTTGTACAATCGCGGCGTGAACATACTGTTTTTGAACGTCAGCTCGTACTGCTTTGCTCTCGAGGCCAGAATGTTCGTCTTGATCACCTGCGACCAACAATTTCATCATTTTTAATGTTTAACGATACGTTGCTCGGGGCTCTATACATATAACGGAGAAGGAAAACCGAGTTACCTGAAGTTCGTGTCGTATATCGACGTGATCGCCGCGCAGCCACTGTAAACTGTTGGCTGCCTCGTCGTCTTTGCCATTCAGAACGAGGTACGAAGGCGTCTCGGGTATAAAGAGGGTCCCCAAAAACAGCATCGAGGGAGCTCCTGCTACCAGCAGGGCGCTTTGCCGCCAATTCATGTACATGCCCGCTATGTACGACAATAACACGCCGACGTGACCCAGCACCTTCAACATGGCCGATAGGCAGCCTCTGATGCCCGGCATCGAGATTTCCGATATGTACACCTGAGACCGGAAAAGAAATTCAACATCGAACTTGAACTTGTTTTCTCGCCAAAGACTTTGTCCGTTTCGACAACTGTCGTACCACTCGTAGCATTCTTACCTGACCAACCATCGTGATGACCGAACAGCAAAGACCTCCGACGAAGCTGGTCACGTAGACCAATTCCACGCAGGGTGCGATTCCGGTGAAGATCCAAACTGCGGTCAGAGGCAACGACGTCGCGCGGAGGGCCAATCGACGCCCTCTTCTCATTATCCAGTCGCCGATCATAGCACCGAACCATGCGCCCAGCATCGACAGAGACGCTACCCAAGAGGCTTCTTGTTGCGTCACGGAGAAAGCCGACCTGCGACAAAATGCCGCGATACGATTTAGGACGACAGGGACCGTGTCACGTAATACCGGAACCTAATCGGTCCCTAATACCAAGCAGTCTTGTCTACGACACTGTCCACGATTAAGCCGCGACATCGACACGGTTCGCCGCTTCGTGCCACGCTTCGTGCCACGCTTCGCGCCACGCTTCGCGCCACGCCGAGTGGGACCTATCGCTGCGCGTGCATAATCGATCTTGATAACCGGTTCAAGGATACCTTACGTTGTACTTCACGGAGGATATGCTGCCTTGTTTCTCTATAGAGGGAACTCTATATCGATACTCTATATCGATACGCGATCGTTGTACGCGAGGCTAACGGGTCCGAGTACTCGGAATAATTATTATATACAGATGTATAATTCGACGCCGAATATTATTGTAGGTTTGGACTCGGAGGTATAAGATACACAGAGAACGGGACACGGTTTGTTGCTGATTTATGCAGCGTGCTCCCTTTGCAGTGCTACCGATAAACCAAACGAACCAACTGCTATCGCGGAGAAAGTATGCGACACCGTTCGAAAAGGAACGGATTGACGTTGACGCATTTGTTACGCGAATTATCTAAAATATTGGCCCGCGCTTTATTACACGAACGCGCAAACGAGGCGGGAGTAGTAGGGAACGAGAGGAAAATATCTCGGGCCGCGGTCGTTTCATTTGCTTATCTGTAAAACGACGCTAATCGGTACCGGACACGACACGTACCTATAACCCACAAGTACATACAAAGTTTCACTTTTATTGCATTCGTTGCGCCTGTTTCGCCGCTGCTAAAACTTACCAAGTGTTATTGTTGTTGTTGTTGGACGATTGGTAAAGGTGAGGAGGTTGGTTGTCTAGAATGGAGTCCAAGGCCGGCGAAGTGTAACCCTTGGCCAAACCCGAGGATAGCGTTCCCATAGACAGTGCCAGGGTGGCTAAAACCTAAACAGAGAGGTACATTTTTCGTATGAAAGTTGACGTGCGAGAATTCCTCCGAATTCTACCGAACGCGAATCTCGTCGTATCGATCGTCGCGATAGATTATACGGACGGAGGTGGTAGGTACAGAGAGATGCGAATTTGTTCATCGACGAATGTTGGGATACTCGGATCCCGTGTGTATACCTAGATATCACAGTAGCATATCGCGGCTCTCGACCACTGTATCGTATCGTTCGCGTCGGGTCGTGTCGAGTCGCGACGGACAAATTGTTGGCCGCAAATTGAAAGCCTGAGCGCCCTCTCTCTCTCTCTCTCTCTCTCTCTCACTCGCTCTCGCTCTCTCTTGAGCATTTGCGAGGAATACTAAACATCTCGCATAGCCCGGGATTGGTGTGCGCATCTCCGCAACGATCGCTAACAGAACGCCGCGCCGCGCCGTGTGTATCGCGGCGCGTGACGATGGTCGAGTGCTCGAGTTCCTTCTGTGTAGAAATTGCCGATTTTGCGGTGCACGGAGCCGAAATTACGGAACAACGGAATTTCCCGCAGAGGAACGCGAAACATTGTTGGAACCAGTGCTCCGACTCGTGCGCATCGTCGACCCTTTTCGATGATGCACACCACGCATTTCACGTATTTCTGGTTCGTTCTGGTTCCCGCGAATCGTGTCAACGATATACATATGTACTATGTTACGATATCCTAGCTAGCCGATAACCGAAGGAATGCTCGAAACAAAAACTGGTATCGTAGCATGCGCCAGCTCTGTTTATGCCTCTCTGCACTGTTTGGTTCAGGAAGAGATAGGAGACGGAGTCTAAACGACACGCGTGAGATTGGTTTTTGGCTGGTGGATTACTCAGAGACAAATTCATTGTCGTTTCAAGTTTTGCATTTGCGTTTCCGTTTTTCAGGAATGTCGATAAAGAGGTCCGATGGTGCACAGAAGTGTACACGAGTAGATATATTCTACGTACACCTATGTATATCCTTGGAGCTACCGTACACGTGTACCTAGCTATCGTGTATTCTTGGCAGAAGGAATACAGCGAGGTACTCGAGGCACGCTCAAACGGTACGGAAAGCGATACCCTCGAGGGTACAGACCGACAAATGTGTTTTCGCTCTACGGTGCCGTAGAAACTTGCCACGGCCATGCTCATCTTTCATGTGTTCGGACCCTTTCGCAGTTTTTACATACTTTTTAAACGATACACTATATACGTGTACACCAATTGTAAAAATAAATCGTACAATCGTACCAGAGATCTTGGCGCTTTCAATGTTCCGAGTGCGTCCGTGTCTTCGCCCTCTTATCCGATAGCATACATTCGGGATGATCGGTATCGAGGTCTCAATTTCCGAGACATCAATTTTATACGGTATCGCAATTACCGGGCTTTCGTTACGATTCCTAGGGTCGTCTCTATCGAGTGTCACGACGTTTGAGATCGTTTGTATCAGGTGTCACGGTTTTCCGAGTCATGGGATGATATTTCACGGTACCGAGGGTTCTACCTTTCGTCTTTGTCGCGCTTTGTCACAACTCGAAGCGGGATCGGTGGAAAGGTACTACGAAAGGTACTAAAAAACTCACCGATTGGAAAACGGCGTGCGAACCACGCAATATCGTTCGGTGACGCGACGGTAGTTCGACGCGAGTAAACCCTCTCGCTGTGCAGCGCGACGCGATTGTCGATTGCGGAAAGGTCAGTCAGTCAGATGACGGGACGGAACGGGACGGGACGGGACGGGACGGGACGGGACAGGACGCGACGCGTCGCAAACACGATGCGTTTAATCGCGCATAATAAGCGTCTAGCTGCGGTGAGAGCGAAATATCGAATCCCTATGTAAATGTACGTGAAATCGATGCCGAGAGTGTCTTCTTAAAATTCCATCGATTAAACAGGAAAACTATAGCGAAGGCATCGAGCAATCTGTACATTTTTCTCAACACTCGGCACAATTTATGCCGATTTTTAGCTTGCTCGATCGTAACGACCCGTCTCGCCGATGCCAACGGTTTGCATACAATACACATATGTTACAAGCGTGTTCAAGGACACGCCAGAGACAACACCAATGTAAATGCATTTGGTCCTCTTCGAGAAGGAAATAATTCTCGCACATTTGTCTTGGAGAGTTACTCGAATACAAACCCTGCAACTGGCATGAAGAAGTAGCGACACGAGTCATCGAACGGTTTACGCCAACTTTCCTCTACGTTCGAAGCGTATGCCGAGGAACTGAGCTCGCTTGGAAATCGAATGTAAAAGCTGGAATTGTATCGTGTCGAAGAGATTCGGTTTCCGTTGGAAATCCAGTAACGCGAATGATGCCTAGTTGTCGTGCTGAAAGTGATTATCGTCGTCGTTTAATTGACGTATAATGTACAATGTCAAAGTTAGAAACAGCGTGAACGAGACCCGGTAATTTAAGGTTCTGCATTTACTAATACCGAAATCTAATTCCCAACAGAACTGGAAGAGGACTAACAATAAGTGGATTCTACTAATACTAGATGTATGATAATACCTACTAATAACTCTATAGGTACACGTTCGTGCGGTGTTGTTACACGATTAAGATATTCCCTGATAAAAGAAACCTAGAATCAATATACTTGAAAGTCCCGGAAAGGTTGCGAAAGTGACGCGGATAAATGGAGAATTGGATAAAATCGGTCCGTGCAAACAGTACCTACTCTGTACTTTGTGCTATAACATTGAAAATTCAAGGAAATTCGCAATCCTCGCAAGAGTATGAATTTCCTGGGTCGACGCGACGCGACGGTTTGTAGATTTGGCTATCCGTTTCTTCTGGCAGCGGCACACGACACCGACGTTAAAAGCTCGTTTGCGCCAAGCTACACCGAGAAAGGATGTGCTCGAGTTAGGTCCAAGTTAACCGAGAGAACCATTAGCTTAAAACTGTTAGCCGAGGCCCTAAGCGAAAGGAGAACGAAGGAGAAAAAGAGCTTTGAAAGTCTTTAGAGTGGTGGTATTATGAAAATGGCTGGTCAGTCCAGGTTAGTAAAGTGCACGGCGAGTGTGTGCGCGCAATAAGCTCGGAGAGACGGGAAAGAGGGTGGAAATTCGAGTCGAAAGAGGGAGAGGCTCGAGTCGAAAGACTCACCGGTGCTCGATATGCATTTTAAGCTGGTCCACTCAATTAAGCTCGCGGCTATCTTGGATATTTGCATATCGATATGAGTCCGTGACAAGAAAGGAAGATTCGCTACAATCGACGGTAGTTTTCTTTTGGAGAGAATACCTGCGACATGTGCTGCGGTCTCGTCGCCGTCGACGTCATGTGTACCACGGAAGCTCTGGGCATTTTAAAGCTGTTTTCGCCCTCGTCTGGCACCGTTGTTACCTGCAACAGAAAAAGATAGCAATGTTACCCGATACGAACACACGATACCACTTGCCATAAACAGGATATCCATCTATCCATCCATCCATCCATCCATCAAACCCTACGACACGCCGCGCCGGCAAATTCCTTTCGAGCCTGTCGAGTCGAATCTTTTTCGGACCTTTCTATCGTCCAACTTTGAATTTCTACTTTCGACTGGTGCAACCTGGATCCTACCTCTCCTCCGAATAGCAGGATTAGTCGTGGCCTTGCCACTCGAACCATTAGCACCGTTCCCGTTATCTTTCTACTCGAAAGAACACGCCTAAACGTCGACCTCTCGCATTGTTTTCGCAATTTGTACACGGATCGTTGTCGCGATACCGTATTATCGCAACCGTAGTTTCGTGTTTTTGTAAGCAACCGTAAACCCAACCGGATCGTTTCGCCAAACAGTTTTGCGAACGTAATTGAAAGTCGAACGGTCGCGGTGGGGAGGGGTTAACATCGTGGCTGACATCGTGGTCCAAAGTTTACGAGCTTCCAGAAATTATAAAGGGGAGCAGTTGTAAGTAACCGCTCCTACCTACGATAAGGCAGTTGTCGAGGAACCATTGTCTAGAAACTTCTCAACAGATAATTGTCCCAGGTTGCACAGGCAATTGTGACGCCCACGCAACGTCCTGGTCTCGGAAAACGCAAACTTTTTGCGTCTGACAAGCCGTCACGTCGCGTCGCGTTGCGGCGGTTGCTTTCAAGCTCGTTACATCTAAATCCTCGTCAGTCGTGTCCTCTCCCTCTCCCTCTCTCTTAGACACTTTTTCAGTTTTACTCGCAATTATTGCAGGCCCCGCGGCTTGTTTATTCACATCCATGTAAACGAGCGAGAAAGCGAGCGGTTTCGGGTGCAGCTCGCTTACAATTAGAAGCCGGTCGAAACTGTCACCGGAGGCGTGCATTTAGGTCTCCCGACGATATTGGACACGTACACCCAGAGCCGCATTCTGGACCCCTTAGATATCGAATGAACGATGGTAACGGTTGTTCGACCTGTCCGTTCCGTTCACGCCTTTCGTGATTAACGACGGACTGGTTTAACGTGACAAAATTTCGCTCGACGCCCGTTGCTCCTGCATCGACGACAAACGAGTTAGAAAATGATGCGTGAATCGTTTAGCTCTCGCAAACTTTGTACAGTTCATTCTTTCGTAAATGACACTTTGTATTTCCAGTCACGGTACAACTTTGTCAACGGTGCTAAATGTACACGTCGCGATCACCGTCACCGTCGCGTTACGGATGCAATTGTTAAGATACCATAATCGTTGAGTATTCGTGCAAACTCCTGGTAGACAACTTCCACTCGAGTAGCTATATTGTACGCTATCGATGCGTCTACACTACACGCGCATTAGCGTACCTACATCGTACATACCAACGTACAAACGATTCTTCGTTGGAATAGTTTTCTTCCATTAGGTTAAAAGAGTCTCTATTCTATTTATTTTCGGCGCTGGATAACGTGATTCCTTTGTTCGATCGTGTTTGCAACAATCGTCATCTCGCAATCCATTTTCGCTGACATGTTCGGCTATCGCGAATCTAGAGAATCGTTTCAACATCGGAAAGTGTTGAATGGAGTAGGAGGAAGGCGATCGGCGATGTCGACGTGGGTGGAGAAAGACGTACGCCGGCAATGATTTACTCCCTCTATTGTATAGGCCTAGACACGCGTATTCCTTTATCGGTATCTTAATTGTAAGTAATATCTATCCTCGTGTGTCTCTTCTCGAGCGGTAATTTATAATTATCGCGGCGTCGTGAAAGATTAAGATCTATTTGCAACTTTATTCGATGCCAGTTTGCCCTCCTCATTCCACGAACCGCTGGAGAGCTAGCGACGCGGCGCGGTGCGGAGTGGGTGCAGCCGCGGCCGCGGTGATTTTCAATAACCGACAAGATAGCGGCGGATAAGCTCAACGGGTCCCCTTAGATGCGATTTCTCACGTTTCCTACCTCGGTCCACCACCCCCTCCGGGATTTATTCTCCCGAAGACTCGCCTAGAGGTTTCCAGAGCATCGTGGCTCCGCGTGCTGGCAAATCGTGGCTGTGAGATCAATATCTTGGAGAGTCTGGGACGCGGTTCGGTTACAACGATCGCGAGATCGTATCGAAAGCGTTTTGGAAGACTAATCGAACTCGTCTGATGGCGAACCGTTCGCGTTCGTTCACCGCTGTCGCTGTTACGTTACGATCACGTTACGTTACTAGCACAACGCGGAGAATTTCAATCGGAAAGTATCTCACGTTTCATTCGTCGCGCCTTGTCAAACCATTTTTCAAGCTTTTCAAATCTCGCAAAAATTCGACAGAATTATGTAGTCACATAATTTATGTTGGTGGACATGGTGGAAAGAAATTCTCGTCGCAGAGTAGTAAACTCGACGGGGGTTGGCAACTTTATTTTCAGAGTGTTATCAGGACTAAATTACAAAATAAATTCTTGTTTCGATTCGATGTGTGTCGAATACAAATGATAAATCAGCCATCGAATTTTAGTGTTAAAATACCGAGTATTATACACGTAATATTTTCAATTGTACCTCCCGCAGCCTTTGGTTCTATACTCAAAGGTTGGGAACCCACGCCGAGCCCGCGCCCGCGCCCGCGCCCGCGCCCGCGAGCTCTCGCCGAGGTCTCGGCACCTCGTCGTGGATCGTTGATCGTGAAAGGTGCATCCAGAGGTTGAGGTTTGCGGATGGTTAATCGTCCCGCTGGAGGTTGCAGAAAATTAAAAAGGGCCGCGAGATTTATACTCGGGCAAGGGAGGAGGGATTAATCTGAATAGATGAATCTGAATTCGAGCAAATATTCCAGAGCACGATGCGCTTGCATACAGAGCACCCGAGTTGGATAATATTTTCCCTAGACGCGTTACCCTTGCATAAACCTCAAGTATGCGCCCCGAAGGTTGACGACGCCGACGCCGACACCGACACCGACACCGACGCTACGATAGCGCACGGTTAATAATAATTTCTTGCCGAGATTTAATAAGAGATGCTGTCCACCGCGAGGAATGGCTGCCGGGAGCTAGGGGGATTGAACGTTGTTTTGAAATCGTTTCATCGTTTGCCACGCCCGCGTCTGCGTCCGCGCCGGGGTAAACACAACTTACTCTCCAACATTCGCGATAAACAAAAATACTGCTGCTTCGCGTTGCTTTATCCATCGATTAAAGATTCGATTAATTATGAAATTTTTGTAATCCAAGTGGTGCACAGCGGATCGACGGACCAGTTTACGCGCTACTGGTCTTTTATCCACGACTTGGTCGCGATGTTAATTAAATATTGCGAATATTATCGGTACTGACCACCGCACCGGCAGTAATTCTTCGCGACAAGATACCATCGCGTTTACCAGGTCGCCTTTAAACGCACACCAATTAATTACCGACACGACCGCATCTGTACGTTCGATTAAACCCGCAGCTATCGCGATTGATTTATGGGACATTTTCGTTCCGCAGCCAACGATCATTTTCTCCTAACTCGAGAAAGACGTATCAATTCCAAGAAAGGAAATGCACCTTGTGCAACCCGGAGGTACAGTAATCAAGTTGCAGTTTACACTCCGTATTTTATGTTTTATTAGGCTGCACCCTTTACCTTCTTTTCATTGGTTTCGTTTGTCGCGTGTCCGTTTATCAACGTCGCGCCGGTTATACGTATCGGAAGGAATGATACTCGTCGCGCACGTTCATCGATACATTATTGTATATTACGTATCGATAAGATCGATCGCGATCGTGCGTTACAAGCTCGTTGTTCCACGGTTTGATCTGTCGATGTCGATGTCGATGTCGATGTCGATGTCGATTCGTCGAGCGTCGTGGTACTCGTGACTCGTGCGCAACGTTTGTTAAGGTAATCGCGATCTGATTGTGAGCGTTCATTTTACCATGACTGTACACTTTCGCGCTCCCGCGTCTCGTTCCTTGTTCCTCGGATATGCTCGACACACCTTCCGTCCGCGACTCGAGAATACAATCTCCGTACCGTGTTGGCTCTCGATACCGTCGCGTCGTCTCTGCATAATCCTTATCTCGCAGTGCGTGTTATTAATTTAAACCTTTGGCCTTGAATGGGTTTCAGGGACCACGTGACGTCTATGAATAATATAATACAACGCATCCTTCCAGGCGGTTGGTATTCCTCGCGTGCGAACAGGACCACTATAAATCATCCTAACTTTAACTCGGTCCTTGTTGCGCGATTACTATTAGGTTGTAACTTGCAACACACGAAACGTTTGGTCGAACATTAAAGATGATGGAAACGATCGCTATTCTCCGTTAAAGTAATGCTTTAGGTATGCTATATTTTCCGGGTCATAGGGGAACATTTCTCATCGAGTGTGGAAAACGCGTAACCGAATGGCCCGTTTTCACGCTTGTCCTTTGAATTCGCGATGAATTCGCAGAGTCGCGCGTAGCCCTCGGCGCGGCGAGCGGCGCGGGCGCTCACAGCCTTTTGTTCCCCGCCCAAAAAGAAGCCGCCGCGTCCGCGCCGCGGAAATCCACTCCAAGAATAGCTTGCGTGGCGGTGCCACGAGCCACGAGTCGTGTTACTCGTCTCGTGTGCTAGTCGCCTCTAGACAGCTCAAACTTGTGCTCGCGCACTACCTCCTCGATTTCCCGCTCTATTATTATGAGTTTCGCGAAACACGGCTACGAGTATTCGAGCCCACTCCTCGTTCTCCGTATGTTTTCTTAAACGTCTGTCTATGTACAATACCACTGGTACAACAAATAGCTGTTGTACGAAAATAGCATATCCATGCGCAATATTCCATGTGCAATAGTGATCAGAAGCAGGCAGGAGATCCAAGGATCCGTTCTCGGTTACCTCGGTCGCCTTGTGTCAACAATTGTTACATCGTCGAGTATCGGGATACCGTTTCAACTCGCCTTAACGCGAATTGAAAATTAGCCTTGTCGAGGAACCTGATACCCTTGAAAGAGCTCCGTCACGCAAGTTACGGTTCCACGACAACTAAAACGAGCGACAGTCAAAAAGAAAGGATAACGTAGCAGCAATAAAACGGACTGTCTCGCGGCAGTAATTAATTAACCAATCGGCCGGGTCCTCCTATCAGCACGCGGTCGACTCGCTCGGCCTGCACAAGTAGCGGTGCAGCAAAGTGCACATCGATGCACCGGACGAACGCGAACCTTGGTCCCCTGGGAGGGACGATTACTTATCAACGGGGCAGCGTACCCAAAGCGACGTCCACGAACGCAGTCCGGGCCGTTTATTCATGGATCGCGACTCGTGAGCCACGTGGACGAATAATTCTCTCTTACAGTCACCTAGGTCCGACGTGTTACTTGTTCTCCGTCGCATGTCGCATGTCGCATGTCGCATGTCGTATGTCGTATGTCGTATGTCGTATCTTGCCTCGAAACCAGTCTCGAGTGCACTCCAAGCACGCGGCAGAGTTGGATTAAATATTGCTCGCGTCACGTCGCGTCACGTCGACTAGAGATGAAAACAATTTTCCATTTAGCCCGATTCTTAGCGATCGTCTACGGATAATTGAAAGCAATCGATTTTTTTCCCGGGATAACGTTAAATGATTGTCGGTGGCTGACTCTGCTACACTCGCTCGCTCGTTTCGCGTTCTGGCGACACTGGCTGTCTGGGTATCGTTTACCACACGCGTAACACCAAGTAGCGCGATGTAATTTCTCTGTCAGCGGGGAGGACGCACGGACGCCCTTCGTTCTTTCCTCCCGGCTGCATTTCTAGGGTTCTACCGCGGCATTGTGTACATACGGATTCGGGACGAAGCGTTTCTATAGCCCCCCGTCATCGACCTTTCGTTTCCTATCGTCTAGATTGGTGCGGTGTTCCATTTCGACGGACCGCGCGACGCGACGTCGGCGTCAATGATCACCAACGGGTCCAAACGAATCGACGACAATCGCACAACGCCACCTCTAGTTCGAATTACTTTAACGCGAAATTATAGCAAAGCGTAGATTATAGCAACATTTACCGTCTATATTTGATATTTTGCAAGCAGTTTTGCCGATACGATCGCTTGAATTTTTGAAATAAAAACCATTTCGTCGACGTCGGCGTCGCAGTCGGATGTCACCAAGCCGTCACCAAGATTAAAGTGAAATGCCGTTCACGCGCCAACGGAAGTCATTCGCTAGCTCCGCAGACGGGATATTCTAAATGTGGAACGTCGAGTGTTCCTCGTCTTGAATAAATAATCGGCTTTTATGAGAGGTAGAATCGACCGCAGCCGTTTCTCATCGACAGTCGTCGATCGATTCCTTCTCGTTTAAATAACAATCACCGAAACAAGATCCATAATTGCCTTCACGTAAAACTCAATCTGTCATCTTTCCATTCTCTTCTCTTCTCTTCTCTTCTCTTCTCTTCTCTTTCATTATTATTAAATGGTCTTTATTACGCATCTTTATTATGCAAAAGTCTCGATACTTTTTATTGCAACTTCCGATTGAACTTGGTACACGTGTACCTACATGGGTACCATATATGTGCAGTTACGACTGAAATGGGAACACGGAAAACGTTGTTCTCGAGAGTTATTTGCCGGTGGTGACACCGTTTATCGACGATAAATCGAACCGAATCTATCCGCAGCGATCCAAGAGCTGCTAAATGAAAAGTGTTACGGATCGATGACAAGAGATATTGTTCAGCCGCGGTTAGGCGCGTCCTTGGGCACGGCTAGACCCGTCTGAGCACCGCTGAACCCTAGATAGGTTCGTATATACGCGTTCGATGTATTCAAAGGTGCAACCCTTTCATTAGCGTGTGGGCCACGCGCTCTATTATCCCTAACAAAACATCCGATTCCATTGTCACCCGACGAACAATGCCGCGCCGCGGTCACGTGTTCTACTTTCGATCATTATTCGCGAAGTGTGCATAAAATTGACAAATTGCACGAGATTCTCTCGGAGGTAGGCTCCGCGGAGGGTTTTCTCCATGCGAACAACCTGACTGCGATGACAGCTGTCACCTTCGTTACGATTCTCCTCCTCCTATCCAGACAAAGATCAGGAAACGACCTCGCCCAGTTCCTCTCGGACAACTCCTATTTATCGCTTCTCGATGGATCATTCTAGACCCAATAATCGACTATTTTTCTTTTTTTCCTATTCTGTTCGTATCGATAGAAAGGCTCGTCGATGAAAAAAAGTCGCGGACGATGTTGGACCATGTGTCGCGCGACTCGCGAGCCACCGTTTCGCGATTCAGACGACACGAGAATCAAGATATAAGAATCCACGGTGCCGGTTTTATCGCAATAGGAAGTGCCCGTCGAGTGATACTTCCGACAAGGCAATCCAGTGAAATAGACCATGATATGTGTACTCCGCGGACGCGGCACTGTTCACTGTTGCCGGTGAACACGATCTTTCCACGGACCGGTTTTAATCTTTTCACTTCTCGATTGGTCGCGTTATGGAAAACAACATTACGATATCGACTATTTAAAAATCGGAAATCGATCTTTTTTTGTCAATGGAACAGATATATAGAACAGGCTGTTGGTTTATTCCATCGAAAGCCAATAAAACGTTGCTGGAAACGCAACGAAACTCGGGTCGAAAGGAATTGGAAATTAGCAATAAATGGACAAAGATTTATGGGTTTGGAGATAGCTCGACTTGACTCATGCAGCTTTTACAACGCTCGAGGAAGCAAGATTTCTGTACGATGAATTCGATGTTTACCCAAGATTGCCTCGACTTGTCGGAATCGTAGTTGTCGTTAATTTTCGGTTTATCAAATTTTATCTTTGCTTATTTACCTTATTACCTGATTACGTAATAACGTAAATAACATTACATTCGTACATGGCCAGAAAGTTTTGTACAATAGTATCATTGTCGAAAGACTTTCGGAAACGATTTCACGTATAGCCTGGTGCAAGCAATTTCCGTGGTTGTACAATAACACGGCCAGCGCGACAATTAAAACCGAACGGCTCGGCTCGACGCGGCGATGTATAAACAGCAGCCGCGGAAACGATATAATCGCGCGACGTAAGTGGGAGTGCGTTAAATTACGCACGGCCCAGAAATTATACGACCGAATCAACAGCTAACGAACGCAAACCTCGATGAGGCCATTCACACCGTCGCGTCGCGACGCCGACGCTCTTGTTTCTCCAGCTACATGCATCATCGGGTTTTAACGCGGACCCGTAATCGTTCATAGATCGACCGTTTAGCATACACATACTTTTGTCTATCGAAACGTATTTCACCGTGATAACCATTCGAATAATTGGACGCCGACGCTGGCGTCGACGCCAAAGGCGATCGCGTCTAGTCCGCGAGACCGTATGTCTAGAGCGCGAGCACGTTTCACCCGCAACGTTTTAAGGGTGAACCGGCTCCGCGTGTTTCATTCGTTAACCCAGCAGATTCCATTAACTGGGAATTACGGTTTTACGCAATCCACACGGGTGGTCGGACGGGTGGTCGGACGACGCGGACGCTCGGAAATTGAAAAAAAATGTGTGTCAACCGGGGAAGAATTATTTTCGTCGATCCTGCCCCCGTTATCGCTACGGCTCGACTTTACTCGTTTTACGATAACTCGGTATCTTAATGCGGTTCGAGTGCGCAATTATTTATGACTCGGCGTCTCTTAAATAAGATTGCGTGCCTGGACATCGCGTCGCATCGCGTCGCTTCGCTTCTCTTCTCTTCTCTTCTCTCGAGGTCTCGAAGCTAACCATTGTTTTCCACTGTACGGTATATGCGGCTTGGAGATGGACAAAATTATCTCGTCGAGATAGAAGATTTCATCGAATAACGAATCAAACGGATATAACAAGTAACGCCCAAGTTTCTCGTAGCTTTAGGCTAAGCTCGGTACGTGTTTGAAATTATCACGATTAATTGTAGAGAGGATCGAACGTTAGTCTTGAAAAAATCGATGGCTAGCGACAGTTAGCGTTGATCGAACATTTTGCAAATAGTACGTGTTCGAAGGTGAAAGTACCAAAGACACGAGAGCGGGATAATATCTACGAGCTCGTAACTTACTAGAGTTGGAAGAAAGAGTCCCTGGCTGTCATAGGGCACGTGGTTTCCCTCGCAATTCGCAACGTGAAATACGCGGGACACTCGAGACCGAACCACCGAGCACGTGCGACTTTTCCTCTGCTGCTCCTAAGAGAGGTTCTTCTTCTTGATTGCTGCTCAACTCCCTGTTATCGAAATGATTTTCTTCGCCATCTTTCCCTGTTCTCGTTTTTGTTCTCGTTCTTGTTCCCTCTGCCAGCGTAAAGTAACGACACGAAAATTCCTTCACATTTTATGAGAAGAAAGGACAAGAAGAAGGAAATGAACAAGGAAATGCTATACGCAAAAAGAAACGCTCGTTTCCTTTTAATCGAGCCAAAAGTCAACGGAAATAAATTTGTATATCAACTGTGACACAATTAAAGCAAGCATTCCGTCGGAGGGAAGCGGCGCACGATGATTTACGAGCGACGGAGCGCAGACGGTCAATGACAGTGTGCGCGCGCGCTGAGAGAGGTTTAGAGGTAGGGAGAGGAGACAGGTCACTCCGAACGAGGAATCGTCTTAATTAGGCACGATTAACCGAGACACGCGCTTCTGCGCGAACGTGTTCGACGAATGGAACCGGTGAATCTAATCGTTGCGCGACCCACGACTCGCTCGACCGCTGACCATCGTACCACTGAGCTCTCTTTCGAGCGACGAGCCACGAGCCGTAGGGCTTCGAGCTTCGAGTACCCGGCAACCTCTTCGTCTCGCTCCGTCTCTCGCCGGAACCGCTCATCTCTTTCTTTCGCGAGCGTATAACTCTCGGTTAGTCTCTTTCTCTCTATGCCGGTATTTCTACTCCACGATCCACGTGTGTACGCACGTGGCCGTGGGTATACGCTTCGCGACACTCAGAGATCACAGTTACGAGTTACGAGTTACGAGTTACGAGTTAGTTACGAGACGCTTCCGGAATATTCTGTTTTCGAGGGTGACTATCGTGTCAAACTTATTTTATCTTTCACGGGAAAACAAATTACGTATAGATATCTACTTGTGCCCAACAAGTGGCCAAAAAAAAGCTTACGGATTCCTACGGATTTATTTTAGTCTTTCAAAGAGTAACTCTTGGAACTCGTGGACTCACTCATCGTTCAAATGAATGTAATCGAGGAAAATGTCGTTCAAGTATCGAATTCCTTCGAGTTACACAGCGAGACACGATAGGCGGAGCTAGACAGGAATAACCGAGTTCGGACCCTACCCCTGTAATTTCCCGTTCGGACTATCATTACCCGCGAACTTGCTTTTTCGTCGAAACTTTTAAGCGAGGAGCACCGGGAATCCTCCCTTTTTCGAAACTTTGTCGACATACCGTGTGCCGAATCGATGCCTATGGACGAGCCGCGTTCGAACACGAAAACCTCGAATCACGAAATTGCTACATGTTCGTGGTCATATCCGTCGTCTATTATTCGAATGAAATTGTGCCCATCGCGAAATCGCGATACAACGGACGACAAGATACATTTCATCTCAACTCTAATAGTTTTGAGCATCGCTTAATTCAAGCTGTTGGTCGTTATCGAATAATCGTCGACTGGAATTAGACTAATGAATCGTTGAAGGAAAATATGCGTGGCGGCGACGGCGGCGGCGACGACGACGACGACGACGACGACGACGACGACGACAACGCCTAGGAAAGGAGGAGTCGATCGTCTCGGACGAGACGGATTCCGTCTCGAGGACGATTCCGCGGCTTGAGCAAATTTGTCACGAGAACTTTGAACCGTCTGGTATTTTGCCATCCATGTATACGTGCAATGGAAGCGAAAAGTTCTCGTAAGAGAAGACGAAACGAGACGAGACACGGCTCTGTGCCAGCAACTTTTAATTCCACGCGCGGAAAAAACGAATCGCGTTGATCCGCGCGATAAAACATTTGGCACGTACGGAAACGACTCCGTTTTGGCAACTGTACGCCACGTGGGAAACAGCTGCAACACCGTACGCTCAGAACTGGAACGAAAGATTCGTCGAAACTCTGAATCGCGTTGAAAACGGATAAAGGTAGGCAAATGTTGTTCACCGGACACGCGAATGCTCGCCTATTCCTCAAAGTTATCCAGTTCCTTGAATCGCGCACGAAAAACAATGTTTATTTATCTTTCGACGCGGTTCCGAGGATACGCATCGGGTTGCCAACGTACCAAAGCTTCCTTACGACACGCAATTCTTCCAGTGGAATAATTGGAACGCGAAATAATCGAGAGCCAAGTTTGAGGTTGCAAGTTCCAGTCTTGGCACGACTATACGAATACTTCTTTATTGGAATATTATTATAATGTATCGACGTGTAAAAAACATGATCGTTCAAGTAAGAATAATGGGTAATGGGATGGTATATTTCCTCGAGTACCTAATCGTAGAGTACGCGAGTGCAACGGAGAAGACGATTGCGTGTAACCTTTGGTGTGCGCCGACGATTAATCTTCCAACCCACCATTTATTATTTATCGCGATGCCGTACGTTTTCTATTTGAAATTTTAATCCTATCCACGGAGACTCGCATATTCTGTTTAGCTCGGTCCATAGATAAAGATTAGCCGCGCGTGCTACGCGCGGATTAAAGGTAATCGATCAAAGTGATCGATGCGGTGGTGGTAAGTGATCCTCGGATCGTGCAGCATCCGTGCAGCGAAAAAATACACTGCTTTGTAAATGACCGATTCGGTGGTTCCAAGAAATTAGATTCGTCGGTGAATGACGTAATCGGTTCGATATTGTTAGGTCGGTCCTTATTGTTAGCAAAGAAAATAAAAGTGAACCGTAAGGTGAAGGCTGTAAGCCCTATGCAGGATGCAAACGTGGTGAAAGCTGCTGGTGGGCTGGCAGGTCGAGACGTCCAAAAGATAATATTTGTTCTAATAACATCTTGACGGCGCCCTTATACGCGATTTAAGAAGCACCAAGACCTCTCGGAGTCAGTCGTGTCCTAGAGGAACGCTTTCAGCGGCTCGAGCCGATGTTTGATTTGATTTTGTGTCTGGAAAGAAGCGTGACAAGGGTGTTATCGCGCGCGCGCGACAGCTGGGCTACGCGCGTGTGTAGTGTGCACCCGACGTTCTCTCCTCTTCTCTCCTCTCCTCTTAAAACGAAAGTCTCGAGAAATCCGCGAGTTTGGATTTCTTCTCGTGCGAATCGTGTCAAATGAGAATCGTATTGTCGCACACCATAGGCTATCGAAACGAGAGAAAAATGAGAGGGATCAAGGGACAAGGGACAAGGGAATTTCGAAATCTCGACTGTGTACTTCCATAAATAGATGGTAGGTAGAGAAAAGTTTTTCGACGACTGAGCGTATTCCGTCCGTGAATCAAAGTTATGCCTGACATTTACCGTGTCAACTTTGCGTTCCGGTAATAACTCATCGGACTCGCCAACGTTTACTAGTTGGCTGACAATAAAAGTTTATTTCCATTTTCCATTGGCGTCCACCTCTCGTCTCTAATCCGAAGAACTCGCGTCGGATAACGGTTAATTAATTCAATGGAACGAATCGCTATAGCACGATCGGTGCTCAGGAATCATCTTTATCGTGTCGAGGTCACGCCAAGGTCACTCGAGTGGCTCCTAATGGAAAACACGTAATAGAGGTACGCGAAGGTATCGACCTACGCGACTCGATTCAAATATCGAACCGCGTTATTTATGGCCCCATGAACAGCTTTGCTCCCGAACGAATTGATTCGCATTCGCGGATACGAGCTAGTCCACGATACCAACGATGACCGTCGACGTCAGTCGAGGACCGACGCGCGACGCGACGTAGACAACGAAACGAATGATCCTGCCTTTGCTGAGACCTCTTCAAAGGTAGACCGGTGTGGATGTGGATGTGGATATACATAGATGCAAGGTGTACAAGTTAGTCGCGTTTAGAAACGTAGTTAGTTATGCGATAACTTTCGTTGTTTATTGCATAAGGAAAGTGCACGGACGACGCCGACGCTTGACTAGTCGATAATCCCATGTATCGCTTCGAAATATACGACTGTTTACGTATTACGAAAATAAAACGACACCTCGAGAGAGAGAGAAACACTGCAATTGTTGTGCACGCATAAGTGTTCGCCAAACGACTATACTGTAGAATACAGGTGTCGTGTTATAGGCAGCAAAGACGCGACGCCAACCAACTTTCCGAATGTCTATAGGCGCCAATAGTTGCCAGGTTAAAGCTTAGCACATGTGGCATTTAGCCGACGATACACACTTATTACCTGCGTTCCTTTCAGCAGCTGTGGCTTCGAGACTCTTGGTCAAATATAAAAGGGGGTAACAAAGGTCTCCGCGGAAAAGAAAAGCTCGCAGACAAATTGATCGACGAGCTTGGCGTCTTCTAACTATATATTACCTAGATGGAAATAATTGTGCGCGCGTGGTTGGCATGAAAAGAGCAATACGCGAAACGTATTTGCATAAACGTGATAAACAGTCGAGGCACGAGAAACTGTTCTCTACGAGCGACTAGGCAACATAAATAGAGGAAAGCTGATGAAGCGACTGACACACTTGTTAAGTATCGAGCTGAACCGGATCTGGATCCTCGTTCCTCGTGTCGTGGAAGTTATTCGTTCGGTATAGAATAATTTCATTAGTTCCGATATATTGTATATTACCATACGAGTTAATCCCATTCCATCGTATAATACATCTCCGAGTATTTTGTTGTACCTCGAGGAGCAAGAGGAAAAAGAAGATGGTAACGCTTTTGCGCGTTCCTCTCATATTTCTCCAGACAATCTCGCCAACGCGTTGTTTGCGAGACGCGTCGACCCCGTTAAATCGTAAAGAAACCATAAATAGGACTCGCCGCGCAGTCTGGGGCTCGTAGCTGATTTTTATTTCTACCGCGAAACTCCAACTGTTGTCGTTCCAAGTGGTCGTCAAAGATTTAACAGCGATACAAGGAATATGCGCGTAAAAACGAACGTCGCGTCGTGTCGACGTTGTGGCCAGCCCTCGATATATGTATTTATCATAGTTTGGCCGATAACAAAGATATGGCCTTTTTGTCCAAAGAAACGATCGATCGGTTCGTCCAGCCCTGCTGCTTACGCTGCTTGACCGACCGCGAGGCCTTAACCTTGGATTACCAAGATCTATAACTTCTTCAAATCGAACAAATTATACCGGGCATTTATCCGTCTACGACTGGTCGAATGTTTCAAAGGAATTTCAATGTTAGGAATACGTCTGGTGTAAAGAGCAACTGTAGGATCGTCGGCGTCGAATAAAGTACGAAGAATGCCGGTAGCGATCGCAAACGGAAAGTTTTCAGTGGTTCGTCGGGTCAGGAAACGACCGATATCGTTCTCTTCCGTTCCCTATGGTACGTTTCTCGTTATCGCCTGCTTTCTTTCCGTTGCCTCCTTCGCTTCGGTTTCCGCGACTCTCGTTTGGTTCTCGTTAGCGCACAGCGACCAGGGCTGACACGCTTTTTCTCTTGATTACCGCGATGTCGATTGATTAGTCGGCCCTAAGGTCTTCTTTACCAGAGGCCAGCTCTCTTTTTTTACTCTCGTTGCTTGCTCTCGCCAGCACCATCCGTGCCATCGACGTAGCGTCGCGTCGCGTCGCGTCGCGTCGCGTCGCGTCCTCTCGTTCTTTTTCATCCTCTCTTCCGTACCTTCTACCTCCGTAGTTCATTGTCGTAAAAGTTTTAATTAAATCCGGCTGCCGAAGCCGTATTCCTCGCCAATTGTACGATCCAAGGTAAACTTTCGTGCCCCGTGACTGGGTAAACGACACACATACGTGAGCGCGAGCGACCGCTTTCGATCGGAATTCACACTTTTCAACGAGATAAGCCCCCGAGGCCCGAGGCTGCGCCGGATGCGATCCGTTTCCATCAATCGAATCCTCCGACCAACGACTCGCGGTATTTTCACTGGAATTATATCGAATTGCATTCGATCGAGAGCCTGATTCTACCAGACGCAAATTCTCAGACGGCCGACGAGAATGCGTCGGGCTCTGTTTGCTAGCAGGACGCGATGCTTTTCGAGTGGCTGAAAGCTGAAAAAGTGACCGAAAAAAGTGACAAAGCGTTCGACGCAAAAAGAAGATGCAGCTTTACAGCGAATCGCGCCGAGGCCGAGAACGATTCACCGAGGCCCGATTGTGTTATTACGCGTCTATGGATGAGGATCGCCAGCCATCAGAGATCACTTTTTCCTGCCAGTATACCGTATGTATAATCTCAAGCTTGAAACGGCTCAGAAGAAGGAGACGATGGCGATGTCGCCTGCGCTCGCGTGTTCATTTATTTGGTATTTGCGCGCACGCGAGCCACGATGACGCCATTTTTCAAGCAGCTCACACGCCAAAGTGAAACTTGCTTATTTATCCGTCCATTGACCATTGACGCTTAGGTACACGTATTAATGCTGTCATATTTCAAGCGAACGCATACCTGCTACCACGCGTGTCTTCAAATTTATCAACGGATTCGAATCGTTGCGGGACAACTGTTTATTTCGTACACGAACCAACAGAATTCACTTTACACGGTGAAATTTTAGCCAAAAAATGTTAATCATCCGTGGAACGGTGCATCTTGTTGTACATGTAATTTCTTGCCGTATAGTTGCGTCGCGTCTCGTCGCGTCGCGTCGCGTCTCGTTGCCGCGACGTCGCTCGGTTAATTCATCAATGTCCCCTCCGTACAAGTTGATTGGTTCTCATCAATTGTCAATTTTGGTATGTCTATCTCGTTAGAGTTGTTTGTTTTACCAGCTATTTCGGCCTCGGAATATTGCCATAAATGTCGATATTTGCAAAAAGAGAAACGTTTGGTATATCGGATCATCGTTTTTAAATATTTCATAGCTACGATCGACTACATGTTGCGCGACCGGTTTTAATTCTTGAAATTGCAACCTGTGCCTGGCTCGAGAGATTATTTAGAAAGTTCCTTCGTAACGTTCATTTGTAATCGATGGTAAACTGGGGACGATAAGACTATGTGTGCATAGACTTGTCATCTTGCATCGAAAGTTTGTAAACGGAAGTTACTTGCGACTACGAGATGCGAAGCATTTTTCGTCGCCCTTCTCGAGGGATTCCGGCGAATCGTTTCGATCAAATGAAAGGAGCGCGCCACGAAGAATCTGTTCCGAGTCGAGGCAGAAAAGGGTTCCGTGTCGACGTTAACGTTTCCATTAACCTCGGTTTAAGGTCCGTGCGTGACTTTGACGAGGATATCTATCCAACTCTTTTTTCCCCTGCATCTTTTTCGTGGCTCGTGGTTATTCGTGAACGCTTGGGAGGTCGGTTTCGTAAACGGCCTCGCGGCTGTCCGCCATTCCTGCTATCTTTCGGCGACTGCGGCGCAGCCGTAAGCGTCGTAGTCGACGCGGGTCCTCGGGTAACGTCGACTAACTTTATTCAAAGTTGTCATAGGACTCGAGTTTCGTTTCACCTCTATCCATCCGTAACCGATTTACCAAAGAATGTCGCGCCATAACGGTATAGCAAACCAAGCCACGAGGATTGTTGCAGCCACTATGTTTCGAACCAAGCCAAAACCAGTTCCTTTCCAATTTCTCCGACAAAAGTTTATTCCGATTATTTCCTTGGTCAGCCCTCCGTCTGCAACATTTTCCACTCCAAGTATGATTTTAGACGAGTGTGAAACAAACGCTTCTCCCGGTTAGAGTTACGGTTTACGGTATTCCGTGCCAACGAACGTACCGGTGGAATCGTTTGTCGAGTAGTCGGTACATTTCAACGAAACTACGACTCATCGTTAGCGTTGTTCGAACATTGCTACCGAAACAGCCTTTTCCTCTTTTCTATCGGATTCTAGCCGGGGATTCTCCTTTCGCGGAGATGCATCTTCATTGTCGTTCCTCCACTTTTCGTGCTGGAGAGAGACTCGTCGACACCTGTCGATAGCACGATACGTCTGGAAACGAGACGTGTTATGGGTGTTATTAACGAGTCGCGTCGGCGTTAACGTCGGTGGATTCTCGCGCGGAGGATGCGAGTCCAGTCGAATCGAGTTTCCGACCGCGAAACAAAAGGAGATCCGCCAACTTAATTGCCGGTCTTTAGCGTAATAGGCGTTCCCGGGCCGCACAACGAACCTCTTTCCCATATTTCCGTTCTAGCTAACAATAAGAATGGGGGATCAAGTTCGATGTGTACTCGGGAATCGGAGTCAATTTCGATATCCGAGTTGATCGTAACGAATACAAACGATTAGCAGATCGTTTTGCCGTAAGCTTCGAGAAAAAGGATTCGAAAGAAAGTAGTGGTACGCAGCATCGTTTACAATATCTCGCCAGTGGTCCATAAATTACTCTTGGTTGGCCTGAAAAACTAGCGTTCGAGCGAACCGAGGGGGATTCTTGGAAAAGTTGAAGTGGAGGACAAGGAGATCAGGGCGGAGGTAAGATTTCGAAGACGAGTAGTAGGAAGATTTCTACTAGTTCCATTCGAAAGGTTTGGCGTCGTGTTACGGTTGAGGTAGAGGGACGTATCTCGAATTGAGATCGTTACCTAATTTCTCACTGGACCCCTCTCTTTTCTTTGTCACGCATGCGATCCCTTCTTCTCCCTTGTTCTTAAATTATACACCCTTATCCGAAAGGTCGAAATAAGCACGCTGTAGTTTACTCGTTGAATTTATCGTCTTGCAAGCCCTGGCTAAATAAATATCAAAGATATCTCAGGACGTATGAGCCGTTAAATCTGTCGTTCCGTACACTCGGAAGGAGTTTAGGAAAACATCGAAAGGCGAGAGAAACGGGGGAGCAAAGGGTCGTCGTGGAAATGTCTCGACACACTCGACTCGCGACCAGACACTTTCCAGACTTTGAACGTATTTCATTCTATCCTCGCTCCAGTCGCGTCGCGTCGCGTCGCGTCGCATCGCGTTGTTTCTAACATCGATTTCACCAACGATTTCCTTGCCGCAACTGTCCAAATCTTGACGCGAGCACGCGGGTTACAAGTTGAAACTAAATTGTTGCAAGATAATTAAAAGACACGTGAAATTTCACCTACGTACTAACCAAGTCTACAATGGGACCTGCTACAACTTGTGCATTGCACCGGTACGCGTTACAAGCTTCACCTGTTTATTCGACTCGACTCGACTCGACTCGACCTCTAACCAACGTTACGCAGGAAATATGGACGGTACGAAAGTTTGTAGCCACGGATCGCTATTTCGGCATACCTATTGAACGACGCAATATTTCTTACGCATCGGTTAACTGTAACTTTCTGAGTCAGCCCTTGCACTCGGAGATACTCCGTTAACATAGAACGGGTACTACGTTCCGTTGCAACCAAATAATTGTACAACGTTAACACGAGGTTCGAGGTTCGAGGTTCGAGGTTCGAGGTTTCGAGATTTCGAGGGAATCGACGTTAAAAATTCTTTAATCGCGATTGAAAATTTCTTCATCCGGTATTGTTTGGAGAAATATTGTATTTCGCCAAGCTCCTAATAATAAAAAATGATAAAATGCTAGTTTATCGCGTTTTATTTGTACCCGTTGAAAGTGACGCGACACGACGAATCCATTGGTGGTACGTTGCGTTGCGCCCGCGCCGCCAACATCTCTCCGAAAAGAACCCTAAGAATTCTAATTGTAGCTATTTCGAAGTTTCTCCTCGAGGCGTAGCGTGACTTGGTGTGGCGTGGCGAGGTGGTTTTTGTCCGACGAGCAAAAGGATCGAAAGACCAATGGGTTCCTTATTTGGACAAATTGGCCCATCGTGGCGCATCTTACAGTCTCTTGGGTCTACCAAGTCATAATTATCGAATTTGCTCGATATTTATGACGCTACCTAATGTGCGTGTCCCGGATCCGAGCCACGTTTTGGCATATTTACGGTTCGAGAACCACCCCCTTTGCGATTCCTATTCGTCGAAAACTAATGGCGATTCGTCGTAATTTGCTGTCACGTGTTCGGTGGTCTCGCGACGAGTGCTCGGATATAGAGTACATATAGAGACCAAGTTGCCGATGTCGTTGCAACAAAATCGAAATGTAAATTAATTTTGGAAGGGCTGGGGTAACGCGAGGCCGAGACGTAATCGGAAACAGGGAAAGGACAATATCGGTTAAAACGAGTTATTTTTCAAGGTAATTTCAAAGTATATTGTTCGCAACTTGGTAGCATGCCAGTCGGAAATTCCAGCACAGTGCTCGCTACCAGCTACCACAGGCCCCGCTCTACTCGCGATCTCCTTATCGACAAGCTACCCATTTTCCTCGGTGATTTACCGTTTCCCTTTGTAATGGATCTCCCTTTCGCCGGACTTGCGTTCAATGCGTCTTGACGCTCAACGCGTTACCGAGCTCCGAGTTCACACTTAAAAGCGGTCGAGTCGCTCGCGACAGGACGTATTGAGCTCCAAAACAACAATATCCGATTCGACGACAAACAATAGCAGGACGCGAGCGTGTCTCTAGAATTGTCCCGTGCTTTTAACACGAGTTGAACCGCGCCTCGCTTTACCGGATAATTAATCCCGTCCTGTCGTGTTTCCCGACATCGGCGTCGACGCGTTCGTTCTTCGACCTAGTCGGTTGCCCGTTACTAATTAATTGACTTTCCTCTGCGTCGCGTCGCATCGCGTCGTCTACATCATGTCTCGTCTCGTCTCGTCTCGTCTCGTCTCGTCTCGTCTCGTCTCGTGTAGCGTTACGTTGGCGTTGCATAGAGAAATAAATTCCATTTTATTCGATATGATTCATTCGTTTCCTAGCGTTTCTCGATTCGTCTGATCTTGTCTCGACTAGTCTCTCGACTATGAGAACGAACTAGCCTATACGACACGTGTGTCACCGCGTATCGTTCGACGGGGGGTGCATCTGGGTCACGCTATCCGAGCGTTTTCCAAAGTCCTTCGCGCTCTGCAGTGCGGCGTTTTTACGGGCACTGCGGTAGAGGAACAGAGTCCCCAGGATCGCGACGGTAAGCGGTAATTCTCATTTTGTGCCCACTTCCCGCGTCGCTAAGATCCAGAAAGACGAAAAGGTCGCGAATGCCGGAGGAAAAAAAATGTAAAGCAAACCGTCGACGAGCGACCAGAGTGCTCGGTCCCTTTTGGATTCACCGGTGAAAAGCTAAACATTTTAGCAGCAGTCATCGCGATAGACAAACGATCGAATATTTCCTCTACGAATACAAATATTCTACCATCTTTTTCGAAGAGATTCGCATTACACGTAACCAGATAATTGTTTCTACTAATCCCCTGACATTGATACGGTACACATGCATGCACGCGCAGAGTCGAGGCGACCGCGACCGCGACCGCGACCGCAACCGGGTACAGACAATTTCAATTTATTTCGCCAAGCGGCCGGAAATTAAAATCGATCATTGCCCGCCCGTATCTCTCCAGCGGATCGTTTCTCCGCCCTTCTGTTCGTTCTCCGCCCTCTGTCTTCATCTTCCTGCCACTGGGACGCCTCGAGATTGCACGGTCGACGAGGTCCGCCTAAATAAATAATCGCGCAGAAATTCAATCGACGGGTTATTCGGGTCACTCGACCTTCGTCGATCGATTCGACCCGTTTTAAAACCGGAAGTCTACCGGAATTACACGTCCACTTGCTTTCTCGTCCAAGGTGGACGCGTCTAATATCCTGATTCCTTCGATGTGGAATCTGAACGCCTAACCGTTTCGTTTCGTTTCGTTTCGTTTCGTTTTTTGTGGATCGTGCGCAAACCCTGGCTTTTACTTCGTCATTATTTTTTCATATTTTTATATATATACAAATTATACGCGTAGGTATATCGTTATTATCGATGCGAGACTTGCAACTAATAACGTCAAGTTCAGTTCTTTCAAGATAAACATGGGTCGTTGAATCTTATTGATTTCGTTGCAAACCATCTCTAAACTTTTCATCGTTGCGTCGCAAATAATATTAGAGGGCAGAAAGTTTTACCAACACTGCTGTAACACGAATAGGTGTAGACGTACGCAAGAGTTCCTTTCCAATAACTGTTTCTATTTCCAGTGTGCCACGGAACCAGAAACTTTTTCGCAGCTCCATTTATATTTCTAAATCGCTCAGTGTCAAGCTACTTCCTGAACGAAACAAAATTTACACGAGGAAAATGGAGTATGCCGGACTGCTGTAAATACCCTCGCTGATGACCTGTATACGGTTTAATTAGTCAAACGCGTTATCGTATTTGACGTTACAAGATTGAAGGTTTCCATAAAAAAATGAAACTCGGGCGAAACGATCATAGGGTTAAGGGGTTCGAATTGTTGAACGAGTTTGCGTTGGAAGTCACTGTTCGTTCTAGCCGCGAGTAAGTTTGAAGCTAGACCGAGCCGGGCCGGTCGAGACGAGACGAGACGAGACGAGACGAGACGAGACGAGCCTCTCGGGATACGGGAAATTGTTTCATAAATCACGTCTTACCTTCGCGCAGCTTAACCCCGTTCTCTGTATAGACCTCGTTACTCCACTGATGCATCCTGACGCTGTGGCCGTGGCCGTGGCTGTGACTGTGGTTGTGGCGGATCTCGCATCTCGCAGCCCTCGACCAGCCGTGCGTCAGTCATCGTACCTCTAACCCGCCTTTTCTCCTGGATCTTTCAAAGGATTCTTATTCCTCCGTCCGACCAACATGATAACTATCGACCTAACCGCCTCTTGGACAATGGGAGTCTATCGCGGCTTCGCATAATACGCCAACGGTCATCCTAGCGAGCGTGCTCTTGGATATACTGTGGTTAGATACTGGATACAACGAGATTGGAAAAAGCCGACGCGACGGTACATACGTGCGTACGTATATGTAGTATAAGAGAAAAAATGCAACATGTGCAATTTGTAACGTTGCTCGATACACATTGAATACAACGCAACTGTCTTTATTATTGGATTATTCAAATAATTGTTAAACGTCCGAGATGATGTTTTTGAGCAAGAGTACGTCGATTAAAGTAGAATGTAGGATAACAGACTGCGATGCTCCTCGCAGCTCGAATGCTCGCTTTCAATGAAATGGACGCGACGCCGACGCCGACGCCGACGCCGACGCCGACGCCGACGCCGACGCCGACGCCGACGTGACAAATCCATTCGGTGTGTCGATTAAGAGATTTCCCGGATTCGTCACTCGAAATTGAGAACAATTTCTGACCGAGTATAAAGCAAATCATCTGTACGACAACTATCGATTCGTTTTCACTTTTAACAGACGTTGAAGCTACAACCCTGTGAATTCGGGTAATCGCGGTGAACAGTCGCGGACTTTATCGAGTTTTACGTTTCCCATTCAATCGGATCCACTTTCCATTATTTCGTTCGCAGCTGCATCGAGTTTTTCAAATGTTTGTGTTGCGATTCGGGAATATCAGGATTAGAGATATGTATCGGAACGAATGGAAAACGACGAGTCCGATGCGGAACGCGAATCGGAGAATAAAACTAGAAATCCGATAAAGAAATGGAAAAAGCTAGTCGGGACAAGAGTATTCGAATTTGAAGAAATGGATGGATTTACAAAAGTTGATAGAAATGGATGTTTCGTTCCAAGACGTTTTGTCGGGAAAAGATTGTCTTTCTCTGTTACTGGTTTCTCAACTCGTTGTTGTAAACGGAACGGAATGGAACGAAACGGAACCGTTGCTCGGTTATAAAAAGTATAGCAGAGCGTTGCAACGAAACGGATTTGGCTTAGGATCGCGGCTTGTATAAAAAAGCAACCACGCGAGTCTATGTGTTTCCAAGTAAATTTGACAAACGGTCGCGAAAGAGTGCAAACAAATGTCAAAAAATCCTTAACCGAGTGGCATAATCTGTTGGAAAAGGGAGCAGTGCCAGATAGGTTGTTGGCACGTTGGCCCCTACCGGATCCTCTTTCTCTTGCGGAAGCTCAGCTCGGAGGAATTATTAACACAGCGCGAAAGCACGTAGAGAACGCGGCGCGAAGCGATGCGATGGGGCTGTTTCGGGCACTCTGTCTCTTTACACCGTGGTCGCATATCGGAACACAACGGGAGCAACCCTCTCGACTGGCTGACCCAGCTGCGCTGAATCTTGGCACCCTGGCCAATCCTCGGTTTCCTTTTTCCTCTCTCGATGACCCTCCAGGCCTATTATCGACAGATCGTTAAGGCGGAATAACGCCGCGAACCTCGCTCATCGCGCTCTCCAGTTTCGTTTAAAACGTCACGTATACCCGAGATGTCGTGTATAAGAAGCTAAATTTATAACCGGTGTCCTAAATTTAATCGAAACATTGGCCATGTCGGCTTCGTCGGCGTCGTGTGCGTGCATCGCTTCGGACACACGAACTCGCCCATTGTGTAAAGAAATAAGATGTAAGAAGTAAAAAGTAAAAAGTAAGAAGGAAGGAGGAAAAAGGAAAAAAGGAAAAGAAGAATCGCATTTCCGGTCTGGCTATCGGTGCTCTCGATCGCGTGGTCTCGCGGAATCTTCAACTTTCTCGTAACCGCATTAAATTTGACGAGATACGAAGTCCTATAACCCAACGTCACATTTAGAACAGTAATATGCATAAACGGATTGTCCCACAAACTTGTAAGGGTTAAGTTTATCGCGACGGCTGATTAACTGCAACCAGGAGGGTGCAGCCGTGCTGAATTCCGAACGTTAATTCAACACGTTAAAATGGCAAATTTCCGATTATCTATTAGCAGTTTAATCATTTTTAAAATATGTGTAGCACTACTATATTTTAAACGCAACTTGGAACAAGATGCCAACGACTACGACTGTTAACGGTTACCTCGGTAATCGCGACGCGTACACGCGTATTTAAACATCTCTCACCTCTATTCAGAATTTAACCTTGTTTGGAAAACGAAACGCGATCCGATCGTACGTCGAATGGTTTAAACGTCAGTTTGCGAGAATTTCCGTTACCCGATCGAGTGACAAATTGCAGTATAAAGCTACCATTCTCCAAGTTTACCACCTACGATAGTACGCGTACGTATCATGTGATTTTTAAGGAAAACCTCGATGTAAGAGCGACTGGAACGCATCGACGAATCCGGTTCGAATATTTTTACTCGCGACTCGCGGACCTCCGAACGGCCGGTGCGGCGCGGCGTAACCGCGATTCTATTCCGAGCGGTATGCGCGCACCGTTCGAAGCTTCGTCTACGCTTGGCTTCCGCGTTTAACGCGAGAGGAAGCAGTCGCTGATGCAGCTCCGCTTTAAGTGCACTCTGTACGCCAAGTGCGGCTGCGGACGCATCGAGGCGGAACTAACTCGTGGCTCTGCTGTCTAGGATCGGCTATCGGGCATCGGGCATTGGGCATCGGCTGTCGCGTCACGCATCGCGTCGAGATTCACGCGTATTCAACGCGAATACACAGCCGCTTACACGACAACGCACGCGCAATGTAAACCGGTTCGACGAATGCTACACTCTTGACTTTTTCAATGAAAAACTTCAAGGAAAAGGACACTTTTTTCTTGTTTACTTGAGAAAATACCACTTATACCTGATATTTATATGAAATAATTAGAGTCGGAGAAAGTATGCAAGTACATATTAGCATTTTTCACCCTTGAAGACGGTATTTTGTTCCTCGAGAACAAATTGTCGAGAACTTAAAAGTCGCAAAACGATGAACGATAAATGATAAACGATTAACGATTAACGATTAACGATAAATCAAGAAAGAAATGTAAATAGAGAAGAAAGAGGAAACTGTTTAAAGAAAATCGAGAGTGATATACATAGAGAGAGTTGTTAACGCAGCATACGCGGTGCAAAGAGGCGAGTTGTCCGTCCGTCTCTTTCTCGGAGCGTTCTGCACCCAGCCCGTCTAATGTGTGTCGGTGGGTCGATCGGTATCTAGGTCGCGGGTTTTGGCAGTGCGAGCCCAACCATCCCCCTCTTCGCTCGCGATCATCCCCCTCCGGTTTCAGGACGCGGTGCTATGCTATATCCGCTGCGGATTTACGCAGAGGAAGAGAGAGATTCGTTTTGCTTCTTTTTCTCCTGTACCGCGACGACCATCGATTAATCTCGATAAACAATCGAGACTCGGCCGAGAAATGTCGAGAGTCGAGATTATCGGATCTGCTTGGCACGGTTTTATTTGAACTTTGTTACCCCACCGCTCGGTGATCTGCCATTCGTTCCTATATACGAAACGCTCCCCGTTAAACAATCACCGTACAACTGAAAAATCTCGTTAAGGGTATTTCCATGTAACGGCTGAACGATGACGCGTACGAATTCCTTGAGATCGCGGTAAAACGCACCGGTGAAAATCGTAAATATTTGGCTCTCGCGATTAGAAATGAAAATTAATTGATTGGAGGAGAGATTGTAAAGAATTTCGAGTCTATGCCAAATTTCTCACTCGCTTGCTATAATAGGAAATAGCGTTACTAACTAGCTCGGGTACCTCGGGATCGCTAAACCCGTACCGCAGCTACGATCAAACACAACTACGGCCCCTGAGGGCTAACGTGTACTCTGTGTATTGGCATGAAATGTAACGACGATAGCGTACCTCTCCTCGAGCAGTGCTCGAAACGCGAAACTTTGTCTAGGTTTCCTACTTTTCAAAGTCCGGATGCGACGCGACGTAACCGTGTCTTTTGGCTTCGAAACGATTTCAGATTTCAACCCAGTAACCGACTTTTGCATCGGTTAGGTCTGACCGTTTTCGTTTATTCGTCACGGCAACTCGTTCTGGACTCTTAAGACTGAAAAGTTCCACTTGCGAAAAATAAAGGGAATATAACAAGGTTCCTATCGGAAAACATGTTAAGCGAGATGTTGCGCTATCGCGGAAACAAATACTACATATACTTATGGAAAAGGAACTATGTAACGTTCATGTTTTTTCGTTCATCGATGCATTTGAAATCGTAAGCTAACCCTCTGATGCATTAACTTTGTATTATATGTATAAACATATAATAAAACTAAACATACGTATTGGTAATTTAATGTAAGCAGTTTGAACCGATGACTAGACTACGTTCTAAATGGGAAAATAAAACATCCAACTTGATCTTCTCTCGGAAAGTTTAAAAGCTGTGAAGGCTAGCATGCCTGATACTCACGTAATATCTGTGATTCAGTGACATCTCTTCGTCTCTCTGGATTCAGCCACGCCACCCTTTCTCGGACAAAAAGTGTCGCAGTAGCGCGCGGTAATCTTCTCAGAGGCACTCGAACATGTATTGTACATCTATTGTATATGCATATGTATATGTATATGTATATGTATATGTATATGTATACGTATATGTATATACACCTATATATTTCTTTTTCCTCGAAATTGCAGTCAAAGTCAATCCCTGGGCTCTCCGAGCTTCTATTAATCACCTTTTGCGACCCATCGCGTTCGAGGTTAGGTTTTTTGGCGAAAAAACGAGACACGAAAATATACCATTTTTCGAATCGATCGTTTGCTCTCTCCTCTCCTCTTTTCTTTTCTTTCTTATTTTTCTACTTGTCGCGATTAATCGTTTCGCTCGCGTCAGTCTTACTTGATTATTGTCAAGATTACCGTAGCGAATCTTAGATCTCTCCTCGTTATCGTCGATTTCTTTTCTAGTAGTCGTCGCGTCAAACGGATTATCAACTATGACCCGACTATGTTCCCGTCGACGTCCTCATGCTTCACCTCTGATTTTCTTCTTGGATCTTTGAAGAGATTCTCCTGCGAGAAGCAGCGTATCCATCGATTAAACTTTCGACCGTAGCCGGTAGCTCGATCTCTATCTCGTGAAATCGCGAGGCGACCGATTCTAGCTAGACTTTCAGCAAAATTACGAGATTTTAACGAGTCCTAGGGTAAAGCTGTTAGCTGTTAGAACCAAGTAGATTGGACAAGCGCTTTATTCTTATATTCTAAAGGAGAATAAATGAAGAGAAATTTAAAAAAGCACGCATTATCGACAGGTTGTAAACAAGTTTGCGAAGAAAGATCTGTTGGTCGCGGTGTATACCGGACGGGACGAGTTGTTCAAAGGCCGCGTCTCGAGAACCGATAAATGCTAATTCACGATTATTTTGAAATGGTCATCGCTAGTCGGTGGAGAAGTAGCATACGCACCTAATTACGAAAGCACAAGTTGGCTTATAGCGCTCTACGAACGTGTCGAATCGGTAATCGGTAATCGGTAATCGGTAATCGGTAATCGGTAATCGGTAATCGGTTATCGGATATCGGCTATCGGGTACATACGATTGCGCGCAAACAGAGGCAATTAGAGTTGTTAAGAATTTAGCATATGAAAGGATCGATGGTTCTACGTGCGCCAATCTCGTACGCCAAAGTGTTGCGAGCTAGAGTTTACGCGTCAAGTACCTACGCGAAACTTTTCTTAAATAGATTCCGTGATAAAAAAAAATCTAAACTCCTTTTCTTATAGTACTTGATGGATCTATCTCAAACTATAAGAACAATCTCTATTTTATTAACCTATTAACCTCTTTTCTGTAACGTAAACGTAACGTCAAGTACCGCTCGGGATTCGATTGCGATTGCGATTGCGATTGCGATTGCGATTGCGATTGCGATTCCGATTGCGTGTCATTCTCGATTCAGAACATTTCGCGACTCGATCGAAATGAAAATCGCGACTCCTCTTGGCGTGGTTATCGTTACCGTGGCGCGAAAAATAACGCTCGTAGCAGCTCGCGTTGCGCGCGAATAAATAGCCTGTACACGAAACGTCACTTTTATGGCTCGGAGCTTTTAGCCTCGCCTGTAAAATACTCGCGGTCCATTAGCGGCGGCGACGACGCGAACGTCACCGTGGCTGGCTATGCGTGCAAAAATCTCCCTCCTCCAGTCCACCCCCCAGGCCGCTTAATAACATTTTCTTTCGTACGAATCTTTCGACTAACCAGCCTCGACCACGTACCGGGTGCTTTGAAAATTGTCTCGGATGAAGCGGGACAAAGGAGAATCTAAATTCGGTAGACATTCGTCGATTTTCGAGTTTTCTGATCATTCTACGAGTCGATCTTTGCTATCCTTACCACTGCTTTTAAAACTGTGTATCGAGTAGCATCGAAAAGCATCGCCGAGAAAAAAACGCAAAGCGGGAGGGTAGCTCGGCTATTTTCACGCGCGATGCAATCGTTTTGCAGAGGACGAAGGTCTGGGATCTCGTGGGTGACGTGTGTATCGAAATACGTCGAGGATGCGGCGCAAAACGACATGGCCCCGACGATCGAGGGTGAAACTCGACGGAAAGTTGAGCGAAAGCAAAACGGGACAGAGGTAGGTGCAGATAGCGGTCGGCACACACGCCGGTGTGCTCCTATTGTTCTTCGTTCCTGAGAGGCCGAAGTGCTGCTGCCAATATCGAAAGGTTCTGGTGCGATATCGGGTCACCAAGTCCGGCACTGTTTCTGGCAGACGGTGATAATTCAATCGACGCGAGTCGACGCGACGCATCATCGATGCGATCCCATTTACCATAATTACCGACGGATTAGTCGACCATTTTGATGCACGGAAAATTATTAAGTTATTTTTCAGCGAAAATACGAACGAGCAGGTATCACGGGTAGCGTGGTATTTATTTCATTAGAATATCGTGATCGTGCGTAAATGGTGCCGTATCTAATATACAATAATATATTTAGCTAACCCATACCCATAAGTAAAGTTTGCATAAGAAAACGGTCAATAGGCATCGATTCGACACGAGGTTCGTCGTGTGAATCTGTCGAAAACAAGGCGTGTTTTTTGTAATGTCGATCCGGAAATTCACTCGTCGTCGCACCAAGACAGAGGTACGGAGGGCACCCTATGTACTCGGCTAATCCGTAAATGTCTCCGTTGTAAATGGATCTTGTCTTGCACGTGAATTGCCGTAACTCATCGCGAGTCGCACGCTGAACGTGTCAGCAGGCAGATTAAGCCGCGCATTAAATCAGTTGTATCTGCGTCGGCGATTAATTTAAATTATTGTTCGCTGCTAGGAATTTTGTGGTCGAGACCGATGGGAGGTCCCAGCTCCGGCCGCACCGATGAAAATGCGTTCACGCAAAACGCGATATGTACTAGGATAATCCAGAGAGTTCGAATTACGTTTTCTTTGGGGACCTAGCCAATTGGAAGGAGAATCAAAGGAGAAATCACCGTTTTAATTGTACTCGAAATTCCAACAGCTACAGCTACATCGAGAATATTCGTAAAGGTTTCTCCGCTCTTAAATTACTATCTACCACGTGCTCACGCGATCAGTTTTAAGACGAGTGCCCTGGCAAGCATTTGTAAACTCGTAAAAAAGCAAATCGGCCGAGTAACGGCGCGGCGATAGAACCTGTTCGAGCAGGTAATCGAATAGTCGATCAAATCTCCGATTAATAGTCCAACCAATGATAGTCATTCGTCACTGCACGTAATCGTTAAACAATTTAACTGTCAGCGGCAGACTGGAAACTCCGTGTCGATACCTCGAGAGCAGCCAGAGGTGTGCCGGAGACGCAGACGGCTACAGCCAAACGATGCTTATATCCGACGATTATATCATACGTAATCGGATACAATTAGTTGCTACTAACACTGTAGTGTGTGCCATGTAAATTGACTTTTCAAACTTTTTTTAAAAATACAAGCATTCGCAACTGTTTGGAAATCTATCGGGCCTTTTTCGCGATTCCATGCTACCCCATTTAGGTTCTTGCCTTTCCGGAGCATCGTCTCGGCCCTAGGAAATATCCTCGATAATTTTCTTGAAAGCTAATTTCCGGTTCGAATCGACTATCAATCGGGATCGGGATCGGACACTTATCCAGGTCACTCGAGAACACCGTGTCATCGAAAGTCGTCGTTATTAATTGCAGAGCAGCTGAAAAGGAACACGAACGACCCGGTTCGCTCAAGAGTAACGCGTGCCTTTCATACTCGAGACGCGATCGGGCACAATCTTGGAGTACGCAGCCACCCTTTCACGATGCATTACCACCGAGAACCAGCCAGCCGTTCAGCCTAGGAAGCGACTGGTGCAGTGGCTTTAGCAATTATCCTCCAAGTTGGAATCGATCGTTCTATACTCTCAGTCCCTGGAGACTTATTCTACGCACCTAGACGAGTGCGAGACGAGTACTCGTCGTCTTTCTCGACGACTACCGACTACCGACTACCGACTACCGACTACCGAGTTGTTTCTCTGTTAAAACCAACCGACTTTTATCTTGCGACTCGGTCGAGACTAGAGAAGCTTTCGTCGAGAACAAGTTCAACTCGAAGCTGACAGAGTGGAAAGGAACCTGGTATTTATCGATTATTTTTTATACGACCGGAGGTGGTCGTTATCCCTGGAAAATCCTGATGCCTGTTATTCGTTCGGCAAACTCTTAAAAGGCAAATTTTGGAAAAGGGATCGAGAGATGTTAATTACAATCGTCCCGACTGGCGATGGCGTATTCCGTGCGGGTCGATTGGTCACGTAGAAATTGATTCGCTGGCTGGAAACACTAGCTAGTTCGACGCCCCCGAAACGCAGCTCGATCGGAACGGGAACGGGAACGGGAACGGGAACGGGAACGAGAACGGGTAAAGCGATCGTGCACCAGTTCCTCTTTAACGCAATCAATCTTTCAGCCACCGCCACTCGGAAACTCGGTTCGCTCGGTCACGACGCGGAAACGGCAACGTTATTTATTTCGATCGATTAAACGAATACTCGTAGAAACGAACTCTGTCCAACGTTGTCAACATCCGATCATCCCTGATAACTCGTTCACGTGCAAACGTTGAACCGATTCAATTCGAACAGATGATTCTGCGTAAAACGCGTTGATAGTTTGACGGTTCAAAATAAGACCTCTCGATCCCGTTTTCCTTCGATTCTCGTCCTTTTCCGCTTTGTTCGGCTGGCCTCTTTTCAGACTTCTGGCACCTTTTCATTCGACACTCGATTAATCCAACTCGAGATGACGAAAAATGCAAGACTCGAGCGTTTCTAGCGTAACGCGATTAATCGGGAAAGACAACAACGGAACACGACTCTCGTGTTTCTCGCGTCGGCGTCGCGTCGCGTCGACGTCGCGTCGCGTCGCGTCGCGTCGCGTCGCTCTAGCCCGCGACGAACGGGACATACACCCGGCGCTGAATCGCGGCCAACTGAGAGGGAGAAAACAGCCCCCTGGATACTACCAGTCGGTTGGCTGTGGCATCGCGCACGGAAACCCCCTGCGCAACGCTCGCCCCGTCCCGAGATCGGCCCGTCGGCGTCGATGTCGGCCAAACCCCCGCGCCGCGAGGAACGCTGCACTTTCGACATGCCCAATTCGAAATTGCCAATTGCTAATTTTCTGTACTTTCATTCGAGCCTCGTTTATCGTTCACGGGCATGCGTATGCCTAGTGCGTACGCGTACATAACGACCAACAAATTACAAACAAATACGCTTTTAAAGTGGCTGTGTTAACGAGAAGAGAATATGTACTCTATTCGATCGAGCAATATCATTGAATCTCTGGTAGAAAAGCATAGCGAGTTAAACTCCACGATAGAACATCGCCGCCCATCCAGGACACAAGAATCCCCCCCCCCGAAAAAAGGATCGAAGCTATCGGTCGCAGTCTGAATGCAGGATAATTGCGTCCCTGGCTCTTGGTCCGAGGTTTTTTCGTTTTCAAGTCCGAGTCGAAAAAGGATACAAAATACAATGGAATCAGGGCTCGGTCGAGGGGAGAGAACGGACAACAAGGGGTGCGCGGCGCGCAGATGATTCTAGTCCCGACCGTTATCGTCAACGAGAAAAGATGCTCTACCACCGAACAAATTCCGTAATCCAGAACGAACGATCCTATGTACCTTTATTATTCCTTTACCTTTTTTTCTATTAATCTTGAAGCGACGCAGCACCTAACCTAGACATGAAATTAAAAGGCGGAATGGTACGCGCGAGCCGAGCTCTTTATCGATCACTGACACTCTTTTACTTGTTCCTTAAGCCCTAACATTATTATCAAAGTCGATAGTTTAGGAAACTATTCGAGCTCTCACCCTTACGCGGTATAACCAAAGGGGACGAAATGTTTAAGAAGAGAGAGAGAGAGAGAGAGAGAGAGGTTCGCGCTGCGCGGCAAAACTTTGATTCAAGTGTGATCGCATGGATCGTAAGAACGTTTTCTTTTGTGTATTCTCTACGATGATTCAGAGCTGATTCTTGGCTTTTCCTCCCTGAAGGGATACTCGCAGCGGGAACTACGAGGAGCTGGCCACTTACTTAGCCATGATTTCTCGGGGATTGATCTCGGATACTACATATAATACAGCTACTCGTATGCATACCATCACCTTTTCAGAATCATAGTTACTTCCGACAGATATAAAGACGCGAGAGACACGAGAAATTCACCGTACGAAACGAATCCTTCTCTTTCTAATCGATATCTACACATGTACCGCGAGTAAAACTCCCTCCGTGCAAAGCGACACGATGTTAAATTAACCGTACGTCCATGTATTTATTTCGGTATCGTTGCGTTCCATTGCGTCCATGTCGCGTCGTATCGCGTCGCACCGATAAGATGTTATTAGTATTACTCGATAATCCTTACGGATGCAAGGGGTTGTCGGATCACGTTTGCGGTTCATGCGGCGCCTGTGCATCCGTATAGCGGTGCATACGCGCGATGCAGACGATGCGGAATGCGACATGCGGCATGCGGCATGCGGCGCGTCATACGGCCGTATACGAGCACTGGTGCGAATCACCCCGGAAACCGGGGATTCGAGGGAACGGTGAGGCTCGGGGGAAGCGGACAGGACGCTTCTAATCAGCCTATTCGTTAATTCTGAATCGCGTACCGAGTATTCGCATTGTTTTCGACAAATTTCGAGGGAAAATAGGTCACAAATCAGAGTACGTGCGATGCGTTTATCCTTGTATCAACGACGAAAACGTGCTTCTCGACTAACAAATCCCCCCATTGGAGATTTAAGTAACCATTTCATTTCATTTCATTTCACTTCATTTCATTTCATTTCATTTCATTTCATTTCATTTCATTTCATTTCATTTCGGACCATCCCACCTCTAATCGCTATTATTTATTTTTCTAGGCGTACAGAGAACCTTGCACGTTCTTCACAATTCCGAGCAACCTGCATCGGTGTTCGCCATCCTCGAGTCAGGCAACAAGGTGGTGCCGTTGATCGCCGATGGTCTATTCGATCTTTTGATGTACAAGATATCTAGCATCTACACAAACAAGATGCAGAAGATGGAGTCCAAGGGACCACGATTCGAGATTGGCGACTTTTGCGTGAAACTTGGCAGTGTCACGATCAATCAAAATTTCAAAGGCGTACTCGTCGAGGTCGGTTAAATTCACCCCGACGCTATACCCCCGCGACTACATTCAATTTTCCCAATGCTGCGCAACGTCAAACGAAAATTGGCGTTGCGTCCGAGTCGCGAACAACACCACCCAAAACAAGTATCGACCAATCGACCTGCTCCTTTCGACGTGATCGCAGATCGAGATCATCCTGCCCGAACGTCGAAAAGACGTTCTATCTGCTCTATCCAACTCTGACCAAAGTTATACAACTTTCGCTTCCGACGCGACGCGACGCGACGCGGACGCGGACGCCGACGATTGCATTATCGAAGGCAAACCAAGTTGACATGATACAGCGTTACAATCACTTTACGACCATGCCCATAATTCTCAAAATAACCTATAATACATTTTAGGAAAAAAAAAGTCATTACTTTTACACCTTTCCGATCCCACCACTTCATATCGCAACAAAACGTCATCTTCCGGTTACGATTCGATCAATTTTGTTTCGATGCAATTTTTTCTTGTATAGGTGGAATACAGACCCTGCGTCGTTCCGGGAAGTGCGTGGGAATTGATGCGTGAATTTTTGCAAGGATTTCTCGGGCCTATAGTTTCGAATCAAGCCCCGCAATATTTGCAGGTGATATAAATCGTTATCGTCGAGAACCGAATTACAGAAAATTTACTGTTGCGTTCAAAGTTTAAACCATACCAACGAGTCAAAGGTAAACCAAAACTACGCTTATAGTATGCGTTTTTTATTATTGCAGAACCGAATGAACGATATTTATCAACCCATGGATACTATACAACAATATTTGGAACACTTTGGTCAATACAGAAAAGCCACGGGTGTCATTTAGCTTGGTAAATCCTACTATTGTCACTGGGATCGATCAAATTCCCATTAACTTTTCTCCAATAAAATTTATAGAAAAAGATACATTTCTTCCTAATGATCCATTTTCTTTATTACACGATACGTCATTGAAATTATATATAATGATAATAATTGTTAATGCTTTCAAAAAACAAGTTTCGCTAGTTAAGTATCGACCAACTATTTAAACAAATTACCACCCGCACGGTAACAGTAACGATCGTCGTCTATAGTGACATCTATAAGAAAAAGTACCGAAAACTTTTTTTTTTAGCAGCCTTACCGACCAATCCTGTCGGGAATAGCCCTCCATCTCCTATGGTAAATACGCTCGTATTAATGTTCTGGGAGTGGCCAACTGCGGCGCGTGAAACGCTAAACACCAGACCCCTTTCGCTTTCGTTTCAAGTTTCAATCGTACAAAAGGCAGCCACAGCGACAGAGATACATCTCGAATCGAATACCAACAACAACTGTTTCTTATGCTCTGGAAATTATTTGTCAAACTCTTTCGTCGAAATCTTCCAAATTCGTGTCAACGTATCGCGTCACTTGCTTTATCATTTCATACTTTTCATTTGTTATTGTAACCAATAGTTACAAACAATGTTAACCATTATAAAATATGTTCTAAACTTGATAGAATTAACAATACATACAATAATACAATTTCCAATATGTTACAAATATGATTGCTGCATATGGAGACCCACGTTAAACGATAAAAATATCAATCAATTTTTCATCATAAGCGGGCTCTTACTGTACTTGAAATTCAGATTTCAACACACAATATTTTTAACTTCCCGATTTATAGGGATGCGTGCGTGCGTGCGTGCGTGCGTGCGTGCGTATGTAAACAAATTTTTCATTAACCTTATCTAAAAAACTAATAACGAGATCAAAATGGTCGATTATGCAATCAATGTGTATCGATCTAACTTAAAGCTGATTAGACTTTGCTCTAATTCGGTCCAGTAATTTTTTAGTTTTTTTAAGAAAACTTAACTCAATAACGCAATCTAGATGGGAGAATAAATATTTATGAACGAATAACTAAACGGAAATAATATATATACGTATATTACTATTATTACATTTGTATGCATATGTATAACACATGTATATTACTATTATTACATTTGTATGCATATGTATAACACATGTATATGTATACATATACATACAGGGTGCTCCAAAAGTATAGAAACAGTCAAATATTTCGAAAATGGAACATTTGTGAGAAAAATGGTTTAGAGAAATGTTTTAGGGTTTCAAAAATTCTATTCAACGATCGTGTCCGTTTCACCTGCAAAGGACCGGTCAAAGTCACGTCAAGGTCAACATGATTTTTTTAACGGAACACCTCATTTTGTATCATGCACTGTGAAAGCTGGCTATGGGAAGCGAGCAAGAACAACCCTACTCGCGAGCTCGCAATAACCAGCTAGTTTCATTTCGAATATTCCAATCGAACGATAGTAAGAGAATAAAAAAAAAAAAAGGTATAGAGAAATATTGTAAATTATTCGAATCTGACAACGATTTTTCCGTACGATACCTTTTTCGATGTTTCTCAACGCAATCGTTGGTTTTATTCAAATCCAAATATGACCGGATTCTTCTATTACGTCTAGGTTAGTCTTTCGTCTTCTGAGGTATTGCGTACCAAACGCACTTGTGTCAAAATCGTGAATATTTATAAACGAATGAACTGGCAGTTTCATACCCATACTAATGCCATTGACTCCTGTAATCATTTACCAACTCTCTTTATTACAATTTTCATTAACTTACGCTTTGTTACATTATTAGAACATTGTATGTAAATTGTAAATTAAAAAATTCCAACTAAATTGAATACAATTCGTCACCTTGAATTTCAAGATTACGACGAAACAAACAAACAAGCAAATAGCGAGAAATATTTTTGTTACCGAATATGCTGTTCAATTTACGAATGCGTTATTTACTAAACGAAACAAAGAAAAAGTATAAGAAATTATGTTACAAGTATCTTACTATACATGTATTTAAATGGAAGGTTACGTGAATATACATAACGTGAACCGAATAACGTGCTGGAAAAATTCCGTATGACCGAGTGATCGTTAAATAGAAGCGTGGACCTTTATAAAGTCTAATGAGTGTCCAAAGTTCGAAATTGTACATCTTTGCGTGTATCCGATAACGATTTCATTGGTACGAGTTCGATGATGTCGCTTTAAAATCTAAAAAACAAACGAATTTCATTGGTTGGTGGAAGAAACTTGTTGGGTCGTGCGATCGAACGATTACAGCGCTGCGTTATACCACTCGCTGTAACCACTCGCGCAGTATTATAGTGCACTTCTAGCGTGATACTTGCAAAAATAGTTGTCCTCTTCGACTTACGAGAAAAGAGTTAATTACCAATGACGATGGAGGTATTTATGCACTAAACATTTACAGTAAATTTTCATTGATGACTATATCGAAAAATCAACTCACTCGATCGTGTACTTTCATTTTTATTTTAGATTCAAATCTTGACCGCCAAGTCATCGAAATACCTGGCAAATTTACCAGTAAGTAGCAAACAAATAATCTCAAAGTTCAACAGAATAAGCAATAAGTGTTCCATCGTATTTCTACCACTGATTCCCCATGTACACATACGTTTTTACGGATCTTGTAAATGTTGAACTTTAACGATTAACAGTTTATGCAATGTGCGATAGTGTGGCAAACCCTTAATCAAACATTAAATAAATTATAACGATTCCCTTTATCCAAATTCCACGACAAACTTTTTCTACCTTTATAGATCCTAATTTCCATTTTTAATTAATACTTTTTTTATTATTAATTAAAACATACGAATATTGTTACTCTTGTGTAATGTAACATGTCGTTTAAGGTAAAACCTTCTACCACCATAAGAGAAATTAAAGAAGAATTATTCAAGACAATGAAAGCACCGTATGTTCAGAGACAAAGCTTACGGCTAGATCCTAAAGGAAAGCCTTTATCTGATTCGGATACCTTAACAAGTTTATCCATTTTCGATGGTGGAAAATTATACTTCAAAGACCTTGGGCCTCAAATCAGTTGGAAAACTGTATTCCTTGTGGAATATGCTGGTCCATTGGTCTTGTATTTATGGATATATCAACGCCCATGGATTTTTTATGGCAATGTCGAGACATCCAAGATCGAATCAGTTGTTCAGTAAGTATACATAGATGGACATTTTCTCGCCCAAATAATTCAGCCATCCGATTAAAACTCTCTAATCTTATATGATTACAGTGTGGCAGCTATTTGTTGGTCGGTGCATTACGCGAAACGGCTCTTAGAAACATTGTTCGTGCATCGGTTTAGCCATGCGACAATGCCACTGCGTAACCTTTTTAAAAATTGTTCGTACTACTGGCTGTTCGCTATGTATGTTGCATATCATATAAACCATCCATTGTATACAGCGCCAAGCAAACTTAACTTTTCTATCGGTCTAACAATGTTTACGCTTTGTGAACTGGGTAACCTGAGCATTCATTTAGCTCTGAGGAGCCTAAGACCAGCGGGAACTACAGTAAGAAAAATACCTGTAGCCACTAATAATCCTTTCACCGCACTCTTCAATTTTGTCTCGTGTCCAAATTATACCTACGAAATTGGTAGTTGGATTGGGTTCTCAATCATGACTTTGTGTCTTCCAGGTATGAATTTATTCCTATGATTTATTAAGAAAAATTACCGAATATAACATTATAAAATTATTATTGTACTTTCAGCTGCTGTGTTTACTCTTGCGGGTGCATATCAAATGACTCTCTGGGCATTAGGAAAACATAAAGCGTATAAGAAGGAATTTTCCCAATATCCAAAATGTCGGAAAGCTGTTTTTCCATTTATTCTGTAAATGTCTCCAACTAGTACGATACTAGCAAAAATACGATACTATCGTATTTCTCAATTTCTTTTTGTTACCAATAATTTTATTCTTTGAATAAACTACCATCCGAGTTTTACAGTATTTTTCACGCATCTACTTTACTTTCATTTTCAGCTTTCAAACTTACGTTACTACGATACATGTATGTACGTATGAGCCTTTAAAAGTTTCCTTTAGCTTCGTGCATCGACTCTTCGCAGGGTAATTTGCTTACAAGTTTCATCATGTCATCCTTCAATGCGTTTATTATATTTTGACACTCCTGCATTTGAACTTTATATTTATTCTGCAACTGTTCGTATCCGTAACACGCGTTTTCCAACTTTTTCTTCGCTTCCGATGGCTCTACATCTTTCGCAGTCAAACCTACAAGACCCTCCAAGTGTAATATGTGTTTCCTTGCATCTTTCAATTCCTCCCTTAGTGCATTTAGTTCTGTGATCAACGTTATATTTTCGTCTACCGTTTTATCTATGCCCTTGTCACCGCTAGACGTATCCTGAAAAACTTGTTTTTTTAGCGAACCTATCGTTCTTTCGAGATGATCCCTTTGTTTCGTGAACTCGCATTGCGCGTCTAGATCTGCTTTACGACTGCGTAAGAATTCCTCACTCGAACTGTACATGTGATACAACTTGGTTGTGGTGGTTTTCAAAGCTTGTGGATCTTGCACAAGCCCTGAGGCATCGAGCAAATCTACTCGAATTCTTTTCAAAAGCTTTTCACACTTTCTACTACGATGCATTTCATTTTGATATTCTTGTCTCGCAGCAGCCAATTTTTCTCTCAATTCGTATAGCTGCAATTCTAAACTGACGTTAGTCTTATGGAGATTTACAAGCTCCGTTTCCATATCTTGAATCTTCTCCTTGAGCTCTCTGATCTCCTGATCTCGCGGTTCTATTTGATTCTTCAACTCCCTTATTTTATAATTCAACACGAACTTGAACTTTTCCAATTCTTGATTCTTACGTTTCAACTCGTATATTTGACGTTCCCTCTTTTGAACCGTAACATCCCTCTCGTCTATCTCCTTCTTCAAATCTTCCTTATCTTTCTCCAATTCTTGCATAGATTTTTGATAATAACTGTACTCGCTTTGAACACGATGCACTTGCCTCTTCAACTCTTCTACTTCTTTTTGGCTAGCTATGTACCTATTTCGCATCATTCCAGATTCTCCTTTCAACCGTACGTTCGACTCTTTTTCCTCGTGCAACAGTGTTTCGTAATTTCTTCTTATTTCCAGTAATTCTTGGTCGGCATCATCTTCTATTTGCGTCGTTATTTGTTCGTGAACTCGTGCTTGATGCGTCATTTCCTCCTGAGTTTCCTCCAGCTGCAATTTTTTCGTATGTAGAAGAGCCTCGTATTTCGTCATCATTTTTTCTAATTCATCCACTCCGAATTTCTCTAACTCTTGCAACCGTTTCTCATAATCTTGTCGCATACCGCTCATATTGTTTTCCAAAGCTAAATATCTATCGTATTCTGTTATAAGTTTCGCATCGTAATTCATTTCCACTAGTTTCATCGTTTCCTCGTGATTTTCTTTCAGGGTGACAATTTCAGCATTTATCGAATTGAGTTCGCCCTTATGATCTTCCTGCAATCTACTTATCTTATCCCTCAGTTCCTCGATGGCTTCGCAATATCCTTGGTGTAAATCTCGCACTTTGTCGTTATGCACAACTTCCACCTGACGCATTTTGTACCCGTGTTCAGTTTCCAATTCTCTCATCCTTACATTTAAATCTTCAATTGTTCGTATCTTCTCTTCCAGGTCACCTTTACTAATTAACACCTCGTTTGTATATGCTACTTCTTTGCCTATTGTCCCTTTTCCATCTGAATAATATACTTTCCAAATACATAAGCTACCATCGATACCGGTAGATACTAAACATTGTTCGTTATAAGAAAGAGCGATCTACAAGAAGAAAGACAAATTGTAAAGTTTATTGTACTTTTATAGGTTCTGTTAGGATTTCCCAGAATTTATTGGGCAACATTTGTAATAGTTTCATTAATTTCCTGACAACTACAAGAACGTGATAATCAATTTAATCGCATCGTAATTGTTCAATCACCTACCACTCGAATTACAGAAAAGGTCTAAGCTTAGCATGCTAAGCTAAGCTTGCTGATTGTCTTGTTTATTTGAATCAATACAATCATTTTAAAGAACCTGTAAAATGCTTTCCTAATATAGCAGAAATCGTCTCGAGTTGCTATTAATACACGTACAAATAACAAAGCAACTAAAATATATAATATACTCTGAAATATCCTAATAACACATTTTTTTCTTTCTACCTTTGTGATATCAACTGAGTGAATCTTGAAATCTGTATAATATACTGGCTCTTGAAGTGGACATTTTGCTGACAAAATAGTACCTCCGATACAAACAAGAAATAGAGCTTGGTCCTCTTTTCCTAATACCATACTGTGCATGGTTATTCCTGGAAAACTATACTCTCGAGTTACCTAAGTCAGACATTTTATATTATTTTTGTATATTTTAGTAATGCAAAGTAGGACAAACGGTACTCGACTTAAGTAAAGTATTACATTATCCTTTATCTCGTATATAAAACTGTCGTTGACAATGCAGTACGAAATCAATTCATCTGCGCATAAAGCAATATCGTGTATATTAAGTCCTCTTAAAATTATCTCTGCGGAACGTCGACCAGTGCTCATGTCCCATTGATATATAGCACCCTCGGTACCTAATGTTAGTAACTTTGTGTCGGTTTGCGACCATAATAAAGCCTTCACTCTACTAGTGTGCCCTTTCAAAATAAAATAGCTGACAAAACCGACAGTAGTGTAAATTTGTACGATATTTCCATTAACAGCGGCAAATAAATGACCACCATGACTAAACTTTACAGTCTTGCAGCATCTTATAGGAAATTCTTCCATAGGTAATAAATCGTCTATTAATATGCTCATAAAACGTAATTTATCGCTGAAACCAATTAAACAAAAAAGACCCGTAGGATGTAAAGAAATCCCACAAATGTCTTCTGTGTATTGTTTAAGTAAAAGTAAATTTCCTGTCTCAAAGTCCCACAGTCTTACGCTATAGTCGAGTTCTCCACAGGTCATAAATATCGATTTCCACGTACACATCGAAAGATTGCTTATAGGACCGTGATGTAAGGCTTGACCCATCACTTTTAATTCCTGTGGTTCTGGATCTATATTTAGATCCGGACCCCATAATCTTGCGTAAAACAATTGGGGCCAACCAGTTGTAATTAACAGTCGATCCAAACTTACATTAACGTTTATGGTATTGACTCGATATAAATTTTGATTATCATCCTTTGATACTTGCAATGGAATTATATAAATATTCCTCTTTACATATTTATGTTGACCATCTTTTTCAAAGATCACAATTGTTCTTGGACCAAATGCATATGCAAATCCTTTCGAAAATGCATTTAAACAACGGATATTATTTTCCCATAAGGTATCCTGTCTAACATCCATTATCAAACTACTGTCAGGTATGACATATTCTTCACGAATTCTGAGATTCATAGACATTGTACCGTTCATATCGTACATATTTTTCAAGTCACCATTCTCTAAATAAAGTATTCTACCATCTTTAGTTCCAAGTAATAATCTGTCTGAATTCAACCAAGTCATTGAACATACAAGTATATTATCCGCTTTAGAGAACCCGTAAGGACGCCATACAGTGTCGGAAAGAGTTAAAAATTTAAATGTATGTGGACCTCCGATCGCAACCACTCCTGCATCCGATGGATTACAGGCTAACAATTCTGTAACAGCTAATGGATTTTGAGAACTGCCTACTTTATAAACAGATTCCATTTTTCCTTTTTCCCAACTATAGTAAAGCATCGTTTGATCCGGTAATCCTGTAACCGCTGCTAAATATTTATTATCGAAACTAAAGCATATAGAAGTGAATTTAGTTACATTGGGAGCATCATAGGGTATGCCAAGCAGTTTCTTCCTTTTTAATGTTTGAAGATCGTAAATAGATATAGTAGGTTTCTCTCCAACTTCGCATGTTGCAACATACTTTCTTTGTGACAAAAACAGAAATGTATTTGTCACATAAAAGAATAATAACAAAGAATAAGCATAGACATTGCGTTGCAACTTACTTGTTAGGTGTAACAGATATTATATTTATCTCATTTTTATCAGACAGATGTATTAATTTTTGTCGACGTTGTGGAATATTATGAATTACTATTACATTTCCAATGGGGTATAAAACTTCTGCATCGGTAATATAATGTGCATTTGAAATTATGTTAGTGTTTAAACCATAAAATACTCTGGGTTGCAAGGTAACAGTCATCTCGAATATTCTTCTTTACTTTTCAATTAAAGAATAAGATATTTTTTCAAGTTGACACGCATTGTTTACATTTCCATAGCAATAACCTATGATCAATACCAGGAATTTTGATTTGAATGTTTGTAAAAATATTTCAACAACTCTTTCTTGCATTAAACAAATTTCTTGCCGGAAATAAATTTATCGATGTAATCATTATGATATCATTAGAAATATTCACATTTAAAATCATTATTAAATTGAGTTTAAGTAATGTTTTTTTTTGTATTTAACTTTTTCCCCAGATTTTAAATTGATGCGCCATCTAGCGGTAAAAAACTGGAAATATTTCTCGACAAACTTGGGCGTTTTGCCACCGATAGCGCTACTAGGACTCAAACAAATATTAAATTAATTATTTTTTAAAATTTAATTATTGGCGTAATCACACGTGCGCTAACTATTTTATTATTTTCTACACTCACTATTTAATTTTTATCAAGTTAATCATAAGGAAAATGAGATATTAATGAGATTTTGAAGATTAGTTCGGCCTTTTGAACGCTAGATGGCGATACCGTTTTCGTGTCCATGACAGTCCACGAATCGCACATAGGGCTAACTATTTTATTATTTTCTATACTTATTATTTAATTGTATTTAAAATAATAAATACATGAAGTGCCTAAATTGTTTTGTAGAAAGTCAATGAACAATCGAATAAATGTGGGCAGTCTGGGACAACTATGTTTGTAATGTAATTTTTTCACATAGTTTTAACTTAAACTTCAGGGAATCACATTTGAACATTATAGGAGTAATTCCATAATTTATTACGTAAACAAACAACGTCAGAAATGGTTGATAGCCAAAATATTGCAGAGAAACCTGTCGATTTTCTTGAGACAGATGTTTGCAAGAACTGTAAATGTCTCAGCGATCCATACAATAAACCAGCATTACGCTGTAACGGATGCTCAAAGAAAATTCATATAGAATGCTTAAAAAGAGGAACTGTTCCAGTATCGTTTGTAGGAGATGTATTCTTTGAATTTTATTGTCATAATTGTAGTCCTTTCGATGGAGAAACAGTAGCTCGTAACAGAATGCCTTGGCTTAACGTTATTGTATTGACTTTGTATAACTTGCGTGAAAAATCAAGCGGTATTAGTAAAAGGGGATATTTTCATTGGAAATCTGATATCAGTACGTTTGTTGATCGTAATTGGGATTACTTATTTAAGAAAACTGTGTAAGTTAACGTATATATATATATATATATGAATAAAAAATATGTTTGCCAAGAAATATATAAATGCGTATGTAATTATTATCTCATTCCATTTTTAGTAAAAGGAAAAAGAACTGGATCGGTACCATATCGGGAACTCTTTCTCATTATAGTGGAATTTTTTTTAAATCAGGAACAACAGAATTAGGAGAGTCTGGTTGGTGGAAGTTGATAGACAACGATCCACCTGAAGTTCTCATTGCTAAAAGTAATAATATTTACAGCTGTCTCATAGAATCCTTGTAGAAAATATAATTCTGTATGTAACTTATGTTCCATAGACGAAAAGATGATTTTGGATCGTAAGAAACAAGTTGGTAACCAAGTGAAATCAACGAATCAATTGCACCATAGTCCAACTCTGTCGGAATCAAGGATTTCAGTTGGCGAAGATTGTATTAATGGAAACGACGTCGTAAAAACTCAAGGATGTTCCGCGTATTCTGAAGCTTATGTACAACCTAACAAGACGTTATTAGATTTCTTGCTCGAGGAGGATGAATTAAGTAGTATGTACGTCTGTACGCAATGCGAATAGAGTACAAGGAAAATTTATTTATATTATTTAACAATTTCAGATATGGAAATCGAAGATAATACGATACTTAACGAGCAAAGCGATACACCATCCTTATCCGATTTAATAAGGGACTGCCAGTATCAAACAAATGGCTTTCATTTTTCCCAATTACTGGACGATTTTACATCCGATTGGACGTCTAATACAGATGTTGCTCCTGAAACTATCGCTAATATTAACATAGATCGGATAAAGGCAGAAGAAGAAGAGGATGAAGATGAAGATGAAGATGAAGAAGAAGAAGAAGAGGAGGAAGACGAAAATGAAGAAGAAGAAGAAAACGAGAACGAGGAAGAAGACAAACACAGAGAAGGAAGTAACAAGAGTCCGAGTTCTATTCAGGAACAACCACCTACTTCTTTATTCAATGTGATAAAACGGCGTCCATGGCCCTGGCAAAGAAATCATATTATTGGTAAACATTTGTTCACATGGTCATTAGACAATTTATGCTTATATAAGAATGTTGAAAATTCTGTTTCACAGTAGAAAAGGTTCCACGTATGACGCATCAAGAGGAAACATATTTATTACAACAAATAAATAAATCTGCTCTGAATTCCGCAGCCCCTGAAATTAGACGATTTTATAGAAAGTTAACTGTACGAAAATTAAAACGGGAATATGGTTTACCCTTACTGGATATTGATCATTATGGATGTAAAGCAGAAATACCTGACAGACCTTTAAAAGAATTTGGCAGGGTATTGGACAGATTTTTTGGCGACGACTTGAGTTCATTCGAACAAAGATTGCAAGGTTATAACGAACCATCATCTGTACATAGTCCATATACGAAGAGACTTTTGAAACCGTTTATACGAAGAGATACTTCGTGTCGTCCTTTATGGCTAAGAGTAATGGAAGAACTTTGCACCAAAGCGAATAAATTGAATCCAATGTGGAAATTGCCGGCAACGGCACCAATCGATTACTCTTATGTCAGACCACAACACATTCCAGCGATTAATAGTCTATGTAGTCAATTTTTTTGGCCTGGTATTGATTGTAAGTAAAGATATATTTACGTATGTGTAACAAACTACGTAATATAATATAACATATAATAATATAGTAAGTAATAAATGATTTAACTTTATATTTAACAAAAACTAAACAAATAATCGAGTTTTATTATTTCAGTAACCGAATGTCTACAATATCCTGACTTCAGCTGCGTCGTTTTGTACAAGAAATTAGTCATAGGATTTGCAATTTTAGTTCCTGATGTTGGTTACAATGAAGCGTACATTTCATTTTTCTTAACCAGGCCTGAGTGGCGTAAATCTGGCATAGGAACGTTTATGCTTTATCACTTGATTCAAACATGCATGGGCAAAGATGTTACGTTACACGTTTCGGCCACTAATCCAGCATTAATTTTATACCAGAAATTTGGTTTCAAAGTAGAGGAATTTGTTCAAGATTTTTACGACAAGTATATGCCTCCAAATTCACGGGAATGCAGACATGCATTGTTTTTACGATTGAGCAGATGAATTCGAATCAACTTCTAATAATATAATATATTTGTTACACATATGTGAAACATGTGATATGTATTATAAACCGTAACGTATGTACATATAAGTTCATAAGAAATAAATTCGATGAGAAAAGCATCGTTACGTTATACGTAGTCTGGTAATTTCAGTAAAATCCTCGAATTTTTTGCCAAAGTGTATATACATATAATATACGTAAGCACGCGAAAAATTCACCCGGTATATACCATATACCTATACTATACTCGGCTGACTTCAGGCTGTAACAAGCAAGAATAATATTTTCATTAGACATTTTTACATCTCAATCGAAATCTCAATATCGATTGTATCAAATTCACATTATCTCTGTGTAATAGTAAAATATTAGTAATGCCATGAGCATATATAATATCTCGATAATTCCAAAGTACTTATTTATTTATCGGTGTAGAAACGTTAGACAGTTTGTATAGCGCGCGGTTGATCGTGTTTTCGATCTATAATCAAGAGTTGGGTTACTGACGTCACCGAATAAGCGCTACGAAACTGCCGTCGTACCCATTCTCGAAAGTTCCGGAAGCCACTAGAAGGAAAGTTTGTATATATGGACTGCGCAGCTTGCGCGACACTTTAGTACGTGACGAGAAGTGTTAAATGTTATTTCGACTGGTTTGTCGGAAACGAACGTTTTGATAAGTCTTTGTAGAATTTGAAAAGAAAAGCTCAGTGAATTCAGTGCCAATTGGATCAGTGATTTGTCAAGGAATCGCGAGAATAACATCAGTAAGTATCGAATGAATATTGTGTACGTGATAAACTCTGAACGAACTTTGATTCTGTCAGATATTCACACAGGGGGGAAAATGAGCGATGGGCGATGGGCGATGGGCGACTCGCTACAACGAGTTTCTTCGCGTACGTTCCTCGCTCATACGTATTTTACGAGAGAAATTTTCAAGGTGGTGTGTAGTCAGAGTGCAGCCATTGTGAACACGGATGAATTTATTTTTACATTGCTCGATATCGTTATACGCCTCTATACGAGTCGGACACATTCGTCGCTTATACGCACTCATCATTGCCAGAAATAGATATCAGTGAGATACGTATGTGGATGTGCGTTACAGAGTTATTCATACCTCTTTCCTCGAGAATGTGCGAATGTGCGGAAAAAAAATATGGCAGATCATTGGCATTATCGCGTTCGGTAGACTTGTAGCTATTACTGTAGCGATGGGATTTATACGATACATATCAATAATATTCAAACAATTCAACACCAAAGCACTCGATAAAATCTATCGAAATTTTTCATTTCTCGAACATACATTCGATCTCATTTAAATTTACTAATAAACACACACAACTTACAGTAATTTCAGTATTTGCTCGTTATCATACACGATATTAGTACGAACAATTAATACCAAATATGTCTTGTGTGAAATCGATATGTATCAGTATTTTCATGTAAATATCAAAACGGCTAGATATATAAAACGATATTCTAATATTTAATATCGATGATACGATTCGATATTAGTTCCATCACTAGCCATAACTACATCTGTACCTTGATTATCGTTACATGTATATTTCGATGTCTCTAACGAACCTAACTTTTTGCCAAACACGATTCTCGTTCGCGGTAACACTCGCAAAGTTTCAACATTTAATAGCATACGAATCATTTGTGAGAATAAGAACCAACGAAGGGCAAAATTGACAAACAAAAAATAAACAACTTGCACAAATTTTTATTTCACATGTTTCCGGTCGAATACAATTCCATGCCCATCTATGGTGCAAACGCTAGATCTCTTTTGGCAATTCTCTGCATCAAAGATAATAAATTTCGATCGATTAGTATTATAGAATGTAAAGTAAAACCAACCATTCGAAATAACGTTTGAATTCTGTATGTAGATAAAAAATACTTCCGTATCCGTGTGAAGGTAATCTGTGCAACATACAAAAAAAAAAGAAAAAAAGAAAAAAAGTGAGAGTTCTTTACGCTGTACGACGTCGAAGACGTACTTGAAACTTCTGAAAGAGCCGTACTTTTATGGTCAGGTTTGCGTTAAACGATGTTTTCCATCCGAAACCATCGATATAGAACGGGGGACTGAAAAATGCTCCTGTAATCACGTAATCACGTAATCACGTAATCAGACACGAATTGAGAGGTGGAGCTGGTGTAGTCCTGGGTGAGGCCCAGGACTGCAAGAGGTTTTAGTTTTTCGAACACTAGAATAAATATAAATGTACGAGGAATACTTACGAAAATAATTGTTTTCGTTGATTTGCTAACGTTTCTTCGGCGAATTAAATAATTTTTTACAAGAAATATTCTATCGTATCGGCAAATTCCTTATTATTATGATGTAGATATTTTCAATCGAACCCTGGCTGTAATAACGATAACGTAATGTGATATTACATCGCGATGTAACGTACAATATAATTCCGAATAAAATCGAATAGTTTTCTCACGAAAAGTATTAACAATTAACAAGACGTCTTATACGTATGTATATCTGACAGAAAATTAATCGAATCTTTACTCGACAACAGCACTCGTCGATATACTCGTTCCATAAAAAGTTTCAAGTTTCTCTACTATACCGTGTATTAAATTGATGTTTTCTGTGATTTGTTGCAGATTAGTCACCAATGGGGAAAGATTACTATAAAATATTAGGCATAAACAAAACTGCCACCGACGATGAAATTAAGAAAGCGTATAGAAAGCTGGCATTGAAATATCACCCTGACAAGAACAGGAGTGCTGGCGCGGAAGAAAAGTTTAAGGAAATAGCGGAGGCTTATGAGGTGCTTTCCGATTCTAAGAAGAGAGAAGTCTACGACAAGTTTGGAGAAGAAGGTTTAAAAGGAGGAGCTGGATCGGCAGGAGGAGGTGGATCTGGTACAACGTACACTTTCCATGGAGATCCAAAAGCAACGTTTGCTCAATTCTTTGGCACCGCTAGTCCCTTTCAAACCTTCTTTGAATTTGGCCCTATAATAGGAGACCGAGAGTTCAGTTTCCATAACGACGACATGGACATAGACGATCCGCTTGGTTTGGGAATGGGATCCCAGCGTCAAGGTGGTCAAGGCGGCGCCTTTAGATCCCATTCGTTCAACTTTGTTGGAGCCACCTCTCCGAAAGGAAGTGGCAAAGATCGTGCTCAGGATCCTGCTATAGAGCATGATTTATGCATCACTTTGGAGGAGATTCTGCGCGGCTGTACAAAGAAAATGAAAATCTCAAGGAAGGTTGTACAACCAGATGGCAGTATAAGAAAAGAAGACAAGGTTCTTACGATTAATGTGAAACCAGGGTGGAAGGCTGGTACTAAGATCACCTTCCAAAAGGAAGGAGACCAAGGCCGTGGAAAAGTTCCAGCAGATATTGTTTTCATCATCAGAGATAAGCCTCATCCTCTGTTTAGAAGAGAAGGCAGCGATATAAGATACACTTGCAAGATGAGTTTAAAGCAAGCTTTGTGTGGTACTGTCATCGAAGTTCCTACGCTTACCGGCGAAAAAATTACGTTAAATCTGACGAAAGAAATCGTTAAACCCAATTTGGTAAAGAGGATTCAAGGTCAGGGTTTACCATTCCCAAAAGAACCATCAAGGAAAGGTGATCTTCTCGTTTCATTCGACATTAAATTCCCTGAAACATTATCGCCAAGTGCTAAGGACATACTATACGATACTCTGCCAAATTGAACATGAAAAGGAAACAATACTATATTATGGATAATTGTCATCGCAACGACAGTCCTCTAATCGTCCCAATTGACGAGAGTAAACACTCGTGTACGTTCTAGTACATAATATACGTGGTTAGAGAGCTGTGAATAATAATTGTTGAGGCGAAGCAAATAATAATTTTATCTCATAGTTAGGAAAAATGTGATTTTCACATTAGTCGGATGTAAAAATCAATTTTTTGATTTGAATTTTGGCAGATCTTATTTCGTTGTAATTTAAAACGAAACGGGAAAAGGAAGAGGAGAAACGCGTTGGTTTTCTAGTACAACATAAGAATGTACATTGCCTCTACATGCGGGAAGAACGATCCTAAATACTGACTAAGATTAAATGAATTACATTAAGTTATGCGATTTAACGATAAGAGACTGTTGATGTACAACTCTGCGAATGCGGTTTCATTATTATTTTATTCATTATGTACATTCAAAGTATCTATTATTCTGTATGCATCACGAGTAAATGAGCGTATGCTTGTCGTCATATGCGTAGTATACAAATTGTGTATGCCTGATTATGAACGAGTGATAATTTTGTGTTAAAACGCACGACAAATTAAGCCACCATCGTTATCTTCAACTTGAATCTATTCAACGTTATCTTACTTTCTCATCCATGTATCGCAACTCGTTTGTATTTTCATTTCATTTCTACAAAAAATATAAATGTATATGTAACACTGGCTTAGAAGAACTCGTAAATTCTATTATTATTGTCTACTTTTACAGCGATGAGTGGCACATTTTGTCACACGAACGCAGACATGTGTGTGCGTGTATAAACAAGTAATTATTTGTAATATCGAGCTGATTGTTTTCTTATGTCACGCGTCTTCCTAAGTTTAATGGTTGGTTAATTATTTGTACGCTAAAATAATATCGATACATTTAAGTTACACCATCTGCATTTTTATTATTCAATCCTTTTGTTTCTCGATTCGTCCCTACGCTGGATATAACATCGAAACACTCCTAAAATAGACACTGAAGTAGGTGACGTCATAGTCCTATCTCTTCGGATACTTTCACACACTGCATTACGAAACAGTACAATTTCTCTGGAAATTCTTACAGACATATTTCTAAAAAACTACCAAGATCTTTATTTTTAAATGTTTCATAGATATACAATTGTTACATAATTTCCTGGAATTAATTAGGACGGTTAGGAAAATCAATTATTGGCAAACAGGACGTGAGATGCGAGGAAAGACGCATCGCATTGGCTTTCTTGAATTCCCAAAATTATGCGGTCTGGAACAGTGTGAACACCGTACCAAACTGCTGGCAATGAGTCGCAGTTGAAATCGAACTTACCTCACGTATACAGTATATACCGTACTTTTATGCTTGTGGACTAGTCGTGTCTCCACTGACTCACTGACTGTCCAGTGGTGGGGTAAATCGTAACGTAAATGCAATATGGCAACCGAGGACGTCTAACCTAACCCGAGCCAGATTTTTCTAGCCGTAATCTACCAGTCTACCACCTAACGCCTCTAGTGGTTAAGCCCCGAACCGAGTATATATTAGTATCAAATAAATGAAACATTCAAATCATTCCCGTTCCTTTTTCATCCTGTACGCTATAGATCGAAGAGAATTTCTTGTGGCAGCTCGGTTAACTCGATGTAATCTTTATCGATCCATTCGTTCTCATCCGGTGGTAACCCAATACTACTACGCGATAACAGTGAGGTCAATAGTGGCAAACCGTCCGGTCCTAAACTATGATATTTAACCACTTGATCATCGAGACGAAGCCCGTTGGGATGAGCATTTTGGGGCCCGAATTCGATGTCGTCCTGCTGACGGTCCTTCGAGAGTGTTTTTTCGAAACGAAAGTTCTCCGGTAGACAGTGATGCTGCCGACAAAAATAATTTTGTCCCTCCTCGGCGTGGCACCATGTCCCATCTGGAAAGTATGGGTCAAGGCCAAGGTCGTTTAATTCTACACGCGGTGTGTAATAAGATGCTATGTCTTTTCGCCGACAGAATATAGCGCAAGACATCCACGGTCTTTCAGGCTCGTGCAGCGCTTGTAATCCGCCACCCTTGCCATCCAATTCTGGCAGTCTCTCGCTAAACTCTTTGCACCTTAATGTCGCAAATTCGTTTATGCTCCTACGTTTTTTCTTGCAAAGTCTGTCATCCCTACAGAGGACCACGTCGTAAGCAGATCCTCGACAACCTGCGTCTGGATTTTCCGGAATTGGACTCCCACAGAATCGTCGTCTGACCTGTGCACCGACAGATTTCAACAGACATCCACTACTGCACGGTCCTAGTTTCCAGTCGCTCCAGCCTACTGTTTCAACCAGGGGTCTATCCGTTTCCGTAGGAATTTTTAACGCGTTCTTGCATTCACCGCCCCGGCATTCCTTCCCTGTTTCGATACAATGCACGTATGTAGTAGACGCCAATTAACGAGGAAATGAAAAAAGAATAGTACAAAGTAAAAGAGATCCAAGAAGTGAAAAGGAGATGAATGAAACAATAATTTTCTCCTTCTCACTGTTTGGTACGACACGACATAAATGATTAATTATTTCTATGTCGTCAGACCTACGGCGCAGTATGTTCCATCTAACGCTGGTCCGGCCAAGTAGTAACCGCTTCTGTGCGGGGTCTTGCATTGCAAGGACTTGCAACTTCTGTAGAGGGTCGCGACGCTCGCATCCTTATCGCGTAGTAGTACCTCGCACTGCTTCTTCGCGTTCCATTCTCTACCCGGAAGATCAAAGAATCGAGTATGGTCGAGTCGGTTGTTCGTTTGGGGAGACGGTCTGTCCGTAAGACAAGGTTTCGTGTAAGAGAGCCTTTGCGCTACGTCACGACTACATTCCGACCAAATTGTCTCGCCATCCGTGCCTCTGCTCGGAGACATTATGTAGCCATCTCTCGGACATGGATTGCCAGTCGAGTCGTGATGCATTCCTAAACTTTTGCGAAAAGAAGGATATGTGAGAATATTAAGAAATTGAGAAATTGACATAAATAGATTACTACTCGTTTACTTGTGGCCAATTTCATGAGCAGCTATATAGACGGACGTAAAACCCGCTGACGGGAACGGTTTTCCAAATTGATTGGTAACACCCAATTCAACGATAACACAAGAATATCGATCGATGCAGAGCCCGCCTACCGTTGCAAGTCCCATAGTGGCAGTGTTCTTTCGTCCAGCCTCCACAGCGTAGAAATCCAAACCGGAAACGTACAGACCCATGTCCCAGTGATTCGGATCAGTTTCATCAGAAGGATTCCGCTTCTTAGCATAATTACAAAACGAATCCAACAAGCTGCCCCTCTCACCGTCAAAATGTGGCAAGTCGCGCGGTTGTCTCTGCATAATCTCCAATCTGACGAGAGATATGTCGATTACAACTCCTAACGTAGGATGATGATAAACCGCTTGAACGCCGTTTATATAGGCTAACAGCATGTCGCGTATCCGTTCGTCGTTTCTTTCGAAGAAAGTCGAGAAAAGATTGTAGCCAGGCTCATCGAAGAAAACTGCCAATTCTAATGTCAGAGCATCGTTCGAATTATTCGGTCTTACAATTAGCTCATCGAGTACATCTCTGGTAAGATGATCCGTTTTGTAATTTGTAATCTCGTTGTGTTCGTACCATTTTGGTTCATTTTCAAAAAACATGGGAGAAGTGTGTGCTCTCTTGACAATATGCGGCTCTCCGAAAAATTTCGAACGTTGTCTAACGCGATGATGGTCGTTGAAAAAGAACATTTTCTGGTCCCGAAGTGGCCTAATTTCCAACGTGACATTGTCCAAGAAGACGAAACCATGCTGCAAAGAAAAAGAGACATCTATCTTTGGACCGATTTTATTTACCGTTGTTAGGACCATTGGTCGTGATACTAACCATTCCACCTTCTTTGCATAGACTTATGGCCGCCGAACTCAACTCGTTTGTGTGAAGATAATGGCAAGGTGCGGGTTTACCGAGTTCCGGTAACTCTTCCACGTTGTCTTCATTGATGTGCTTCCAAACTTGAAACTGAGACGCTACGATATTGTCATTCCTACGCAACGTTAACTCGACGGATCGATCGAATGCCTTGAAACTTAGGGATACCTGTAATTTTACAAATTACAATATTAATACATAAACAACAATTGTATGTATTTTTGTTCGTTTCATCTCATAATGTGACACGAGCGTTTCTATTTACTGGCAATCGTGATACGCAACTATTCCTACGTACCGATAACACATATTATACGTATACAATATTTTTACCGTACCTCAAGCTCAAGAGGGTCTCGCACAATGCCAATAAATATAAACCCTTATTTCACAGTGTCAATATTTTATTAATTACTGCGTTATACGTAGCTACCTCCACATTGTCTTCTGTATTCCATAACGGCAGTAAAACAATTTCGGTGTCCTCTATACTCCATCCGTATACAACTCCAAGTAAAATTAGTAGTACAATTTCTAATACGAAACTCATACTTCGCGCTTTGAATTTCAAGTTCAAGTACTTGGAGAAATCATAAACTGTTCCTCTTATATATGCATGTGCATGCATATATAAGCATTGCATAACCCGTATGCCATTTATCTTTACAAAAACGTATACAGTATGAGGTGCATGCTGGCACCTGTATCGCAAATGTCGTTGACACCAACATGTGAATGAATCAAGAACAGTCAACGATCAGTGCGTAATGTGCATACAGGAAACGCAATTCACGAAAAGATATTAAACTTTGTTTTCTTACATAAATGTGTATTAGTTGGCGTAGACGATATTTTTAAGAATACAATGACAATATTGTCGTGGTACGGTTAAAAATGTAATGAATTAAGATAAAAAATCTGGTATATTTTAATGCATTGATTACTCGATGTACAAAACAGATACGCTATGAAATATAATCTGTTCAGGTAGAACTTTGTACTTTCTTAGATAATATGTATATATGCGAGATACTGCTTACACTTTTCCATTCCTATAAAATTGTATCATTACGCGATATTTTCTAGTATTTCTCGATATTATTCACTCACGCAGTAAACGAATAAATACCTAAATTTAACTAGCGTCTTTACAACAAAAGTGTTAGTGTGTATGTATAGACAAAGATTAACACAATGAGGTAACTTGTAATTGTAAACTTCGTTTCCTCGGTGGTATACGCTTGAAAATGTGTGTATCAATCCTCGAATTATTCGAGTAATTGGATTACAAAAACGTACGTATTTCTATCATACTGCAATTAAGATTTCTGACCGAAACGTTTAATTATGTTTATGGAAGGTAAGAATGAAAGAGAAAATATTCTTGTTACAAAAACCTTAGTATTAAAATATTTCAATAAAAACAATAAATAATAATCATGATCAATAATAAAATTAATAGAAGATTCGGCAGTGTATATAACACGCTAAACTTGACAGGTGCCTACATCGTGATTAATTATATGCGTTAATGTATACAGGGGATTATTAAATAATTCGATAATTAATTACAATTATATACGGAACACCGATCAAGTTTTTTTTTTACAATTTCAATTCTGACGGTTGCTCAGTGCTTTCTTTACAATTTTTTCATACTCTATATATGTATACAACACAATGACTAAAAAATCTTTTATACATAGATCCGCGTGTTCGATGACGCGTCGAATTTATTTACATTTTTTTCGAATTTACCAGCGGAATTGCTAAGAGTTCGATCGAGTCGCTGGGAAAATCTATTCGATACTCGCAGAGATCATTCTTTGGATATTCTGCACAATCGTACAAATCAAGTGTGTAAATTTACGCCGAAAAACAAAAAACAAAAAAAAAAAAGGAAAACCAATTAGATTTAACTTCTGGTAAAATGACTATTCTGTTGTTGTCATAACATTCTATGTGCAACAGTGAACACTTCGATATAGAATCTTCCAGAAACGATGGAAGATGACTGAATCGCGTATAAAATTTGCAGCGAATATTTGCTACGAACACACGTAGGTTTTGGTAGCTTCTTTCCACTTTTTTTGTTTGTTTGTTTGTTTGTTAGTTTACCAACTAACTGTCAGCTGCAACGTCCATAATACGTGGCACATTCTTTACACAGCGCATTGTTAAACCCTACTACATTACACATGTAATAGACATGTACCATAATTACAGACGTGCATTACAAGCGGTTCATTTGCTCCAGGGAATATAATCTCTATGATGTATAGGAAATATTTATGAAGGCAAACACATTCTCACCATACGCCATATACCGAATCGATAATGATTATTCTCTAAAATTTTTGTTTAACCAAAAGATTGTAGTGACTAATAATATTAAGTTGAATTACTTATCAATGAGTAATATGTAACAGTGCGTTTTACATTCCCTTGACCCTTCACTTTTCAATATACGCGTGTATATCGCTATATATTACATAATTGTTTTACCATTGAAATCATAATTTCAATTTCGCAGTACATTTAGCCTCGTAACGTTTTTTGTGTGTGTTTTTTTTTCTTTTCATTTTTTTTTTTCTACTAAATAAATATATATTGCCGACTATAAAACAAGGTATTGAGCTCTACGGATGCTCAATTAAACGTTGCATCAGCAGAAAATAAAAACAATTCGATTCGAACACATGTCGCGTTCGAGTCGAGCACGCAATGTAGTACTACTACAATGTGCGAGTTCGGTAATTAAAAATTATTTTAACCATATTACGAGAGAGGGGATAATAACATTTCTATCATTAAAAGAAATGATACATTTCATCCGCAACCAAGAAACGCAGACGGCATTCTCAATTCTGCAAACCTAACAACCGTAAGAGAAATCGTTAAAAGCTTCAAATTCAAAGATACAATACAAAAGGAAGATTAAGATTGTTCGTCATTCGAAGGCCACTGTCCCGAATGATTCCAATCCCAATCCTTGCCTTTAGGACGAAACTTACTGGTACTTCCAGAGTTATTCCAATCTCTATGAAAGAACTTTTTCTTAAAATGATGTCGTTCAGGATCCGATTGCCGTTGATACTTTAGTGGCACGGAAGACGTACTACTTGTGTTGCTGTTGGAGGGATTCGGTGGCCGAGGGCTGGTCGGCGATGGTGTGCGAGGAGGACCCAGCGCTTCATCTGGCGATGGAATCACCGGTGGAGGTCCAGTTACGGTATTGTCTGATCCTAAACCGCTGTCAGGACTTGTGTTCACACCCTCCGTGGATCGTCTTCGCTTATCTAGCTCGGTGGAAGCAAATGCAACCAATCTGTCGAATCCAGAACTGATACGGTCTTGCCAATCAGCCTCTCCATCTGCAAAAAAGAAAAAAAGTTCGTTTCGCTACTACACCGTTTACGAATTGTTGGATTGCACGAGACATTTACATAAAAATAAGCCAATAAACCCCTATGAATTACGTAAATACAGTAAGCGTATAATACGAATATTTTCTAAGCATTAAATCATTGCGTGTAATTCTTTATTTATAGATGTATTCGAACACGTTTAATTCACAATTCATAAGTCACAAATAACAAATATTACAAAATTTTATTACATTATGTAGTTAGTATGTACGATTGACAAATTATGATTGTAATACTAATACACTACGTGTATGTGTCGGCTACAGTACCTTCTGATATTCGCTTTATTGCTTCTTAAACATCACGTACAAAATATACATACTACATTTGATCATATTCAATATATTATGATTTCATGCAAAAGAGCATGCAAAAAAGAAATTACACACAAGATAAAAACCATTAACTTAAATGCGATTGTTTTATTTAACTTTTAATCGGATCACCTGGGTTCCATCAATTTTTCTTATTTCATTATAAATTCGTTGCCGTATATGTATATAGAGTAATCCCCATTTAAATTATTTAACATACTTTTCTAATTCTATATCGAAGTCACATCTTGTTAGGTTATCTTGAATTAAATGAAGTTAAATGATTTAGACCTAGAGATGATTAAAAATTCGCAAATTTTCATTGGGGTCCCTTAGACAGTCATTGCGTGGTTCTTTAAACATTACATTTTCCACTATTTTGTTTCACTTGTTTCTGAATTTTATATTTATACAAGTATGCTATGAACATTGAACTTTATTAGAGTCTGGCTTATTTTCATGAAAATATTTTATCTAACACTTTATACTCTCTTTATGTACATATTAATTGTGTTTTCGCCTAAAACATACTAAGAGAATATTGATCTTTGTATATCGAATGGCTGCAATAACAATAATAAACAAAGGAAAAAAATGTTTGAACAACCCCTGTGGGACAACTCACCAGCAACCACGAACCAACCCACAGACAGCCGTACTTTTTCATTTCTCCCTCTGATTTGGGTCTCAACCTCTAATAAAACAAGCTTCAAGGGTTGCGAGTGAGACTGAGTATGTGACAGACAGAGCTAACCAACAAACAGCTACAGTGCATCTAACAAATACAGCAAACAACAACAAAAATAAATATAAATAAAGATCAGGTACCAACTCCGTAAGATAAGATAAACCATAGTTAACAATCTTAAACCATTAGTGCATAAGAAATAATTAAGGATGCATAGCAGAAACTAATACAACAGTGTTTATAAAGATAAAGCGGAGTGTTTAGTAAAAGGTTTTTATAGCAAAGATATAAAGGAATATTTACCGGTGTAATTGATAAAATCATACTCTTAGCATACTTACTATGAATACGCGTTACTTAGAGGAATCGAAACATAGTTGTGTTTCCATAATTAATTCATCGAAGATACGAATATGTTTCGTTTATATGCCTCTAATAATTTCGAATACTCTAATGTATTTTCTCTTAGTCGGTATAAAAAACACATTTGACAACTTGAACGACTACATTCCAAAGCATTACCTAATCTAATACTGTGGCACAACTAACTGTATAGTAGAAGGTATAAAATAAACCTATCAGATGTTTCGCTTACCATCGTCACCAATACCATTTCGTTGTCTCTGCGTTGTCATTTGAGGTTCATCGACTAACGGTGTAGATGTATTAGAGTGTGGTTCTACAAGAGGACTTAACGGCGCTCCGCTTGTGCTTATCGACGACACGATTGACTCTGCTTTTATTGACATCGAAGGCTGAGATTGACAAATGGCTGTTACAATACCATTTGTTGTTGTTGTACTGCCATTACTGTTACTACTGGTTGCGTACCGAGGGTATGGTTGAAATCTATCAAAAAACAAATACACGCCGGATATAGTATTCAAAATGAAAACTTCTTAATAATAATAATAATAATAATAATAATAATAATAATAATAATAATAATAACAACTCAAGATACCCATACCTTCTATTTGTAGAAAGCATCGACTCGGTTTTAGTGTTGTGATTATTTAATATACGAGCATGTAAAGACGCTGCCAGTCCTTCTACCGGCAAAAGTTCACCATTCGATGCAGTTTGCGATGCATGCATCGATGACGGAGGATGGGTTTGTGCAAGAGACTGAGAAGGATTGTCAGAGAAATATGATTCGTGATAAGGTTTGATGTCTGCGCGTGGTAACTGAACTGGCGTGTATCTAAGTAAAAGAAGATTTATAATAAATTATAATTATAATATCGTATTTACTTGTACTGTTCCATGAGCGTGGTACACAATACCTTTGCGGTTGAGTTACTGGAGTGAACAATACTGATGATCGTGAAGCAGCTGTAGTGCATGTTGAAATAGCAGAAGAAGTTGGAGCGTAACTAGCCACATGCGCAAGAGTTGATAAACCAGCATCACCCTCTGCGCTGGCTGGTCTACTGATAGGAGAATATACAGTTTCCGGTCTTATCATCGCGCTCATATCAACGGCTGCATTTATTATTGACTGATTGGAAATCTCTAAAGTCCTCTCTATCTCCCCACTGACCAAATCACCGATCGTCCTAGTACCAAGTAATCCATTTCCTCCTGCTACAATACGATTGTCATGACTCGATTGTCTGGAGTCGATTGTTGGCCTATCAGATGGTGTTAAGTGAGATGAAAGACGTTCTTGAGATAGATGACGGCGAAGTGCTAATTTTGCAGGTGAAACCTACAATGCAACGTATAAGTGATATTCATTTGTACGGCATACTAAAATTTATATTATCGAAGACATGATTTCCAAAGGATAATGGAAATATGATTTTAGGTTTTAAATGATAAAATTTACCTGCGTGTAATCGGGAGTAGATACGTTGTGTGGCAACGCGATACGTTTTCTATCTGGCTCATTCTGACTTTGTAATTGCACCTGTAGCTGCATTTGCTGTTGCTTATTTCTATTTTGTTGATCCTCGTTCAAGACACTTGTAATTATACTCTTTAATCTATCTTCGAAATTTGCAACCCTGGGGGGTTCTTGGGTTCTATTTGCCGTTTCTTTGTTATTTGTCTGTGATTGTGAAGATGAAATAGACGACGAAGTAGTAGAAAAGCTAAGGGATGCTTGTGGCAGTCTGGTCCTGGAATTGCTACTCGAACTAGTATTTTGCCTACTCAACATTCGACCAGCTTCTATTTGTCTGCCCGTTTCCAAAATCTTTTGCGCCAATATTTCCGGATTGTTCTCTTGTATCTTTCCAATGTCAGGTACATCGGGCCATTCTTGTGACCTAGATCGTCCTTCTCTACTCTTTCGCGTAGATCCACTTTTACCATTTTGTTGTTGATGGTGATGTTGATTCTGCGAATGCTTAACGCCTACCGCTTCTCTCTGTTGTTGAGCAATCGCAGCGACTTGCTTCTCGCTGCTTGCTCTTTCTAAAACATTCAACTCGTGTTCCAATTTGGACACCTGTAAATTTGTCAAAGTTAAAGTTATACATCTAAATGTTTTACATGTCTCTATGTCTCCATGTCCCAGATTCTAAAATCACCCTATATAGACACTAACCTGACAATGTAATCTTTTACGTTGAGACAGAGTCGCGGATATTTCCTTCAATATGTAATCTTGCGTGAGCGGCTGTGGTGGATTTGATATGACGTTCGCGTTCGAGAGATTGCTATATTTTTCTTGTAATTCTTGATGTCTAAGCGCAGTCAACCTTGATTGCTCAGTTTCCATAGATGCAACTTGAGCTTGTAATTTACTTGCTTTTGCTTGCAATTGCTTATGACGAAGAACTATTTCCTTAGCTTTAGCAAGTAAATCTCCAGGTGATGTAGCATTTATACCTAATTCAGTCATTCTTGCTTTCAAAAGAGCTACGCTATCGTCGATTAACACTTTGATCTGTTTCTCTAATTGCGCTGCTCTTGATTGTAATTTGGAATTTCTTTCTCTTTCTTTTGCAATATCAGTATTGATCGATACTCTGTATTGAGGAGTTCTCATCGATTCCAACATGAGCATAAATTGGTCCCTGCAAAAAGTAAATAATGTTGTATGAATGCTAGTTATCGTTGACATGTCCCGTGTTATAAAAACAACCGTAAACGTAAACGTAAACGTAAACATACCTGTACAAGTCCAAGAGTATCTGTAAAGCGTATGGTGTGGCGGACGGAGCAGGTGGTATACTAAGTTCTTCGTGTACAGAGGTGGAATGTGACTGCAAAGAGAGCGATAACGACGATAGCTGTTGATCCACGCAACCAGGCGCTGGTGGCGGTTTTTTCCCCAAAGCCTGCGGAGATGTACTAAGTAATGTTTGACTATGCAGCAAGTCCAGACCAGAAATATTAATTGCTTTCTTGGGCTTGGATTTTTTCACACCTCTTCCTCTCTGTCTACCTCTGGCTGGAGGTCTTGTAATACTGTTGGCCTTTCGATTTAATTTTCTGCGAATTTTGTTCGGTTGTCGACGACTTTTAATATTATTCTCATCTCCATCAGAATCGCTATTTGTCCCTTGTTGCTCTGAATGATTTGGACTATCTAGCTGCCTCGAAAGGTCTCGTTTGGCTCTGTCGCCTCTCTCTCCCCTACTCGTAATCTTATTATTACTGCTGGCAGTGTTACTTATCACAGAATCACAGTTTTCATCGCCACCTTGTTTATTATTCTTTAAACGGTGGAAATAACGTTCTAATTTGGTACGGTCAATTACATGTAAATAATAAGACACTGGTTTACCAGTCCAAGAGACGGAACCTTTTAGCGGTGACATTTCCGAGACATGCATTATCGTGCCGATATCTATAAAAGAAATAAAGAAATCTAACACATCTTACATCTATTGACTTGTATTTTTCTTTTTCGTACTGAAAAATGAAATACGTTACCGCTCAGATTTCTATCTGTTATGCGAAAATTCAAGGGGCAAAATGATTTTGACGACACTATGCGCGCACCATCGCGCAAGTCGGCAAATCGTTCTTTCAGTTGATGATCTACCGTCGGGCCAAAGGCAAAATTGTTAACAAATACAATCGTAGCTCCGGTAATACTTTCGCGGTGTTCGTCGGCTAAAAAATCGCCCTTTACCAAACGATAGTCGCCGCATCTTTTTCCATACCAATTCAACCATTTACGAAAGTTTATTTCCATACTCTAATGTTTAACAAAAATGAGACAAGAAATAAGACCTATACGTATAAAGAATTGCAATCAACCAAACTATACCATCGAAGACGCGTTAAAAAGATAACATACTTGTGCATATTTTGATGGTACATCGGCTCTTTCGACGCCAATACAAATTTTACATAACGTTGCTGCTGCCATTTGCAACACTACTTGACCAACTCCGGATCCCAGATCGACAAACACATCGTCCTCCGTCACATCGATTTGATCGATCATTTGACAAACAAGCTCGTAACTGGTTTCTCCGTATACTTCTGGTGAAAATGGCTCGTACTGATTTAATTTATCTGGTTCGACTACTGCTTGATTGTATGTCTGCTGAAGTATATGTCGTAATAAACCTCGACTAGGACGCTTATTCAGCCTTTGAGATGGTAGACTAGTACCTTTTTCCTGTATCAGTTTATATTCAGTTGTCGAAACAAACAATCAAATCGCAATAGCATTCAATTATTATACAAGCACATTAGTTTCTTATTTTACGTGCACTACACTCACCAACTGAACTAAACTGTCGATTGCCCTATTGAATTTGTCGCATAAACTTTTCATGCTCTCAAAGTCTCTTGTATCGTATTCGCAAAGAATATTATTTTCTAAAGGTAATTTCAAATCTGGCAAATCTTCGCAAACCCATCGCATTGTTTCAACGACATCCAGTGCTCCATCATGACGATCCTATAATTTATTAATAAATACAGCTCGTTTAAATTGTTTTCAAAGCATTTGATATCTATACTAATATTATAAATGGATCGGTATATAAAGTAGTTTAACTAGTGAGGGATATACAGAAATTACTCGCTCTGGTTAAAATGGAAATTTTTCTTTTTATTTTACAAAAAAACATGTAGAATAACAAGGAAATTCCAGTTTATAAACAATGTACATATTTCGATGTAGATAATAATACATAATAGTAATTTGCACAATATTATTTCAAAGGCATATTTTACTCAGCTCTGTCGCTTTCCGATACGTCCGTTACGTACACGTATACGTACCAAGTATTTACAACTGACAATTAATATTCATGTATATAGCATTTACTAACGATAAACGCGGTAATAAAGATCCAAGAATTCGAGACATGTTCGAGTAAGAAAGTGCTGGCGGGGAAAATATTCGCGTTGCACGATAAATGTACAATCAGCTGTGAGAATAGGGGATAAATGAGAGAATCGTGGATGCCAAATTTTCATGTTGAATACATGTATATACATATATATCGTAATTCGTAAATCGTAAATCGTATACATGTCGTGGACACAATAAACTCGTAAGCACAATATTTTGTGTATCTTACTCGGGGGTCTCAAAGACGACAGCAACAGAAAATAGATAACGGAAAACGGAAAACGGAGAACGGAGAATGGAGAACGGAGAACGGAGAACGGAGAAAGGAGAAATATTTGATATACGTCTGTACTGAATTGTAGGATAGTGGAATTTAGTAGAATAGTATTTACGGATAAACGAAGAAAAGTGTACTCACAGATCCGGATCCGGAGGTGAGGGGCCATTGATAGACAATCGGTTCTGCTCCGGCTGGCGAGTGCAGGCGTAGCTCCATTTTAACAGGTTCGTCGTCCTCGTCCCCGTCGTCCTCGCCGTCAACTTCTTTGGCCAAGCGTTTCCTCCGTAAGCCCAGTTCAGGGTCGTGTGACGTAACCACTCGGATCTATCGTTCCGTAGAGGATATCGTCGTTTACTTGTTCTCTCCGCACTAGGACACTATCACCACGTAGACGACGCTCAGCGGACCCCCCCGCTTCGCGGTTACCTGCCCGGACATGAAAAAATCACCAAGGGGGCCACCTTCAGCGAGCGTCAACCCACGAGGATGAGCGTCGCAGACGCGTAGACGAGCATCCAAGTTGGACGCAACGGTGGACCTGACCAAAGAAGCACGCCAAAACGGCCACCAGGAACACGGAACACGAGGCACACAACAGAAAAACACTGACAGACTATTGTGCTGCTCGGGAAACAGCGGTTTGGGGGGGGATGACGACATCAAAACATGGCGTCATGCCTCTTCCTTCTACCCGTCTACCGTATCGTGCTCGCGCGGCAGCACATCCGGGTGTTCCGCGCCAACTTGTATCACTACGCATGCGTCACGGAAACACCCGGTGACACGATTCATGCCGTGTCAAGGAAATGTCACCAACTTTAATTTCCCCTTACTCGAAACCCCCGAAACTCACGAAAACTTGGTCTCGCATATATGCGATCTCTAAGTTCCAGTTTTATCGAGCATTTACGTATGCGATTCCTATTCGGCTTCTATTAGCTTGTAGCAAACAAGAGGGGGTAGCCAAAAGTGGTGAGTTTCCCCTTATGCGGCATGAATTACTGTTACTCGGCGAATCATTGAACTTTCGAACTTTCGATCGCGGATAGAATTTTCTTGTTGTTGTTTAAACAGGATTTTGCTCATTGATTCCTCGCATAAGTGAAATCGTTCGAATCGTTATGATTGACTCGATGTATCGATGCAATTATAGATTATTTGTCACGGAGTCACGACACGATGAAGAAATTTGATAATGCAATTGGGATTAGAAAAATGTTAGAACGTAAACGATAGAAACTTAAATGTCCAGCCCGTACGTTTCTTTCCTTACAAAACATAGTCTTCCTTTTTCGAATAAAGAGGTAATGCGTGCATGCGATAGGTATGTATGTAAATGCATACATGTATACGTGCAACGGACAAGCCTTTTCTAGAGATATAATTATATGCATCCAAGAGAGGTGAACTGAATCTATTGGTAAAAGATGACTACATGACATTTGTCACGTAGGCAGATACAGATACTCCATACTAGCAATGGCCATGTCTAATTTTCATGTTGAAACTTAACGACAAGCGAAAGTGCATAAAACACCACATAGAGTACCACCGAGTACATTTCGTTGGTAATACGAAATCTAATATAAAAATTTGCGTCTTCTTTAACATATTTCCGAATGTTCTTGAATGAAAAACACGTCAAACTATAGGACAATGTTTTGGATACACGTACACCCTGACGGGATTTATGCAAACTAAAAAGTACAGTTACCATTGAATGATTGAATGACGTGTTGCGTATATTTCTTGTTTTGTAAATTGTAAATATACCGAAAGTAGGTTAATTAGGTAATATAACAAAAGTGTAGCCATGACGGATGAACTGAAATTAGATCACCGTGCAAAAAAAAGAATCAAAGAGGTTAAAAGAAAGGCAAGACCAGGTAAACATGTTATAACCTAATTGATAACCTATACGTTGACGTGATATGGGCTTAAATTAATTGTAACAAAACAATTGTTCTTCACGTTTTATTTTATATTAATAGTATGACTAGAAGTAATTGAGAGACCGTTTGTCTTCTTGCGACCTCGTCGTTATAAACAGAATTTGGAAAATACGATTCAAGAACGAACTGTCTTTGCCGACCTTGGATGATGTAACTCCAAATTTACTCAAAGTATTATGATAATATAACACTATATTATGATGTACTTACAAGTAAATAGTTTATCGTTTCAATCGTTGTATAAGCATAAAGTATTTTTTATTATGTAGTATCGGTAATATCGTAACAAATTTCAATGTTAATCAAACTTTTGGTCTTTTTATACCATATACTTTATATATTTCTGTTTATAAGGTGTCCCGATCTTCTTCTTAAAATGCCACTTGAAAATTTATTTGAAAGGTAAATGCTTTTTTTAGAACTCGGAGATAAAGCAACTTGGACTCAACATGGCTACAATAAAAAATTTGAGTCCTTTTGGAATGTCGCAGACAACGTGGATCGTATAGAGGAATCCAAAGTATCTGCAGAGGAATTTATAGAAAAATACGAGAAACCTTACAAACCTGTGATAATACAAGGTGTTCAAAATAGCTGGAAAGCCCAGTACAAGTGGACTATAGAGGTTCATAATTAGAGAAGCACGTCTTATATGTATAGTTAACATGCAAGATACGTTATAGCAAGATTTTTTAAATAATTTTCTATCAAATTACAGAGGTTAGTAAAGAAATACAGGAATCAAAAGTTTAAATGCGGAGAAGATAACGAAGGATATAGCGTTAAAATGAAGATGAAGTACTATGTACGTTATATGCTTAATAACGACGACGACTCGCCTTTGTACATCTTCGATAGTTCCTTTGGTGAACATCCAAGACGAAAAAAGTTACTAGAAGATTACGTTATCCCTAAATATTTCCGCGATGACCTTTTTCAATTTGCCGGTGAACATCGAAGACCACCGTATCGTTGGTTTGTTATGGGACCCGCGAGATCTGGTGAGTACCTTTGTTACATTATATAAACATCTTATGAACATGTTACAAATAAATATTGTACGTACAGGTACAGGTATACATATAGATCCATTAGGGACAAGTGCCTGGAATGCGTTGATTTCTGGACACAAGCGATGGTGTCTATTTCCTACTCATACCCCTCGAGAACTTCTCAAGGTGTCTGCATCCGAGGGTGGTAAACAAAGGGACGAAGCCATCACATGGTTTTCCATGATTTATCCTCGTACAAAGCTACCTACCTGGCCACAAGATTGTTTGCCAATAGAGATCTTGCAAAATCCTGGTGAAACTGTCTTTGTTCCTGGTGGTTGGTGGCATGTTGTTTTAAATCTCGATGAAACTATAGCAGTTACACAAAATTTTTGTTCCCGCACAAATTTTCCAGTTGTTTGGCATAAGACGGTAAGACTCGACGCATTCTCAAATATTGCAGTTCAATAAATCGTACCTTAATTTTGGAAATAATACATCTAAAATAAACATATGTGGCATCTATATAATTTCAAGATTTTAAAGATGTATCGATAATTGTTGTGCAGGTACGGGGAAGACCAAAATTATCGCGTAAATGGTTAAAAGTTCTCAGGGATAAAGAGCCAGAACTGGCAGCATTAGCTGAAACTATAGATGTAAAGGAAGATACGGGCGTTGCTAGTGATTCTTCCAGTGGTTCATCGAGTAGTTCTTCGAGCAGTAGTAGTAGTAGTCAATCGGAAGATGAAAGCGCAGACGACAGTGGTCAAGAATCATTAACAGCGCACAAAAAGAAGAAGAGGTATTACACACATTTTGTATTTGTATTATACTTATATTGCATACAAATTGAAATAAATGTAATTTATTTAAAGAAGACTATATCTAATATTATTAGTTTGTTTATTTCTTTATAATTATAAACATAATTAGACATAATACTGTTTTAATTTTTAGAAGAAAACTAAATAACAGCCAACCCTGACAATATCAAGCATTTGGGACCTACAGAGACCTCAGACTGTACAGTATTAATCAACAATTATTGTTTGTACTAAGAGTAAATATAATTATTACCACCTTCATGTTCATAATAAAATAAATGCTAGATAATACCAAAGTCATTCTTATTAAGTAACTTTGTTTAAATTCTACGCATAGACGTATCACGATAATGCACTCAATTTCTCGTATAATGTCGCTTTGAAATTTAAATACCAAAGTCACTTAAAGGCAAAAATACATTGACGTACGTTTACCAACATAAAATGTAAAAAATTAATATTCCAATAAGCAATAAGTCAGGTGCATTATCGTTTCAAATTCTATTTATTAATCTCCTATTGTGTCATAAATTAATACAAATTAATAAATAAATAAAAAATTATAGTTACGAAATGAATACAATATTTCACTAGGTGCATGTATTAGCTTTTCAACGAGTTGCTTCTCTGGAAAGTTCTTGCATCTTTCTTATAGTAGCTCCACAGCCTGACCGTTCCGTCACTTCACGTCGACACGATGACCATGCAAAGTACCAAAATGGAGTGTAAACACATAGAAGCAAAGGAACGAAAAAGTTAAATTAAATTTTCATGTTCGATAAACTCGTTCTTAGCAACATTTATCGTTCGAGTAGTTTACAAATTTGTTCCTTACAATTATGACAGATATACGTGTTCACACACTTTTCGATATCAACAAAGTGTGTTTCGATAAGCATGCGCGCCACCACATCAACAACCTATAAATGCAAAAGAATAAAATGCAATAATATAGAAAAATAAGTTAAAGGGAAACTGTGGAAATAGACATGGTTAGCGAGGAATCGGGAATACGCCACAGCTTCACTTCTCCAGAGCTGTAATCAATATTCACGATGTTATTCTATTTAAGGAAATAGTTATAGATATGCTGAACCCAAGCACACGTTTTAAGCTCATTAGATAAAATATTTAACGTTAGGGAAAAATTAAAGAATAGTTTTAATTGATCCAAGTTTTAGTATGCTTCGGATCAGTTCGGTATAGATAATAATATGTATAAACAAATATACATATACTAACTTGCTTGCAGTAAAAACATGCTGTTGATTAGTTGTTACAGCATTGATCGCGGAACCATGTGCTCGAACTTCACCTATCGGAGCACATTCCCCTCCTTGATCCTTTGATACAGACCATGCCTTTAAAACTCCTCCTCGACATCCTGAGACCATGATGGATCCACAATTGATCATACACAAACCCAAGATCCAATCTCTGTGTGCGTTATTCAACGATTGGACAAGTTCCATTCTACTTAGATCCCACCTTTTAATACACATGTCTCTTGAACCTAAATAATAATGATAATTAAAAATATACGAAATAATAATACGTTTTTATTCGTATGTAATGTATGTAAAAATTTTATGTTTTATGATATGTACTTACCAGAAAATAGTGTCGAATCACAAGTAGTTAAACATTGCACTCCATCGTAATGAGGCGGTGCTAAACTAACGGATTGCCCTGATGTATTTGGTTCAACAAGCGATATCAAATGATCCTTGCTGCCCGCTATTACACGACCATCATTCGCAACAGCCAAGCACATTACCGCTGCTGTATGCGGTGTACTTAATCTTCCATTATACGTTAATTTACGAAGATCCCATACTCTAACCTTATCGCTGGACGCAGTGTATAATTCTTGTTCATCCATGCTAAGCACCAGATCATTGATAGTCGTTTCACCGACAGGAACTTGAAGCATTCTAGATGGTGTTGATAATGCAATTGGCCCACTTTGAGCCTGGCCAGACGAGAATAAAGTCTTGACGCAACTGTTGCCTATTCTCAGATCCCAAACTTTCACATACGCTGCGGAAACACTGAACAATAAATTTTGTACTGGCGAGTATTTTACCGCTACGACGTTGTTTGGATGACCGCTTAACGTTAGGTTTTCAATTCCTGTTCTTAGATCCCATACTTTCACAGTTCGATCTACAAATAAACAAGTACACGGGATTTAGCGATCCATATCGCACGTGCATCGCGTCTTGTACCTTTCGAACCGCTGAATAGTAATTCTGCAGTCGCGCATATAGTCAAAACTGCTTTACTGTGACCCTCTGCTACGTGAGAACATTGCAAAACAGCTCTTGGTGGTGTCTGAAAAATGTTACTGGTGTTGTAAGCATCCAAACAAGTTTTTGGTTCGGATTACTTTTACCTTGCCTTGATATTGAGAAATGATTCCTTTCATTGGTTGAGGGTCTGTTGATGCTGGTTGCCTACTCGCAGTCAGCCTGGAGAACACATTTTCTTCTCGACTGTTGAATCGTCGATAGGTTGTTGGCGATCCAGGAGGCGATGACACATCTGTATGTGCTACCTGTTCCCTAGTTGAGGTTTGTTATGTTAGCGTGTTAGTTAGCCGGGTTCTTGCCGGTTTCTATTCCAGGCTAAGTTACGTTGGTTTCAGGCACAACCATGGATCATGCATATGATCATACAAAATGTAAGTGTATTAATTTTGCTAACATTGAATCTTTTATACACATCTTTCTCTTTCTCTCTCCCTCTCGGTTTTTTTTTCATGTGTATTTATGCACGTGCGTTTTCCGTTTCAAATGTAACACGTTAATATATTAATATAAAAGATTATTAAACAATTACAGGATTCATTAATTATTAATGCACGAAAGAATTAATTAATTGCAAAAACTACATGTTACAGTTCATTGTGTAAGGTATTAAAATAATTTTAATAGAAAAACAATGATCCACCGAAGGGCCTTCTCACAATCAGAAGTGTTGTCATAAGACAGTGCACGTTGAATGTTTGTGCTTTTATTTATTAACTGACATGTATACAAAATAACTGCTTACATATATACAAATTTATTATCTTTGCACGAAGCAACGTATTTCGTACAAATAAAAATGTTCGTGTCATTTATACATATTTATATTGCAAATGCATCGAAATATATGTAAATATAATACATTGAGTTGATTGTATCATGTTAAAATAAACTTATCGAAATAATTGTAGTAATAATTGTATAAAATGTATTATTAGCAACTTGTTCAAAAATGAAAGAATTTAGAGAATTTATCTAGTAACGCGTAGAACAGAGCGTCAAGACAAAGATACATAAAGAATATGAAAATAAGGATGTGCTTCAGGATTATCACTCACATAGAGCCTCCACCTGGATGTAGCGGTCGTCGTAGTGGCCTTGGTGACGTACTATCGCGTCGATTTAAGGTAGGGGATCCAGTTACGTTACCATACTGACTTCTCGTTAATACTAATCCCCTGAGTATACACATTTATTATTGTCAGCTCGAAATCTAATTTTAGTTTCACATATACGTATGAGAGATACAAAGAATTTCTACTTACTTTAAGCTACCTGGCGCGCTAGGTACCCTTGTAAGCGGATGATTATGATTTTGACATTGCTCCTCCGTTTTCAAATTATCTGGGCTCGGTTGAACCCCGTAAAGAAGTTCTTGAGGTTGCGTAGTTCTTCGTCTTACTTTATTATTACGTTGCCTTTCCTCTCCGATTATAACTTGACTATAAGTTTCACTAATATTTAAACATAAAACTAAACTTGTACCAAGTAAATAAAATGGGCTACTTTGTCGTATTATAAATCGTAATTTAAAGTAGAAAGATTGAAAATGCTTGAGTAATATAAAATTGATTTTATATCGAGAACGAGAAATATTACAACGACTTACTTATCTGGCGATGAGCTTCTTGAACTTGGAGGGCTATAATTCAATGTATTATGATGATTGTTTGTGAGAGATAAGAGATCCCTGTCTCGTAATACGTGTTCTAATAATTGATGTTGCACGTCGCTTTCTTGCGCCACTTGATTTAATCGAGATTCCATATCTCGAACCTCGAGCTGCTTCTGAGCAGCTACGCAGCTCTGTTCCACGGTAAATGCTAGCATTTTTTGCAACAAGTACTGTGCTTCGTCTACCGTTTGAATTGTCGATACCAGAGCTTCAACACCTGGTTCACCCTCTGCATCTCCATCGCCCATTTCCACCATATCGCGTTGACACTCGGCGATGCTATCCTATAGAAAGTAATTTGAAGAATACATACATATAGTCAAAAGATATTGTATAAGCGAACAAAAAATGTTTACCTGCAAGTAACTAATTTTGCTCTTCACATTGTCGATTTCTTCGTCGACATCAATCATGTCACCCCTCGAATTTGTTATAGCGTTTCTTTGTTTTTGAAGCTTTTCGAGTTCTCTACCCAATTCCTCGCGTTCTTGAAGAAGTCTTTCCATTTCTCTCTCCGTTTCCGCAGCTGCCTGCTTGGCCAATGCTTGTTTCGCGATAGTCCTTTCGAACGTCAACCATCTTTGCTTTAAAGCTTTTGGATTAATTGGCTTAGGCGGTGCTCTACCTGCAACTTTTTGACTTAAGCCTCTGTCCCTCTTTCTTAACGCTGTAACCTCTTCTTGCTTGCGTCTAAGCACTACTTCTCTCATTCTTTTATCAGCCTCTAGCGTTCTGATCATATTCGCATTTTTTCTACTTTCCTTGCGTAGTTGTGCTATTTCTTTGTTGCGTCTCAGTTCGTTTTCTTTATGTCTCTGCGCCTCCTCGCGCATTTTATTTAACAGCTTCACTTTTGCTCTTTTCATTTCTGCCAATTCGTTTCGAAGTCCTCTTAATCTGTTCTCATTCTGAGATTGATTCTTAAGCAACCTTGCGTGTTCTTTTTTCGCGGATTGTAGAAGTCGCATTTCTTTTTGCATAGCAGCAAGTTTCTTCTCGTATTCGTCGCGCAGTTTCTTCACCTTTTCTGTGGGTGGTGTTGGTTGCTGTTGCAAAGAATGTAATACTTTGTCTCTTTCTTCTTGAGTGTCCTTGATGCGAGCTTGTAACTGGGCAAGTTTATCCTCGTAATGCTGTTTCATTGTTTGTAGTCGTCGTTGAGATAGCTCCAGTTCCTGTATTAATCGCTGTTTTACGTCGATATCCGACGTTAAAGCTTCCAATTCACGTCCCATAGCTGCCTCTTCCTCATCTTCTTCTTTCCTATCAGTATCATCATCCGAATCATCGTCGCTCGCAAAGTCTTGACCAACTTCTGTATCTTCACCTTCAGCTTCATCTACCGTTTTACTGACGGTATTAGTAACATATGCTTGCTGTTCCTTTAACAGAGTTAACGCGTCAATTTCTTTTTGCAATTCTTTTTTCGCATCGTTTAATACTGACGGAGAATCACTATGAAATATGTATCCAGAGTCACCATAAGGATTTGCTGCGTTAACTTGAATCTGTCGTTTCTTAAGCTGTTGATACATAGCCTCAGCTTCCAACAGTCGAGCCCTTAACTCTTCTATCTCTTGAACATACCCTTGTACTAAACTTGTTACTTCGCTATTTCCACCTGTCGACGATATCCACTGACCGGTAGCTTTCTCTGCCAGCAGAAGAACGTTCTTTGCTGTCAATGCTTCGACAGTTTCCGAAAGAGCTTTAACTCTAGTACGAAGACTTTGCAATTCGCTACTTAACATTTGATTTTCGTGCCAAGCATCATTCATACCATCTTCCCCGACAACTCTTTTGCCTTGTCTATATTCCATTAACTCTAACTGAAGTTGCTGTATTTCTCTTCGAAGAGAAGCTATTGTTCTCGAACTCTTGTCCTGATTAATTGTAACTTTGTTTTTAATATTTCTTGCTCTATTTGCGTACTTAAGAGTGCTCAGAGTTTCCATAAAGTCTCTGTCGCTTGGCGATACGCATGCTATCATAACAGTTTGGCTATTCCCTCCCAGTGAGTCTTGAAGTAGCCTAGTCAATTTTGAATCTCTATATGGAACATGTAAAGCTCTCTTTGTTTTGTCACCAAGCGCTGAAATTACATTACCTAAGGCCAATAATCCACAATTTATAGATATTCCTTCTTTTGCTCTATCTCCTGTAGCGCCTGTTCTTTTTAATCTTTCGGAACCAGCTAGGTCTACAAAATGAAATTTAGCCGTTAAAGTTTCAAATTCGCTTGCTGGTTCTGTGCCACTTGTATCGATATCGGCATCCGGATCTTCGACTTTTATACATTTTTGCTGTCTTATATACAATGTAAATATAGCGTGTGATCTCGACGACTGAGTATTCATCTGTGTAGACCCAGTTGTGCGTGACAGTGCCCCCAATCGTAAATATTCTAAAGCCTGTTCCGGACCAGTTACAATTCGTGGTTCAACACCAGCTAAATGAATGTTGCCTGCGGTATCTTCGTGAATACGAGCACCGCCTCTCGGTCCACCCGGTTCTAATAAATCCTTCAAGTCTTCGTTATACAATTCCAAGAATTGTGCAGTAACCTATTACGATACATACGTAAATTATAAGCTTAAATACTGCGCATAAGAAACATGATCGTGTAATTATTTATTAATCGATTATTAACGTGTCAAAATAGACATTTCATTAAATATTACAAACCTTAAATTCTGAAGGCATTTGCGCACGTTCCCTGGCGCACTGCTGTTTTTCTGTAATTCCATTGAAAAGGTGTTTAATAGCTCTAGGAATGATTCCAATTACAGTCTCATCGACTTCTACGTCGAAACCAGTGCCCATGGTATAGGTTTTTCCAGAACCAGTTTGACCATAGGCCAGCACAGTTGCGTTATACCCATCTAATGCTCCTTCTACTAAACGTGCGACACACGTGTCGTAAATTGTGGATTGCCCGATACCAGTGTCAAAAACATAATCGTACGTGAAGGCCTTGTCTGGTCCAAGAAAGACCTGGGGTTCTCCTGGAGGAACTTGTGTACAAATTCTACACATATCGATTACTTCACGTGCTACTTGAGGCCTTATTCTGCAATAAACAATAAATAATTATATTAAAATTTTGAACCGTTTCGATATCGTTTAAGTAATAAATAAAACGATATAGAAAAGAATTAAAAAGAAAAAAAATATTCTCTTGAAATAAGTAGTGTCATATTTGCATAAATTTAAAAAAATAGGAACTCCACGAATTCGATCCTGTTATTTCTTATGTATCAAGTACAATCGATCGATGTATCTATACGTATGTATATATATGTAAACATATATCGTTTGAAAATATTGTGAAAGTTGACGGTGCCATGTGCATCATCAGCTGTTTACTTTGCTTATGTCATTCGCGTAAAGCACGCGGCAATAATCGAAAAATTGCGAATATGCTGTGTATACGATCTGATTTCGAGATTAATAAATACGGATGTACGGAAATGATAGTGAAACGTGTACTTGACGAGTTACGCAAAAACGAACGGAATGCAGTGAGAGGTGGACAATTCATTCATCGGAAATCGAGATGCGAGATATTTATGCGTTCATTATACAACCGGTATAAAGCCTGCCTACGGCATCTGACACTTTAAAAGGAGATATTATGCGATTAACAGTTGAAACGCGGTACTGCGTAGAAAAAAGAAACAACATATCGATGATATTCTATGTCTATGTAGATAGAAAATGATTCGATTCGTATGTCGATACAAATAATATGTGTATAACCAGACATCGAATAAACTGATAAGGACTTGTTTTAAACATGAAATCCGTAGAAGTAATTTCATGAATATAAACAATAAGATCGTTAAAGTTTAAAGTCGATTAAACTCGCAACAACAGTGTTCCGATGAAACAAAAACGAGAAATCAGATAAGCTGTATCGGGCAAATATGTTCGCATTGCGTATGTAAATACGCAACTTGGAGAAAGTTGTAAAAATAATGAGAGCGTTAAAAATATAATTCCAATGCTTCGAATTAGAACAATGTTTCGCGGGAATATTTGGATTACTATAGATTAGCATTGTTAAATGCTGTCATCGTAAAAGAGGTTTTTTAGTTTGCGCCAATGCGGTCTACTCTACGTAATAGCAAAATCATTTTAACGATTCTTGATGTTGTACATAAATACATATATCAGCCGTACATATACTTACCGTACGGCGACGCGTACACTCGTGTCATCGGCCATCTCAACGTTGTATATTGTGCAACTCTTTAAGACTCGACAGCGATAGAAATTTTAATGGGGTAACCGACGAGAAACTGGTGCGATTAGACCGAAACTATTTAGGCGACACGGCTATAATTTCTCGTTTCGCGAATATACTGAATGCGCACGCGTTACTATATGCGGTGGCCGTGAAAAAACCGCATTTTTCGTTGCCAACGCGCGCATAGGCGACCGTGAAATCCACTCAAACATTTCTCATAATAACGAGAGAAAAATCGCAATCCTAGTCGCGTACTCTAGCGTACTTGCGTCGGCCCCAACGTCTGGACTTGACTGGACTGCACGGATCACGGATCTTAGATTGGAATCGGTAAGTCACTCGTAACTCGTAACGTAACGATTGATAACGATTGGTAACGACATGACGACAACCAACGACGACGACGACAACGACGACAGTGTTGCTCTTCGGTGTGATCACGTCCACTGTACCAGTGGGGGGTCCAAGTCCAAGTCCATGTCCAATGCAGTCTGATGCAGTCCAAGCGCAAACAGCAAATGCAAGCAAATGCAAGCAAATGGCTGGGCACTTGGGGACTTGGGTAGGGGCCGCAGGGGGTCCAAGCAGGTCCAAGCAGGTCCAAGCTGGTCCAAGCTGGTCCAAGCACAAAGTTTGTAGTGCCGCGTGGGAAAAATTCACCCAACTAAATATATATTCATACACGCGCATGCGCTCTACATTTTAGTTGATACATACATTTGACACACTAACAAAAGTAGCGTTTTAAAGTTTTAAACCAAAGAATCGTATCAACTATGTATTTACGAAAAATAAAGAATATTTAATGGAAAAGTATCTGTGGCGCCATCTTACAAAAACAATAAAAATTATTTTCATTATAAACTTGGGCATTTTCCCACCGATGGCGCTACAAGTTTAAAAAAAAAAACAGCTCGCCATCTAGCAGCGACATTGAGAACTATCTTCGCTAGAAACTTGGCAATTTTCCCACGGGTAATGCCTGGTAACTCATTGTTTGTGCGGTGTGTAACGTGTCAGATCACGTATTTGTTAAGTATACCGAACAGTGTATACTATAAGGTAATCTTTTAAGGTAATTATATACCTTCTTAATTCCTTCCTTCCTTCATTTTACTTTCCAACTACTCTTCATTTCTATTTACTTTGAAATATTTCGTGTTCGAATGGAAAACAAATTAATAGGTTAATTCTGTATAACATTTCAGATGATTACAGACGTGCAGCTCGCCGTTTTTTGCAACATCCTCGGTGCGACGTTGTTTTGTTTAGTATTCCTATTTCATTATATAAATGCAAATTATTCAAAATAAGGAAATGACACAAACTCTTAAACATAACCTCAATCTGCGTCATCAAATATTTGTACACGTACAGATGGGGTTCCATATCAACATGTATTTGAAATTGTACGAATGAAGTCTATCGTTTAATGTAACTGGCTTTAACTTTATAAATACAATTAACCACATTAAATAAAAATATATTTTCTGTATCCCATTCTATTGTACAATTACAAGAATCCATATGTAATAAAGATTATTATATAATCAAGTAAGAGATTAATTAATCTTTTGTTGAATGTAATGATTTACAAATTACTGAATTTGCCTTTGTTATCGTGTAAAATAAATGACAAAAAATACTACGTTATAGTAAATGAAAGTAACAGGAGTAAGTGTCGCGTTTCGTATTAGTATTACGATCGGTTCAGCTTTGTGTAGCTAGGTTCCATGTTCAGGTGACATCCTTGAGCATGAAGTTAGCTACTGATATCTCGTAATTATATGTATATATGTACATATATGCATAGTGTTGGTATAGTCAAAGTATTGTCTTTTATATGCACACTGATGCACACTTGCGTATAAAAAATTTACGATATATATAGTTTTGGACATTTTACGTGTAAATTTAAAAAAGTTAGCCAGCAATGACCGACGATTCCAATGGGGAATCCACGTTCGAATTTGTTGAAAGGAAGACGGATGAATCTTCCGCATCTGGAGAAATCGTAAAGACAGGTGAGACGGAAAGGCAAAACACAAACACCTGCGTATCTGTCAAATATCTTTGCAAATCAACAATTTCCATTCGCTTGGATATTTTCTTACAATTTTTACATAATAGAACAAAATTTAAGCGTGCAATATGAAAGACTAAAATTTTATCAAGCGTAAAAGATACGAAAAATGTAATAAGAAATGAATTCGGAGATGTAGGATACAATACAGAAAACTTATATCTCTATCTAATTTTGTTTAACAAAATTTTATAAATGGTTTATAAAGTAAAGTATGATAAATTTCAGTTTGTATATAGAAAAGCAATAGTTTGCAGGCCAATGAATATAATTGTCTAATCTCGACGTTTTTTCGCGATACACATAATGTATGCAAACGATAAAAACATTGTAATTTTCAGATTCTTTTAGCAGTTTATCTTCGTCTACGTCTCTGCTAATGCCATTAGGCATATCAACATCCACAGGAAATTTGTTATCGAATCTAGCACCGCCTATCGCGTTGCCAAGTTTTATTTCCAATTCGGGAGCCCTATTATCGGACAGATCTCATCATTTGGAACCATCTATACAAAAGAAACAAGAACCCACTAAATCAATGTTAAATACCGTTGTTCAGTCTAAGCCTCTGCAGCAAGAAACATGTCATGCGACTGCAGCTGCTACAGCGATGGTATCTGTGCAAAATCTAGAAAGCACGGCACAAACGGAAAGCCCAGTGCAGGATTCAGGAATGGTTGGCGGTGGTTTACTATCGTGGGTTAAAGAAACAGTAGTGAACAGTAATGTCTTGAGCAAAGTTGCAGAGAAAGCAAAGAATAGCGTTAACACTATGATTACAACATTAGATCCTCAGATGCGTGAGTTCATTTGTAAGTAAAAAAGTTACTAATCCTGGCATGGAAATAAAGATGAAAATCTGAATAAACGTTCCTCTCTTTATAAATATGTTCATCGTACTAATACTTTGGCTTGTAAATTTTCTTCTCAAATGTGTGTCATTGTATGCATAATTATGTTATTGCATCATATCTGAAAGGAGTGTATGTATGTATATACGTGTCGTGTTATTTTTGGATAATCTGCAGGCTAAACTTAATTCAATGAACACTGTGCCGTATACCGTCTCAACTGTCAATTTTATCATTTGCTTTGAAAAGTAGGGTCTGACACAATTTAATCCGATTATTCGAATGTCGTTGAAATCAAAGACAACATTGTATCTATATACATATAACTTCACGAAAAATAGCTACGACAAATTCTAAATTATAGCGTTGAAAATGAAAGTTTCATAAATTAAATACAATCATTATACTGTCCGCGAATAGTGGTTGTGCGACATGTTAATTAATGTACAAGCCTATGCACGGACTCTATTAAAAATGTACATTTCAGATTCTGGCGGTGATGTAGAAATTGTAGTTGCTTCGGATAAGGATGTGAAAATAAGTCCTGTACGTCAAGCTTTCCAAACAGTATTTGGAAAAGCAACGGTAACGTAAGTAACATAATATATTTTGTAAATAATTATAATTAATTATAAATCACGTTTCGTGTTATATTACATTTTGAATGAAATACTCGGTTACTTTTTCAGTGGTGTGCCAGTTGACAGTTTAGCTATTGCTGCTCAACCAATTGGTTTTGCTGCTGGAGTAAAAGGAGCAGAAGAGAGAATTAATTCTGCACGAAATATTCCAACCCTACCAAAAGATATGCCTATAATTGCTGTGGAAAATTTTTTGATAGAAGTCGGCGAGGATAAGTGGTACGACTTGGGAGTAATACTTCTCAATGATCCTAAACACAATGTGAATTTACAAACATTCACTCAAATGACACCAGTCCCGAGTCAAATAGTAACAATGGCACAAGAGGCTACACCTGAAGATTATCCTCTTAAATGGTCTGGATTAGCAGTTACCGTTGGTAGCTTAATGGCAACCAATTTACAGGTTTGTTTCAAACAAAAAGCTATACAATTATATTGTTGTTTTTTTTTTTAACCGAAACAAATTTCCAAAGGTTTCTCACAACGAATGGCATCATGCGCTTACCGGGGTTTCTAGAAGGGACACTATCCTTTTAGCAGTTCAATCGTTGGCTGGAATCTACAAGAATACAATTAATCCTGTGTAAATTCTTATAGAAGAATATGACGCAACGCAATTTGTCGATACATTGCATTTTTGTAAATACAATTTTACTTATTTATAATATACTTGAAAAATGTATCAAAATTCATTTCGTAAACTAATAGTTCTAACGCTATTTTGATGCATTATTGAAAATATGTATTTAATTCAATTTTAATACATGTGACTTGTTTACTAAATTACCGTTCATAATTTGAGAAATCTACTTTAAATATATATCTTGTATTGACGTGTACAAAAAGATTAATGAAATCAAGAAATCAAAATGTATAAAAAATAGGTTTGATACATTAAACATTCATCATTTTATTAAACTATAAATAATGCCTCAACTATTGCAATAATATTTTCATATTTAGATATAAATAATTTCAGGTGTTTTTAACAAATCGAGTGGATAATAAAAGAAGACATTCCATTTCTTAATTTCATCTTTAATTTCCAGACATATTTTCTTTCGGTACGATTACATTGCTGTGATTCTTTTTTGTTATTAGTAACTTCGGAATTCGTCCAATTATTTGAGTTGAGAATATGAACAAAAAGAGACTAATCTTGATGAACAAAAGCAATGTAAAAAATCACAATTCCTTTTTCTTCTTTATATATCATACGAAATGGGCAACATGTTGCCACATTGAAAACAACAATCGAGTCTTTATCTGATGGTGATATGCTAAAAACGTAAAGCCACTAGATCTCGTTAATTCGGTGGCATGTTTAGTTAAATAAATGTACAAAATATTCCTCCCTTGCGCTGGCATACATAGTTTCCGTTATAATTACAATTTATTATCTTTTTTCATATTTATAATCGTATATTTCTCGCGGTTCATTGCGCAAAACAAAGTTCATAATAAACCGATGTGGCTGTATACGGCTCGAGCGATATTAATTGAATTACAATATTTAAATAGGTATTTAAATATGGTGCGCGCGAATCTAGGTTACAATTTGTCAAGGTATGCGTTCAAATCTGGGAGACCTTCTTTCAGTCCCTTCCTCTTACGTGTTTCCTGTGAAAATGCAAATAATTCTAAATTAGCAGACGTTAACTAACACTGGTGCATCGTATAATATTATATACGTATAATAGAACGGTAAAGTATTGTGTGTTTCCCTATTCAGGCAAACCAGGATAGATAAGCTACTGGAACACCAAAACAAAAAACAGTTTTCTCTTCCACGAGATTAAAAATGGTAATGTATTTACACTTATCCATTGCCATCAGTTATGATCGTGGGGGTATGTATTTTCTCCAACACTTAGCAAAAGAATAAATAAATAATTTACCTGCACAACTGTGTAAGGTCTAGAGGCAGGTTCCATTGGGTCGCCAGGTAAAATCTGCCAATGGTCGAATACGCACTGTGGGAAAGCTTGTCCTCCGGTATTGGAACGCAAATCGGCAGTAAAACCGAAGGACTCGTTTACTGGAAGAAATGCTTTAACAACGAACATAGGCGTGCCAGCAACTTGCTGTTCTTCGAATACGTGACCTCTTCTACGGTTAAGGACTCCGTAGATACCACCGACCGCTATTTCAGGACACTGAAAGTATTAAACGTTTCTTGTTTAAGCAATACATCAATGAAATCAATATTTCAACAAATTAGAAATTACAGAGCTTGGCTTACCTGAATTTCACACAAATAAACTGGTTCCATTAGCCGGGGAGACGCAGTTAGGAGACAAGCATAAAGGCAACGTCTTGTGGTAGGTATAATCTGACCACCACCTCTATGAATAGCGTCAGCATGTAACGTCACATCGTGAATGTTAAAACGTACTTCTCTCAAATTTTCTTCCGAAAGAACACCCTACATAATGGATAATTAAAATTATGAGTTGATATTACATAAATCAAAGATGATGTAATAAAGTATTAAACATGTATCCTTTTGGCATGCATATCTTGCGTACCTCTTTCGTGGCCCATTGGAATCCAGCTATAACAGAATCTTTAATTTCGTTAAGATATTGTACTCCTTTCGAACAATCTACAAGAATATTGGGTCCTGTTCCATCAGGGCCGAAGCACCAGATCTTCCTGGCTTCGGTTACATCGTAATCGTACTTTTCACTTAAATAACGAGCACGTACTTTGAAGTCGTCCCTTGGATTAACTTCGCCCTACAAAATTGATAAACGATAAGTAAAAATAAATTATTTATATATTTGTTCATGAACAAACAAAACATACATTGTCAATATCTTCAGCGAGACCCTCGGGCATGGGACATGCCATCATGAACAAACGATTATGCTTATTGGGTGATTTAGAAAGACACATTTGATTCGATTGTTCCGAAATCGTTTCTCTGTAAGAAACAACGGGATCAGATTTCTTAATGGGTACGCAAGCATGATCTTCTTCCAAATCTTTCAAACAAATTTCGAGATGAAGTTCACCAGCACCAGCAATAATATGTTCTCCAGATTCTTCGATGATACATTGTACCATAGGATCAGATTTTGCCAAACGTTTAAGACCTGAATAGGAGTATTTTATTATAGTTAATAACATGCGTACCGTATAGGAAATATTAGTTGCACTTAATTATAATCTTCAGATTTCAATCAAAATCACAGCTTATCATAACCCAATGCTCTATGTATAGTTTCATCCTTAATGTTAGTAAATTTTAATGTATCGCACAGTTCGTTAGATTTATAAACGTACCTTCGACCAATTTTGGCAAATCTGCTGGATGTTTAGGTTCGACAGCGACACGCACTACAGGGGAGACTGAGAACTTCATAACTTTCATGTTATGCGCATCTTTAAACGTGGTAATTGTACCAGTCTTTACTAAGAATTGATCAACACCAACAAGTCCGCAAATATTACCTGCGTTAAACGATAAACTAATCAATACACAACACGTACAAAAATTCCAAAGGACATTTTAATATTATCGATCGTGTCAGTTGGCCGTTCTATTATCTTTCAAAAAGCTATCAGTACAGGTCTGTGAGAACAATCATCATTCAATTATTTGTTCAAGTATCAACTATGTTGAATTCCTTAAGAAGCGTATATATATATATACACAAGTTTACAAACCAGAAGGCACATCTTCGATCGCCTCGACATAACGACCCATCATCAAAATTGTACGCTGAATAGCTTTCTCGTAAAGATCTTCCTTTTTGCCTGGTTGGAAGTTAGGACCCATGATACGTGCTTTCATGCCGGTGCACACTTTTCCAGAGAATACACGGCCAAAGGCGTAGAAACGACCTTTATCGGAAGTTGGTACCATTTTTGAAACATACATCATGAGTGGTCCATTTGGATCACAGTTCTGTACAACAAAATATTAATATGAACATGAATATACCGATTCGTATATGCAAATATCAACTAAATGCGAAATGCTAGTCAGTTAAAAATTTTAATATCTATCATGTTATTATTATCTCAGTACAGGTCTGTAATATCATCATTCATAATAAGATTCGAACAGCAACACGTTTTGGACATTAATATTAAAGATATTTCATAAATACCTTAATACCAATAGCAGCTTCGTCATCGTGTGGACCTTCGTATAACATTTCCATACGATATTTTTGAGCAGTTACAGGGGATGGTAAATGGATGGCAATCATCTGAAGTAAAGCTTCTCCAGCAGGTAACCATGTTCTCATGACAACCTAAAATATATATAAAAGAACAGTAATAATATGATGGTGTACGATAATCGATTACGTAAATATTTATGATTCAAATATTATCAGAAACTTGTTCGAATGATCAGTCAAAAAATTTCAGAAGAGGTGTCAGAAAATAATTAGAACAATCATCATAAATACTCGAGTGTAAAATACGGCAGTGTCATATTTTCTCTCGCTTAAATAGAATCGATTATATACCCTAGAAATCTTACCTTAAGCAGTGCTTTACCATCTTTATCTTTGTCCTCTGGTTTCAAAACAATTCCTAATTTCTGTAACAGGTTGTCTGCTTCTTCTTTTTTGTAATTCATAATACAATCGAATACCTGTAGATTCAATTTATATTGATATTATTTCAAATAAGGTAGTCTTTACGTAATATAACAATAATACAATATTATCAATCGAAAACTTACCTTATAAATTGGATCTAAAACGTACATGCAGAAAGATCGCTTGTTATCAGTTTCCTTCTGTTTGCTCCACTTCTTGGTTTTGGTGTTGACGAATGACTCTCCCCATAATCTATTCATAAGTTTCACGATATCAATGTTGAATTTCTCAGCATACATTTCAGCAAATTGTTTTAACGTAAACGCCCAACCGTGAAGACCAGAACCAAAACCGACGGATCCTTTGCTAGGATCTACCTGTATACAACAAGCACAAAGTTAGTATAACACATTATCTACAAAAGAATTATCTACTTACTCTAACTTCACCCATGGGACCGGTATCATCATCCGAATATGTAGCAATAATAACGTTAACGTTTTCAACGATACGTTGGAAAGTTTGATAGAGATCTTCGCTATCAAGCTGAAGTTCCAACAGTGCTCTGTCCATTTTGTTCATGAACAATACAGGTTTGATACGTTCAGCAATGGCTTGACGAAGTACAGTTTCAGTTTGTACACAAACACCTTGAAAAGGAAAGACTCGATGAAAATTACGATAAATAAAGGGAAAAAAAAAAAAGAGAGAAAAACGAAAAGAAATATACATATATATGTATATATATATATGTAGCGATTGTGGCAATTGTGTCGTAGCATGCTAGTAACGGACATAAGGATAGAGGTCCACTAACAGCGTTTAAACACAGCTGCTTTTAATCTCCTTCCATTAACGCACCGTCAGCATTGTCAATGTGTATCGGTCGGATAAATCAGAGCCGATACGCTACAGAGTAACACTTTTTGTGCTGGAAGGGAGTTGTTTGATACAAATAAAAAAAGGATCATTTTTACACATTGATATCGTTATTAAAAATTAAGACTCTGTGATACATAAAACAATATGCATTTATACAATTCGAAGGGAATAGTTGTAAAATATGTACCAGATACACAATCGACGACCACAAGAGCTCCATCGGTTACGCGAAGAGCAGCCGTTACTTCGCTAGAAAAATCGACGTGGCCAGGTGAATCGATGAGATTGATTAAAAAGCCCTTTTCATCCTTGTCGCGCTGATCAGGATTTTGGATAAAAACTAGATCTTTTTCGTCGAGGGCAAAGAACATAGAAATAGCACTAGAAAGAAATTTAAAGTACTAATTATAAACAGGAAAACAAAAATTACAAAATAATCCTGCTACACAAAGCAAACTTACGTGGATTTAATTGTAATACAACGTTCCTGTTCATCCTTACGAGTATCTGTAAAACGGGTCTCACCAGCTTTGGCACCAGCGATAATACCGGCTTTAGATACAAGGGAGTCTGTCAAAGTTGACTTTCCATGATCGACGTGTGCAATGACGGACATATTTCTGATGTTTTTCTTTTTGTCCATCATGGCACGTATCTCGTCTACTGTGAAGTTCACCTGAAACAAAAAACATTCTTGGTAATTCCAAAGATGCATACATTACTATACTACGATCACCAGGAAATATACGGATTTCGCGTATTTCACACAGCGCTATCGATAGATGCACAAAGGAGAAGCAAATTTAACAACGTCAACAACAAAGAACTTGACAAAAATTCAATATCAATTCAATTATGTGCACATTTGACGTTTCTCCGAGGTACGGAATTTTAAACTCGAAATAAATGTTGGTTTGGTTTAAAAAAGAAAAAAAAAAAAAGAAAAAAATTTAGTAATCTTGATACTGACCATATTGGAATTAAAGCTTCGCAAATCTTGATAAATACTACGGACACGTATACGTTATTAATTTACAAGAAAATGAAATAGCGTCTTCCCATGTGGACATTTTTCTTTGCACAGCGTCCGTACGTTTCTGTATTGAAGTAACTCCTGACTCTAGAATTTTACGACTTCTCCTTATTCACTACATACACCGTACAAAGTACTCGATGTATTTGTCTGCATAATAACTCTTCTCTGTCGAATTCCTGATGCACAAGGGATCGTAAAGAACGATTCACGATGTTCCAAGAGCATGCTGACTCGCATCGAGAGCCCTACAAAGCTCCATGACACGTTGCCTCCCAAACGAGAGACGAAACATATTTCAACTCTGAACACCGACAACGTTCAACCCTTGGGACGTAAAATTTTCAGGAATGTCCTGCCGGAATATTTGTAGAATCACCAGAGATCATTGCCCCCGGCATATCCACCGCAAGCCTCGAAATTCGTCCTCGAAAGGAGTTGCGCAATCCCAAGTAATCCGCCAGTTTTTTGAATTTTCCCAAACCCGGGTGACGCTCGGTCTTCAAAAATATTCGCATCTCTGCACTCCACGCACCATACGGTTCTACATGTTCGTGATAGTTTGTAACGATCATACGTACCATTTTGGATGTTGTCCGATTTCCGTTGGCCTGGTCAGAAATATACGTGCACCAACAATGGCGGACTCCCTAAGAAAGAACACGAGTTTCGTGAAAGGGACGAACGTTCGTGCACGATAGAGGGCACCGGTTGTCACGCGTATTTCGTGTCGTGCACAGGACCAATTGGAATTTCGTGATCCCTACCACGTGGCCGAAACTGCGTGCGCAGCTCGCAGGTGATTATATACAATTTAAAATGCAATACTCTTTCCGTTTCCCTTTCCATAACCTTATTTCATCTGGTTCGTAATGGTATTGTAGCAACTGTTATGTATGATGCATGATGTTGCCATCTGAACAGTCCGAATAAAAATATAAAAAGGAATATTTATTTACATTTTACATTAATTTTTTATTATTCTTTTTTCATTTTAAATGTCGATATTATTACATTCAAGGTCAATTCATTGAAACGATCATACAAATTCCAGTTGATTGCTTTGCGGGGTAGTCAACAAAAAAACATTTTTTTAAAGATTTCTATTATTACTACAATAGTATTGTGTACATGATCGAGAATATGAAATAGATTTGCCTGTATGGTATTAGCAAAGGAAGAAAATACGCTGAGGAGATTATGATAAAATCGAAAGGTTACGAAATGAACATTGATCGAAAACATACATCACTAAACGTTACTTTCTTATTGTTATCAACATTGTACAATGTACTCATACAAAATACTGCGTCAATTTAACAATCACTACTCTACATATATTATACCTAGATTACACGTGTATAAAAGACATTAATAATTATTAATCTTCGTTATCGCGACTATGAAAATACTAATGAATTGTGCGTAATACACTCATTTTTAAGGACAGTGTTCGTGCAACGTTACATTCGTCTTTTATATACATTATAACATTATACTGTGAAATTATTTTACTAAAACAAATTGTCACGTGTAACGAATTTGACTTTTTTTTTTTTTTTTTTTTTATATATATATACATGTATATGCGTGCATTTAAATTTTTACGATAGAAATACATCAAAATCATATTATTTATTTATACTGCTCGGAATAATTAGAGGAAAACCTACTGTTATATTAAATTGTTTTACAATTGTTCAAGAACGCGATCCTTTAGAATTGGGTCGAAGAGAGAATCGACTCGGTCTATGGTGGAGCAGGTAAACCCTATTCCGCATTATACAAACGAGAACATTTTTCAAGTAGATTCTTTTGTCGGCTCCACTGTAACTATGATATAAAATTTCAGCGATTCCCCTTGCAGCTCCGTTCATGAATGCTTACACGATCGGGATTAAAGGTCCTTCCGCAGTATTTGCACGGGACCAATTGATTCAGGTGCGATTTCCAGTTAGCCTCGGCCATCGCTACCACGTCAACTACTATACTTCCTGTTTCTGGATTACCTGTATATCAATTAAAACAAGTACGTGAAGAACAGAAAATATCACGACCGCGTTTCAAAGAAAAAGTGTACCAAACGAAAGCATTCAAACGAATCGATCACCGAGGTTATTCAACCTATGACGTCATGCAAGTCAAGCAGTTTCATTGAAATTGTTTTTCTCTACCGATCGATTGTGTCTTCATTTTTTTTGAAAGGCCTTCTAATTACAAAACTCACGAGTGTAAATAAGCTCAGGTCTTTGGGGTTCTTTTCTTCTGTCGCCAGGCAGCAATTTCTCGTTCTCCACATGCCACTTTTTCAGACACTGTGGCTCGTGAATGGTTATGCTAGTGGATCCAAAGTCTCTACCACATATGTAACATGTGACCATCCTCTTCTGTTGCTCCTAAAACCAATTTTCTGCGAATGATTGTCGCTATCTGACCGCTACCTATTCGTTCCACCCTCGATTAACAACAACACTTGAATAGAAACGACACAATTTTTATTCGTAGCTATTAATTATCAACAAAATGGTGCACACTAAATAGTTACATTATCCTCTGAACATCGAACGATAATAGAATTAACAAAAGTTTATTCGCACACGTTTACGAAAACGATAGCGGTACAACGAAGATAATTTCACGCGAACTGAAGGATATAAGCATGTTTTCCAACGCGACTCACCCCCGTTGGACTGGTTGAGATTTCTTGTACGCTCAACGAGTCTTTCCTTCGCAGGTGTCTGTTATTCTCCATTTGAGATCGCTTGATACATCGAGGCTCATGTATCTTGATACTCTTCGTACCAAAGTTTCTGCCGCAACTTTGACAAGCAACTGTGGGTGGTAAGGATCGAGAGGTGCTCGTAGACTTTTCTAGACCGGAGCTTCCCGACTTGTCCGAGTCAGGATTCTGTCGATTCGAATGTTAGCTTATCGGTGTTTACAAAACAACGCGTTACGATTATATTTTAGTAATATAAACGTCGTGAAGCTGGTTCACCTTTGGTGGAGCTTTGCAGCTTTTCTGATGTATCGGCAGACGTTCCGGTATGAATGTTCTTCCGCACTTGAAACACGGAATTAATTGTGCCTGAAAGAGTATAAAGTAAAGTACTCGTTAACATTTAGAGATATTGGATAAACTGGAGTCGATGCAAACTAAACATTCGACGCTTGCATTTAGCAATAGTCGAACTCGAAACACCAGCCAAGACTAAACATTTAGTTTAAAGGGAAGAAAGCAAATTGAACGAAAAGTTTCTCCTTAACGTCTTGATGAACTTAACGAGACGCAATGCGGTTTTTAGTCTTATTGTTAGATCGAACACGTCGTTGGTCTTACAGAGGTAAATGTGGAGCAGGCAGCACCTTGAAAACGATAAGACCGGGGGATTATAGTGCGTGTGCGTGACATGTTCTTTCTATGGGTGAACTTTAGCGAGTTACACATAAAAAGCTCGTGATTATGCACGAGAGTCTTAACATAATTGTTGGAAATGAAACAATTCAAACGAATTGAATTCAACATAGAAAACTAACTAGGAAACACAGAATAAAATGACTTGGTATTAAACTTGGTTTTCGAAGATATCGATTCTGAAAATACGAGTGTATCGTGTATGCTCAAGAAAACTAGCCCGAGTGCCCGCGGTCACCTAAGACTATAGGTGCAATTTACATGTTTAAAGAGACGATTAAACGACAGACATGAGATACCTGACTTTCTTCCCATGCCGCTGCGTTCCATTCTAATCGATCGACGATCGGTGTTTCGGGTCTTTGAGGTGTCGAACGTCTTTGGTTGGCAGGCAAACAGTTATTTTCTCGTTCCCATTTCTACAAGCATGACATTTATTAATCCGGTAGCATTCTTAGAGAGATTCCAAGGGGATCGTAAGGAATACGATCGAACGTACATGTAGATGAGACACGTGTAATTAATGAATGTTAGGCGGATATGACAGTTACGCGACAGATGAGGTCGTCACGAAACATATCGAGCCGAATCTACATATACGAACTTGGACTCGCGTGCAAATTACGTAGCATTAGTTCCATCGTATAGTAACATTATAGTACTCGACTAAGAGGGGGAATATACGCGGTACGAATTGTGTCCGTTCATGTGCACGTATACATATAAATGTTTTCGATATTAACTCGGACGGTATACGCAGTATGTACGTACTCGTATTGATTCTATCAAGGGCCTTGACGTATTATGTGTTTCCAGACAGGAAAATTCAATAATATTTATGTCCATCGTGTTCGATACCATCACGTAGACGAATAACGCGGTTCAAGTTCGATATAATATTATCTTTGCCCTATACGAATTATTACTGTCTCGGTATTTCTATTATTCGCTATAGTTGAATACATAGAGCGATAGAGTTTTCTGTTTTCTATTTTCTGCCGACATCATGTTCGATACTGGTGTGATCTTGTTCGAAGAGTATACCTAATATTCTGAAAGAATATTTTGTACAAGAAAAGCTCTCTTAAGAATCATCCGATAAGATTCTTTCGTAAAGATATTCAGGAAATGTGAGTGCATCGAAATTACTCGATCGATTGCTCGCAACGAACTTACTTGCATACACCGAGGCTCGTGAATAGGAAAGCTGGCGGTACCGAATTCGCGGCCACATATGTAACAAGTGATGGTTCTTGGTCCTTTCTTAGTCGGTTTGCACGATTGCGGACTAGCCGATTTCGACTTAAAATCTGGAACTAATCCTTGCTCGATTTCGATGTTATTTTTGTTCTTGCCGCTGCGAAAGTGCAAAGCAACAGGTTTCTGAACGGTTTTTGGTATCGAGATTTTCGTATTGGAATTTGTCGGGCTATCTTTGATCTTTTGCTGGTTACTCTTCGGGTGACTGTGAAATCGTTCCGGTTGATTTGCCGCACCGCAACTTTTGCACGGTTCCGGGGCGGTCTTTGTCGAGGAAGCTGTGAACACCTCCAGATCGTTTTGTATCGTCGGGCTTGAACTTTTCTTCTTTAACGTGGAGAGAGGCGGTACCTTATGGCCGATTGTTCCATTTCTAATATAACGGAGGTTCGCCGTTAAAGTTTATCGTAAATTCGTAAATTCGTAAATTCGTAAATTAAAATAAACACGAACCGATTGTTATTGTCATCCAATTTTTTATTATCCATGCTCTTCTTGGTCATCGCGGTATCCTGACCAGTGATGCGCGCCTGTTTCTGCATTTTTGGTGATTCTGAAGAGACGTCGACGTGCCCGAGCCTTGTGTCCAAAATCTGTTCGAATGTCCGTCGTTTGTGTCGCGTCGATGCTAAATCACTGCACCACGCCGCTACTGCGCCGTTAGACGCTGGCCTCTGTTGTTGTTGTTGTCGTTGTTGTTGTTGTTGTTGCTGCTGCTGCTGTTGTCGTCGTTCGCCAACAGTGACGTCTTGACGACACCTTGACGACGAAGGAAACGACAATGTTCCCCCACTAATTATTTTCGAATGGCGGAACAACGTCATAGAGTCACTGAGCAGCTCTTTGCTCAGCAGAGACATGTCGAGTTTGTCAACGAGATTCGGATCCAGGACACTCGGTTTCTCGAGATTCGCAGTCTTTGGTCTCTCCAGATTTCCGTAAACCGACGAGCCGCGTTTCATCTTTGGCGGCCAAGTACCAATGTCCGCCATCTTCAATTTTCCTCGTTGGTTTCCTTTTTTTCGAAGCGATATACATATAATACATTACATATATTTAGTCGTTACAGTTATTCGAGTTATTACAATTACAGAATATTAAAAGTTTTGTTTGTTGGACAAAGAAGTGTAACGCATAATATCGACTTACTTTCCAATATGCCCAGATCTTCCTTGATCACTAAAAACGTTTTCTCGGACAGGACCTCTGTCGCTGTCGGACCCTTTTTCCATTTCATGATTTTTGCGGCAGATACCGTACTTGTACAAAATTTATTGTTTAAAATACGATGTAATAAACGACGACGCGACCACGTTTATCGCGGTACTTGTACGTATTATTGCCACAAAGACGATTTTTCGTTTTGAAAAATATTGGATACTTTAAGGTTTCATAATAGATCTTTACGCGAATGAAACTTACCGTGCCCGAAAACGAATAAAATGTGAAAAATCGGTTTTACCGTAGTCAAGCACGTTTAAACTTCATCGTTTTTCGATCTGTTATCGGTACGAATTGATTTTCCAACAATTCTGGTTATCACGTTTAAAAAATGGATTTTCCTTTAACTTTCGAATTGTTCCTTCTCTCTGACAACTCACACTCACTGAATTAGCTTTCGTCGAAACGTTCATTGTGTCATTTAAACTGTTCCATTCAAATTTCTTCGGACGCACGCGACACAATTCTGCTACACTTTATCATTAAAATGTGTCATATTAATAGCGGAATAGTTTTTAAATTCACGTATGACTCTAATACATTTTACATGTTTCTAAACATTCACTAAATCATAACCACTAAATCATTGTAAACATAAAGCTGTGCACATACTCGCAAAATAACGCGTATTTGATCGTTCTTGAGTCAGTGTATCGATTCGAATTGGCGGAAATTTAAAGAAAACAAATGTGATTTTATACGCGTAGACGTTCAAAGGCCCTTTATCGGTGCACTGAGCTTCGGTTTACCTTGCCATTGGCTACATATAGCTTTTACCTTTCTCATTGTGGTCGACTATACGAAGAATACAGATGTCCACGAAATCGATCCACCGACCACTGTTAAACAACTATACCGAGACTCGTTTGTGTACGTTCCCGTCATCACGGAACCGCGTACAGTTGTCTTATAGCGTTAGGTATTTCGAATGATATTGTGACTGTGTCACGAATTACCGATGAAAATCAACTACACTCGGAACAATGCTGCTACAACAAAAAATATTTTCTTACAATAAACAAATCAGGTAACATCATTATTCAAAGTAAGTATATTATTATGGAGTTTTATTTAAACGCAACGTTAAAAATGTTCGTGTCCAATGAGAATGATAGCTATAAATAATATTATATGTATATTTAGAAACGTATTTACAGAAATACATGTTATACACATAGTACCAAAAGATGACGGTTTATCGACGATATCGATAACGTTTGAAGTGAAACCACAACTGAAATATGTTATTGTGAAATTGACATCTGAACCCACGTTTATACGAATATTCCCATTCTCTGTTAACGATCTTAAATGCGATGTCTTCGTATGGTGGACCAGCATGAAATCGTAAAATTGCAAAGTCTTTGTTATCGGCACAGGGTGTCTGAAAATTACAAAAAATGCGTTACGTTAGCCCAGGTCAAGTTTTTCAATCTATGTCAGTTATAATTTATAGTATTAATTTAAAAATAACTGAAATGTCTTACCAAAAAGTACTCAGGCGTTGTGTTTTTGTCTATAAGATCCGGATAAAAAATGTTAAATTTATAGCCTTGAACAATTTTCGGTGGCGGATTATCCATGTCGTAATGTGTTTGATTATATTTATTCCATTCAAAACCGGTATGTACACGATTAAAATATCTTGGCTTTCTAGGTCTATACTTGTCAGACCACAAGTAAATTTGTGCTTCTAAAGAAGACTCAACGCTAAATTGTGCCTCATCGGAACCCATATTTTTACGTGCTTCTCTGTGCATAGCTTGTTCTTCCGCGGTCATTACGTTCTGAATTTTCCGTCCGGTACTAAGTACTTGATTTCTCGCATATTCTAATCGCTGATTATCATCTTCTTCTAAAGTGACTATTGTTCCTGGTTCAAGTTGACAGTAAGGTATATATTTTGGTGAATAACCTCCAGATTCATATTCGCAAAAAGATTCTGACAAAAGATCGTCAGCCGCGTTAATAGTTTCTTGATCATCACTGTAAATTTATAAAACACAATCACATAACTTTTTGTTTCTCGGTAGCTGCAAACGCAAACGTAAACGTATATAGAAACTAATACATACTCGGACTGACTTTCCTCGCTTTTTTCTACAGCTGTACTAGTAGAGGGTGCATCTTGTTTTTCTGATTGTTCCCCGGGTGTTTCGATGTGTGCTTGCAAAGAATCAGGCTCATTTTCCATTCTAGCTACACCCTGTTCAGCGATTAAGACTTCCAATTTTTTCCGCAAATTTTCTTGGTGTCGATCTCTTAATCGTGCCCTTGCCATATGCGCTGAGAAAAAGTGATTAATATAAACGTGTATATCGAGTAATATCATTTAATCTGTATCATTAGGATCTTTTAAGCTTACCTTTTAATTGAGATAAGAGGCTTTCCCAGTATCCTATGTCAACACCTTCTGGTTTTCCTGTAATTTTTGTTTCGATTTGTAACTGTAAAGCTTCTAGTTGCGTTGCTGTTTTTCCTTTGAAAATGGCAGTTACATCTTTAGCTACCGATTCGTGTATTCCTTCTCTTCGACCGACAGCTAAAATAATACGTTATATAATTTTCCTTAAAAAACTCTAAGTAAATCTTTTTACGTATAAAATAAACAAACACTTACCTACTTCGTATTCCGATCTTTCTAATTTTCTTAATTTGTGTAATTCATCTTCAACGATTACAGTAATATCATTCCAATAATCCAAATTTTTACCACGTTCCAATTCCTTGTAAACTTTAATATCTTCGATAAGGTCTTCTAAATCTTTTACGTGTAGACCTCGTAAATAAGTATAAGGTTCGTGCATTTCCACGGCATCGACTTCTTCCTCGGCGCTAATATATTTTGCAAGAAGATCGATCGGTTTCGCACGACCATCCTGTATTCTGATACGAGATCTTAACCTTGCTTGCTCTAAATGAAATTGATCTTCTTGTCTTGCCCATTGTTCCAACTGGGCAGCTTCTTTTCCTCTTTGTAACAATGTCATTTCTTCTTCCCTTTGTTGTCTTTCCAATTCTCTTTCTTGTCGCCGTTTCTTAACTTTCTCTAACTCTCTTTTATTTTCCTCTTGTTTATGTCTATTCCTAATTTCTAATGCTTCTCTACTAACACCAAGTAAACCTTCCTTTTCAAGTTTCTTAGACCATACAAATGTAGATAATAAATTTCCATCGCCAAACGGATTATCTGTATTTGTGTAATGCAAATAATCGTTGTCCCAACCCATTCTTTCTTTACGTTTGCGTTCTTTGGCTTCTTTCTTTTTTAAGCGACGTAACCTCTTTTCTTCCGGTGTCTCTGTTGCTTTCATTAGTTCTTTCTGACGTTTTCTCTCTTCGATTTGTTTTTGGCGTTGTTTCTGGAGCTTCTCTAATAGCTTTGTAGAACTTGAGGATGAGCTACTGGATTCACTTGAATTTGAAGAAGACAAAGACGAAGACGAAGACGAAGACAAAGACGAAGACGAAGACGACGAAGACGACGAAGACGACGACGACGACGATGATCTAAAATGAAGCAAATGATAATGTAAAAAAAAATACAATTATCAATAATTTCAATAATATTATCTATTACAACTTACCTTTTCTTGTTTTTACGTTTAGAAGATATTTTATGAGATTCGTACAATTCCGAAGAATCTCTATGCTTAGATTTCGTACACTTTTCACTGGAACTTTTAGAATGTTTATGTTTTGACTTTGAACTACTGGTACGTCTTTCATAATCACTGTCATTATTCCTTCGTGAAATTCTTTCTTTGTATTTACGTCGACCTTCATTATCGTTTCTTGATCTCTCATAATCTTTCCTACGGGAATACTTATCCATCTTTAATAAACACACAAGGTACAAATTAAAACACTTAACCTCACAAAGGATGATGCTATGCTATCGATATCGCGATATCGCCATATCGCTATGCTATAACGCAACAATATCCGCCATTATAAAATTTAGACAGCTGATTCCGGTTTACTACATACAAATTTCCGTTTCAAGTTGACAATATAATGCAATACAATATAATACAAAGAGTTAGAAATGGATGATATTTACAAGAAATTGATAAATCTATGGAAATTATTTTATTATACTATCTCCTTTTAATAAGAATTTTTTTTAATTGACTATCAACGACTACAGAGTACTTTCCTCCTCTCTTCTTGACGCTACATCCGTTAAACTTTCAAATCTATAGAGCATACGCTGTTGGAGGACGGTTTTCGAAAATTCACGAGTGATTTTCGTTGTGTTCAGTGAATGTACAATTGATTTTTTAAGTCTGGAATTATCCTTAAATGAACCACGATGCCGCATGAGATCTATTATTCAAAAAAATACTACGACGACAAATACGAATACAGGTTGGTAAAAATAACGGCAATGTGTAATGTTCGATTTAGGTTTTGCTTTTGGTCATTTGCTCAAATATGTACCGTTTAGAGAGACGCGCGAGCCTAATTTTTCGGATCTATGTCTATATCTCGATATTCTGTTTATAGTCATAGCACAAAGTTTTCGCTTTATAAGAAATCTATATCGATTCATTTTGACTATTTTATTCTTATAGTAATTTCTTTGTCCATCATTTGAGTACAGATGTGACATACCGTTTAAATGGCCGTCTAGAATACTCTTTTGTTTGCTTTGCTAACCCATCACTTTTGCTTTTCATTCGTTCAATTTACCGGTTTCCAGCATCAAAATACATCAACAATACGTTGCATTCTGACAGCCGTTTGAATATGAAACTGAACTCTTACGCGTATTAAAATTTCGGGAATATAACTGCAATCATAACTTGTAGCATCCGAATAATAGCTACGCAACAAAGAACAGATATTGATGGTTTTGTGGTGGTGGGGCCTGGGGAGAAAGCTAATATTAAGGAATTCTAATAACGATTAAAAATGTTATGATTCAAATATTCTTCTGTTTGGAAAAAATTACCATTTTTTATTAATTATAACAATATTTATTAATTGTTAGACATGTGGTACTGCCAAAGGAGTTGGTGAAGTTTGTGTCGAGTACTCATCTGCTTTCCGAACAAGAATGGAGAGCCATCGGTGTTCAACAAAGTCAAGGATGGGTGCATTATATGATCCATAAACCAGGTATGTTGCTTTTTAAAATTCTTTTAATATTATTTAAATTTTGCTGCGGTAACTTGTTCATAGTAACGAAAAGTTCTCTTAGAACCAGAATTAAAAGCTTTATTCATAGAGATGGCGATATTTTGAACAGAAACGTTTGTCTGTTTCAGAGCCACATATTTTACTCTTTAAGAGAGAAATAACATCTCCGCCATCAGAGAACGAATCTCTTTAATGTTGCTGTACCAATATGTAAATAATACTTCAGATCATTGTTAATATTCATAGAACAGTTCGACTATCACAGCAAACCATCTCAATCGATTTAAAATAATTGGTATTGCAGTACAGAAACAACTACTGTATAAATTCGCATTACATCTGATAAATCTAGAAGATATAATAACTTGATTTTTTCGATTCTTTGCTACATCGCGAATGTGGTTATCTGTCTTCATTGTTAGCAAGTCATTCATAATAGCAAAGTATTCTGTATATATGTCTATATAGTGCCTTAGTTCTTAATATTGAAATTACCACAACAACTTGGTATTTCGTTTGATGTAACAGAAGTAGAAACATTGAAATATTCTAGTTTTTTTTCCGAAAATTATCATTCCAAAGCGGAATCAACTATTCCGTTAGGAATTTGTAAAGTAAGAGAAAGCCTCATGATTTTGTGATTACAGTGCCTTACACGAATGTGCTAAGTTTTGTTTATTATTAAGGTATACTTTAATTCCATGCATAGAGTAATCATTCTTTATGGTTAACATGAATGATGTATTCGAAGCAAATATGTTTTTAAGTTTTAAGTTCAATAACAATATGGATATTGATTAAAAATTCCATTACTACTAATTAAGCGTTAAATTCGGTGTTTATTATGTACCTTGCTACAAGATGTTTACATTATTCAATTTTGCATCATGTATCGTATTTATTATATGTATACGTAACTCCATTTGGCCTATGCTCTCCAATTGTATATTTCGGAATGTTATTTTATCAGTATTTTTCAAAACTAATTCTTATGCTTTAGTATTAGTTGACTTTGATTTACTTTTAATAGATAAATCACGTACTGTCACTTCTTAAATAAAGTTTGTAACTGATAATCTTAGTTTTCATTGTATTTTTCGATTATAATGTTCTATGCGATAGACAATACGTTTCCGAATACGAATACGAATTCTCGTAGTATTCATTTTCGTCCGAAATGCCTTTGAATAGAGAGAAAGAATTGAACAAACTCTGAGCATAAATGTAAAGAACTCGCGTTGATACGAGACCCATTCGCGTGTCCCTTTATTTCATTCTGGAATAAGAAAAAAGCGTGAAGCAAATTTAGCCGAATATACGAGAAGAGTGGAGTATAGAGGAGGAGGAAGAGAGAGAGAGAGAGAGAGAGAGAGAGAGAGGGAGAGAGAGAGGGAGACAGAATAATTAAAACAGTCACGTGACTGACCTCAATCCAATTATACAAACGTTGTCCCTAGCGGTCAAGTAATTCTCACACTAATTTTTGTAAATTGTACATTAATTAAATCATCGTTCATGGACTGGCGTATATTGCGTACACAGTTCGTTTCACTTTTATTACATAATATCGTTACCATTGTCTTTTAACAAGGAAACAAGTAATTAGTGAAATTGTAAAAAATTGTGAAAAATTAATTTTACGTATCATGTATCTTTAAAATATCACAGACATTGCCAATCTTTTTTTCTTAATGGTTTCGAATCGATTAAATTACTTTTGAGATATAAAACAAACTGGAATCTAATAGTCATTCATACATACACATACATACATACATACGTACATAAGTATATTGTATAGAATTTTGTAACCTTTATCGTAAATATTTTCTTCTGAACAGTAATCACTGTTTCGTAACGATTGTGTTTTAAAATATCGATTACCACAGTGACCATCGTATATAGCATAATCATTCATTCAAGTTTCGAATGCGCGTTGATCAGAGTAACCACACGCGGAGTTTTGTAAACTGTGTGTATGTACGATTGTATTTAGGCGTGCGCGTGATTAGCCACGCGTATATTGTATGTAGGATCTCTGGCTGCATGTGCAAAGATATAGCAGAAAAAGCACGAGGAGGGAGGACATGTTACCGTGAGTTCGGTGAAAGGGGGCAAGGAACGCCGGAGTATAGAGTGAAATAGAGAATGGTTGGCGAAAGGGTGATGAAAAGGGAGGGAGATACTTGATCTCTGACGCACACATGTTGCATCCACGCGACGAAGGGCTCAGGCTCGGGCAGGCTTGGACTCTCATGGGCCAACCGGCACACGGCGCACTCCACAATCCACAATCCACAACTCCGCAACTCCGCACTCCTCGAGAACGAAGCGCGCCAACAGTACGACTATTGCATTCGCGGGAAGATCGAGTTTTCGCACTCTGTTAATCGAAACAGAACGTGTTCCGCATTCGAATACGAAAAATCAGTACGCACACGACGTAACTCGATTGAAGGAGAATCGCATCGTTGCAGCCAACGAGTCTTTCACCGACAGTCAATCGCGAACAATATCTAAATCGAGGTAAGCTTATTTCATTTACTTTTCCAATAATCCCAACGCAAGCATTCGTCGAAACAAAATTATACGTTTATATTTGTCGATTAGAGCTGAATAAATCAGTTTGCTTGAGGTTTCTGTACGTTTTCTTTTTTTCAAACGAATATAAACGACAAAGTAGTCGAAACTTGCGGTAATTTTGCACTTTCAACGAAAATCTAATTGTCGATTCTATATCGTCTGTTGTTTATCTTCGCCCCGTCGATAATTATAACCGACCAACGGTTTATCGAACTGCGTATCACGTGTCGTGTCTTTCTACAGTGGTATACAGTGGTACACGTGCACCAGATACAAATTCAAATGGTTCGGGCAATGTTATGACTAACTGAACTTTTTGCTCTAGAATTGTCGGCCTGTGTATTCTACGATAAAGAAAAGTGCGTCTTTGAAAAATGATTAGTTGGTAACATTGTTCTACGTCTTGCGAATATTTTCTTCGATATACTTTACTTTACATTTACAGTATTTTCCACGATATTTCCTTTGCAACAAAAATAATTGTGTATCTTTCATCTACCGCTTGATGAAATTATTAACCGTGATACGATTAGAATTCATTGAAAAACTTACACCAACTACATTGTTTAAATATACTTTTGCTCTCGGCGATTCAAACAAGAGTGGCACGCGCGTTTGATTCTCGTTTGGCACCGCTTTCGTTTGCTCTCGCGGCAGTAGCGGATCTAGACTTATCGGCACTGAAAACTAATTACTTTCGGGGGATAGATTTGCAACAAAAAGATCTATGATAAGATTCAATTATTTAATTAAAGAGAAAAAAAGAAAAGAAATTACAAGATATTTACACGAATCGCACTATTTTTCAAGAACCAAAGCAATTTCTCTTGTTTCTTCTCTGCTAGCGAGCAGTTGATCGAATTATAATAGAAACTTTGTTAGCTCCATAGTAGATTCGTCCCTGCCTTTCATCGTTAGCCGAGATGTCTGTAAGGTCCACCAATCCTGGCCCAATAAGAGCGTTAATCGAAGGCCGTTTTCGATTGCATATCGCATTTCTTGTTTTTTTTTTTTTTTTTATGACACGGTATGAATCTCCGTGGTGCCTCGTCGCGTCCGGACCACGAGACAATGGTAAACTTTTCTACAACGTACAATTTAGTTGGAAAACGAAACGTAAAGGCAGATTTCCAGGACAGCTTGAACCGGTTAATACCAGTTTCTGCGAGATTTATATATGTATATAGCAGACATAAGAAAAAATTGTTATTTGTTCTTTACTTTTAATTCGTTAACTTGCCGGGATAATTAATTACCAATCCGTTAAACCTTCTCAACGTAAATATTTCTTCGGTGAAATTTCGATCTAAACTAAGTTACAAATTATTGTTGAACAAGCAATTAACATGTATGAATATTTCACCGTCGGTTTGTAGATATTATATAATAGATTACATTATGCATCACGGCATTGTCGATTACTATGCGGGACCAATGAATCTCGTAACGCACCGTACAGATTGTTTTTCCTGCACACCTTTGCAATTATGTGGATAACTACATATACATGTATAGCTTGTAGTTACATTCCAACCAAAGAATATTCTACAAGGCTTGTTATCAAGGTTACATTGTACAATTATCTCGGAACATTGACCAAGATATTCGAATAATAGTAGAAACTTTGAATGCTGGAAGCGATCGTAAAATTCCATTTCATAATTTACCAATCACGACAAAAATATCAGAATTAATTCTTGCCAAAAAATTGTTCGTTTCATTTCAATGTTCAAGTCGACATATTTTACATCGGACTCTGATTGTCAGTTAAATGACATTTAAACGTTTGTTCGCGCATCTATCGGGGAATCTTGGCAGTTCTTGAAACTTGGAATAAACGATGGTTTACTCGACTATGATATCTCGAACTTATTTGTAATTTGACTCGTACGTATCAGCCTTATCCACGGTCTTCCAGATGCGTAAATGTTTTAATACCATTCGCGATCATAAAAATGACGCGTGTGTTTCATCAGACTGACATAAAAAGATAATAAAATATAATTACAACAACAGCTCCTCATGCTATACGTGCGGTGTATACTACATATACATATACAATGTATGTATAGTACTTCACGCATGGTGCCCGAGGCAATATTTCGTTATCATATTGGATGAAAAGTTTACGCAATTGCTGATTTCAATATTCGTTACTATTTTAAGCATAGTTTTATATTGTACATACATGTGTACATATGTATAGAGATACAAGGAAATAATCTTTTAAATTGTTTGTCTTTTTTTCTCTTTTTGAACAACAAAAAAGAAAAGTAAATGTTGTTCGTTCGTTATTCAGGATAAGAACGGTGACATCATGGCGCATCCAAAAAAATTTAGGAATTGCATGTCGGAGAACATGCTGACACTGTTGACGGTTCTCGGTGTTGTGGCTGGTGTAATGCTCGGATTTATTCTAAGAAACTCCAGAGACGAGCCATGGACAAAGCGCGAGATTATGTATATCCAATTTCCAGGAGATATATTTCTGAGAATGCTAAAGGCTCTCATTTTGCCATTGATCGTCGCTAGTATTATCAGCGCGATTGGTGGTTTGGATCTGAATTTATCTGGTAATGAATAACTAAATATTTAGTGCTTTCGGTCGGAAGAACGACAGATTTCTGATTATTATTCACGATGAGCGAACCGCGTAGGCGTACAAACTTGTTTACGTGCAGATCGTTTGGTAGAGGATACGTTGTGTGTACTGATATTTTCTGGTACGATTTTACTCGCTGACGCAAACAATTCAGATAATAAATATTTCAATTTTCAGCTTCCCGAATAGCTGAATACTTAATTTAAATTAATCCTCTCGAGGTAGCGACCCGACGTACCTATTACACATTCTACTATCAGCAAACAAGACATTTACTTACTTACGGCTTATGGCTCCAATCAACAAATTTATAAATTACACGTGAATTTTCATCGCTTCGCGTATCATTAGTTTATGACATTTTTAACGTATATACTATAGAAAATTACTATTAATAAAGACGGCAGAATTTTCATGAAATTTGATTTGTAGGAAAAATCGGCGTGCGATCGATTTATTATTATGCATCGACAACGATATCTGCTGTGATTCTTGGTATAATATTAGTTGTCATTATTAAGCCTGGAGAGTTCAGTTCGCATAGCTTAACTACAAATGCGAATACAACACCAACGAGGAATGTTACAACTGTAGATACATTATTGGACTTGGTCAGGTATCAATTTCAACAAAAAAAATTGGTCCATTTTCTAATGACATTTTCTTATTTTCTTACGAATTTTTGTTTGTTTTTATCCTTTAGGAATGTATTTCCTCCGAATCTTGTACAAGCTTGCATTGCTCAAGTATGTATACGTATACTATAATCATCGTATAATCATTTATCGCATTAACCAATTATTGTTTTATCACAGTATCGTACGATATTACTAGAGCCAAAAAATACAACAGGAGGTAAATACTTATTCGTTTGGTTTCGATCTGTTTATCATTTATTTATCGTTATGCCGCTAATAAATGCGTCGATATAATTGGATGTTTCTCTGTTCCAGTAAATAGTATACAAGATTGGGAAATATCTCATCGGTATGACGAAGGCACAAATACTCTAGGATTAGTTATTTTTGGAATTGTCTTTGGCATAGCTCTCAGTAAAATGGGAGATGCTGGAAAACCTCTCTTAACATTTTTCGACACTTTAGCCGAAGCATCGATGCTTATAACTAAATGGGTCATATGGTTAAGTATCATAAATATTGTACAATACGATACAATAATTATTCCATTAATTTTCATTTACTTTATGTTTTGAGCATTATTTTATATATGTATATAGGGTTTCCCCCATTGGTGTGTTCTTCCTTGTTACTTCGAAACTCTTAGAAATTGAAGACATTGGCGCTATTGTAGGACAATTAGGTTTATACTTCGTCACGGTATTACTAGGTTTGACTATTCACGGTCTTGGAAGTCTTTCTCTTATATTTTTCATTTGCACCAGAGAATTGCCTTTTAAATTGCTTGGAAAAATGGGTCAAGTCTTGGCCACTGCGTTTGGTACATCGTCAAGGTAAATTGAGTTTGTACATGAGTTTTATTCAAATTACGAATCATGTATCAGAGTATGCTATGCATATACAAACAATATATTTTCTATGACTACAGCACAGCTACCCTGCCAGTGACAATTCAATGTTTAGATAATATCGGCGTAGATCCTAGAATTACAAGATTTGTTGTTCCAATCGGTGCCACCATTAATATGGATGGAACGGCGTTGTATGAAGCTGTAGCGGCAATCTTTATAGCTCAAGTCAGAAATGTTCCATTGTCTATTGGCAATGTTATCGGTGTCAGGCAAGTCATTCATTTAGAATTATTCATTGTAGATAACGTTGAAAACACAAAGAAAATTCTATCGTAATATATTTGTTATAGCATAACAGCTACTGCGGCAAGTATAGGCGCTGCAGGCATACCACAAGCTGGTCTTGTTACGATGGTTATGGTTTTGGATACTGTAGGTTTACCTGCCGAAGATGTAACACTTATTATCGCGGTAGACTGGCTCTTGTAAGTATACCAGCAGATTATTTTTGATTTTTAATTAATTTACATAGTATAAGATGACATATAATTGCTCTATTAATTTACAGAGACCGTTTTCGAACAACGATAAATGTTGTATGCGATGCACTCGGAGCTTACGTCGTCGAACATATGAGCAGAAAAGAACTTGAAGTAACTACAAGTTTCCCAGAAGAAACAATTGAACTAGCCAGAGTAAGGAAAACCGACGCATAATTTCGCTCTTTTTCCTTTTATTCCAATTTTGCCATGATATTATGTAAACACAATTTTACAGTGTTTATATTTTTTGTATACTTTATAGTCAATTATTTGTACTAATGTATACTCATGCTGGGTGCGTGATCTTATTTTACATAGCGATCTATGCATATTTATATAATTGCTAAATATTGTTACCAGCAAGATACTTATTTAGAGATTTAACGGAAGAAGACAATCTGCATTCGTTTTCATTTTTACGAACATGTTAAACACATTGTTTGTTGTTTTATTTTTTCGTAATAATTTTATATTACAATTGTTATTATACATAAAATAAAATTATTATATAATTCATAATAATATGAAAACATTCCATATATTTATTGAATACAGCAAATATAAACAAATTATATTGGATATTATTTTTTTTTTTTTTGTGTACTTCATTTCTGTACATACATATATAGTATTTATTATACAAATTTTATTAATAAAAGTTTTAAGGAATAATTGCTTGTAAATATACATAGAATAGAAATGTACTTTTTTAATTAATTTTGTGATCAAAATTTTCGCACACCACATACATAGTTTTTCTATATAACTATGCATTTAGAAAAACTTGACTCCTTTATTATCGTCAGATAAAATTAGCTCTGCTTTTTTATTTGCTTCCAATGTTTTAAGAGCTTTGACCAACACTTCTGTATCGAGCCCATGAAATTCTAAAAATACAACAAATTATTACTCCCAAATAACGCGATGTTTACTCTGAAATATATTTATCAATCCCTATGAAATAAAAGTGTAGTTTTCATTCAAACACATACCTTCGGTTATTGTATCTTCTCCTTGTGTTAATTCAAATAAGGTACATACAGATCCTGTAAGTCCTTTCTCTTGTGCCCAATTATAGATAATTTCACCCCATTCTTCTAAAGTATGCCAATAAACTAACCATCTTTCTTTAGACTTGTCTAATGGACTTGCATTTCCTGACTTTGCTAATTCTTCCAATGCTAGTAAAACAACTTCCGATGGTAACTTCCCTATCAGATATATTAAGAAATGATCTTGTAACCGACAAAAATGATATTTCAATTTACTATATTTACAATTTTGCTCAACTATTTCTATGCAAAGGATACGATTAATTGCAGAATTGTTAAATAACGGGCTTGAATGTACTTCTCGTATATCTATAATAGACTGTTTTGTAACACGATGATATTCAAGTATTAAACTTTTCCATGCTGCTAATTGTTTAGCTCTAATATCTGTATGAGGCTGGAGACTGAAAAAATGTACGAATAATACGAACATTTATAAAAAATATTTTATAATTTAAATATGAATTTACTAATTACATTTAACCTCTATATCGTTTAGAATGCACATTATTATTATTATTATTATTATCATCACTGTTAGTTTCATAAATTAGTTTTGTATAGATAAATAAAAAAATTTCATTTTAAAAACCCAAAGAAAAATAATCGAAAATATAGAATTAACATAACCCAATGACACTTACGTGAAAAAAGGAGGAAAACTGTATTGCCACGGCCACTTTATTTCTGTCATTGTGATTAAACTGCCCGAAACACCAATTAATCGTATATAGATAAAAATAATTACACGTTTGCGGTATTTTGACTGTACCAGAGAGAACCATAGATTCACACAAGTATTATAGAGTAAGGAAATTATATGGCTTCTAATGGCCTAACAGCCTAACAGCAGCCTAAGCAAGCCTATATATATATATATAGAGTATATTCGTGTTCGCGCTACAGTAATTTACCGTAGCTTGAAAAGTAAAATTTATGATTTCTCATTAATCAAAATTGACCTACACCAATCGAGAACTTATCTGCGAACGTCGAAGATAGAATGTTCTAACAACTAACAATTTTCTAAACTTATGTTGATTGATTCCACCTCTTCAGAATGAATTTCAATAGGAACAAAAATTGTTCTTACATGTTTCATTATGCTCTACATGTATACAAAACTTAATTTAAACCAGGATTTTCAGGTCTACGCATCGTACCGTTCTATTAATAAATCAAACTTGTATTTATCGGTAAGTAATCGGTAATTATTTATTAAATGGTAAATTTGTACAAATGTAATAAACATAATGTTACTGGGGTATATAATTGTAAATAACAATCGTCATTGAGCCCTAAAATTCTTATAAATAATTATGTATTGATTTTGATAGTACACTCCTTCACTTTCAAAATCTCTGTATGGTCTTAAACTAGAATATGGATTTTGTTCAAAGTATGTACATTTTACATCTCTATCCAAAATTGCTTCCAGTCTGATTTGCTCTTTTTCTGCTTCTGATAAAGTGTAAGATGTTAGAATAAGCGGACAATTTTGTTTAGTTATCATTCGCAAAGTATATGTCCATGTATCCATCTCAGATTTAAAGTTTTCGCATTCATGAATTCCAGCATTGTACCCAATAATAAAATTTGGTTTGACATAGGAATTACCAGTCGTATAATTCTCGTAAAGCATGTTCTGCATTTCGATTGCAAGTTGCCTGCCGTTGTATCGACAATTTTTGCAAAGATTTATTGGTATAGAACCTGGAGACAATTCAGGTCCTATTAATACAATTGATATCATAGTGGTATTAGGTAGCCAATGCAACAGAATTTCCCAAAGTTCTATACCATCGATTTCTATCGCATTAGCTGCAATAATATGAATAATTATGTTTTCCTCCTTAAAGAAATATTGTAATTTTTGTGTTGCATAAAGAAAAGTTAAAGGCCGTGTAAGGTATTCTGCGTTAACCATCATTTCTTCTTCCATTGATAAATTTGGATCTTTTTGAGCTTTAATGTATTCCTTTATAAAATATTTCATATTTTGTGGCAAATTTACATGTCCTGTACGATATGGTACTTTTAATTCAGGTATTTTTCTTTTGTGCAATATCAAAGCCATATCTAATGTAAAAGATAATTTCAACAGATAACAAATGTTATCGTGCATTGTATCATTTTTATGCTTTGTACAAAAACTGGCATTTGGACAATTGGGGCAGTCCTTGAGCTCTTTCACATTCCGATTATGGCATACCGCGCACGATTTAAGAAATTTAAACATCTGCTCTTCGTAGTATTTTAATTTTCTAGGAATCTTCATTGCTACTAGTAACATAAAATTCATTTTCATCTGGGCCCATTTTTCCATAGAAAGATCTTGTTTATTACTTAAAAAGCTTGACATTCTATTATCTAGGAAAACATTATGCACTGCATTGCACAAATCCTTGTGCTGCGACCAATGTTCTCTTTGATGTTCCTTGGAACAATAGGCGATCATTGTACAATTACCGCATCTTTTTAAAGAAACACCTTCACCAAAACGTTTACAAACATGGCATACATTTGTATAAAAAAAGTAGTTGTAGTTGAACACCATTTCAGTGTTGAAAAGATTGTATAAAAATTGATAAGTATCAAGTATAAATTTATCAAAATGTAACGATTAAAATTTGTACGAGTTATAAACATTGTATTTTTTTTCGCACTGTGGTATGATGTACGCGATTAAAAATCATATTAAATAAGATTACTTTCGTAATTTGACGTTCAAGTTTTTTAATCATTATATGACGTGTAGATTTAACATTTTTTAAATCAATTTCAATTATGCTGGACATAAGCGTAAGATAGCGGAATCACAGGCGGCACTAGTAGGCATTGTATTTATACTATAGGCATCACACCATCGCACTTCATATTTAGCGTATCGGTGAGCCTCAACACATCGCTATGAAAATGCCAGCGTCGCTGTCGGTTGCCGTCTGCACTCGTCGTAATATTATATGTCACGTGATAGAATCATATCAATGGCGCTATCAGTGGGGAAACGTCCAAGTTTGTAGTAAAAATAGTTCCTACTGCAAACACTAGATGACGCAACAAACTTACTTGTTTGCTTGTTTGTTTGTTTGTTTGTTTGTTTGTTTGTTTGTTTGTTTGTTTGTTTGTTTGTTTATTGATTGATTGATTGATTGATTTATTTTGGGTGCATGGGTATTTTCCCATATTGCACCGCTATGTGTTACATCACGCAACAAACTTGTTACATACCGACATTACAGTTTTCGATTAGTGGTGACGCCAGGCGGTGAATAAGCGAACTAATTTTCAGAGTTTGGTCAGCACCATCTACCAGTAAAAAAATGAACTAATCGATGACAAACTTGAGCGTTTTCCCGATAGAGGCGCTGACCAAACTCCGAAAATTAGTTCGCTTGCCCACCACATGGTGTCGTCACTAGTCCAAGACTATAATGTCGGTACGTAATGCGTCATCTAACGTACGCAGTAGAAACTACTTTCACTACAAACTTGGGCGTTTTTCCACCGATGGCGCCACTTTTCAACTTTTATATTGCCATCTGCAGTGTAAAAGGGAAACTTTTAGTGCACTTAAATATTTACCGTTTTCTTTGAAATGCTTGATACATAGTCGGTGAATCTGAGACGTAAATTAACGAAATGCATCTTAACTGAACGAAACGTATAAATAACGAGTATCACGATTCTGCAATATTTCCTTGTGTGTAAGTTATGGTTTCTCGAAACTTTGAGAGTATTCGACAATCCTAACCTTAAACTCGCGTTTATCTGATAACGAACTGAATTGTTTGAATTATCTTTTTGCAGGTCTATCGAGGAAAATATGATTACCTTGAGGGGAAAACTAAAGAAAGAAAGTGAGATAGCAAGCGCAAAAAATAGAGATTATAATAAACGCATATCTGTCCGTGATACGTTATTAGTCAAAGAGGTACAGTGATGTAGGGACGTATGAAGTTATTTTGAAGATATCGAAATAATGGTAACTAGACGACGCGTTATAGGTTTGTTAAAGCTTTTCATTATTCTTAATTTGTTTAGGTTCAAGAAATGGAGCAAACATTACCTAGCACTTGCAGAGTTACATTTAGCGATCCGCATTGTTTGTACGAATTTACATTGTTGATCGTTCCCGACGAAGGGTATTGGAACGAAGGTCGATTTTACTTTCAGATTTACGTACCCGAAGATTATAACATGGCTGTAAATATATTGTTTGTGTATCTATGTAAATACGATAAATTGTACCTGAAAAGATATTAACAAAGTATCGTTTTAGCCTCCAAAAGTTAATTGTCTAACAAAATTGTGGCATCCCAATATAAGCGAGGATGGCGACGTTTGTCTTTCGATATTGCGTCAAAGTAGTATAGATGGAATGGGATGGGCACCAACTCGTAAGCTTAAAGATGTCGTATGGGGCTTGAATTCTCTCTTCACGGTAAGTTTTTAGGAATTTGTTATAACATAGACTCTCAGTGTCTCTTTATAACAAACTTATCATCTATGTTTTAGGATCTTTTAAATTTCGATGATCCTTTAAATAGAGATGCAGCCGATCTCTTTGTGAAAGACAAAGACTCGTTTCGGAGTAAGGTAAAAGATTACGTGATGCAATATGCGAAGAGATGATTCGAATTAAAGGATACTATTATAATAATATAACTGTACATTAATTAGTTTTCTGACTCTGACAAATACTTAAAAATTCAACTTGAAGATTCTTTTTCGAAGCTATATCAAATCAACTCGTATTTAATACTTTGCAACTAGTCTTCTTATTCTAGGGAGGTTACATTTGTTATCTTCAGTTTTATCAGACGTATGCAGCTTTAAATTGTTACGGTACTTTGTTGCAGTTACGCGTTATACTTTTGCGTTTAATTAATGGTATAGAGAACGAGGATAAAGATCGTTGTATATTTGTACAATATACTTATCCTCTTTATAGATCATTGTCATGATGCAAGATACTGATTTTGTAAATAAATTTCATATTTAATAATAAGACCTTTTTATCCCAATGTTAATAGAGTTTACATGTGCGAAGGACATTTGAACTTGAACGACCATTACTTTAATTATTTGTCATTTATTGGTGATTTTATTAGAATATAATCATCGTTTTTGTACAATTTCGAAGGGTTTGGTTTGTACCTTGATTCGTTAAAACATGGTACAGTGTGTGGTGTATCTTATGTTACGTTTAAATACCGATAGATTGGATCTTTTTTTTTCTTTACTCGTAAATCTTTGGAGTAATGTATGAACAGATGTTGGTATCCGTTAAAATAATTAAGAGTTGTAACAAATAAATAATAACAAAAAAGAGAACAAGATAAGAAAGCTCTTGCACGTTTACTGTCTCCCTTTGGTTACTTTCCCTTGCTCTTTGCAAGGCTGACTAGATATGTGTGTGAAATTTGACAGTCACGTAAAGTAAAGTAAAGTAAAGTAAAGTAAAGTAAAGTAAAGTAAAGTAAAGTAATGTAATGTACTGTAATGTACTGTAATGTAATGTAATGTAATGTAATGTAATGTAATGTAATGTAATGTAAAGTAAAGTAAAGTAAAGTAAAGTAAAGTAAAGTAAAGTAAAGAAAATTGGAAAATCGTAGCTTAATCATAGGTTATCCGTTAGAACGTGGTGAGCAGTTCTTCTTGTATGCTAGTCGATCTAATAAGCTTTTGCGTCGAACCTAATAGACTTTCGCTTGCTAAACTTTGACTCTGGGATGCTAGTTTCGATTTTTCTTCGTGGTATTGTTCGTTGTATTCTTTCAGTCTGTTGCCTAAAAATACGGCCCTTTCGCGTTTCTTAATCATAAAGTCTGAGAGCTGAAGCCATCTGTGTTCGTGACACTCTTCCACCAATGGTCTTTTGCTGTAACAAGAACGTAAATGTAAAATGTAAATGATCGAAATAAAAATATGTGAGTAGGGGGTAGATAATTGGAAATAGAAGAGAATCGGTGAAGGAATCGATACGAACCTAGGTGCCCGCTTAAACACCAACATAAGGAATCTGGTAGCCTCTTGGGTTAATTCCTTGTAGAGGTGTTCGAATCTGTATCTGACGAAGAGAATATTCTGCCTGGTCTCGTCGGGATCTTTACCGCGAAACGGTGGGATACCAGATAACAGAACGTACATTAAAACACCGACCATCCAGACGTCCGTTTGAGGATGAGCCGGTTCTTCGTTATATATTTCGGGTGATCTGTAGTCGGGGTGACCAAGTTTTGGCACCGAGGTACCCAATTTGCTGACGAATCGAGCAGAACCCATGTCGACCAGTTTTATTTGGACCGATCTAACGGTGGACATGACCACGTTGTCTGGTTGGATATCGAGATGCGAATATCCTCGCCAGTGAAGGTATTGCAAACCGTCCAAGATCTGAGAAATGGCGGTAGCCACGCAGTTCTCCGTGTACTCGTGTCTACTCGAGAAATAGGTGAGAATGTCGGCACCTTGAAGCTTCTCTAGGACGAACATCGCGACCGTGGAACCCGGCGCCTTGTACGCAGTTTCCAGTAACGCTATCCTCTCGTGTCTCAATGAACGGAGAGCTTCGAACTCTCTGTTTACCTGTTTCTCGGTGTTTGCGTTCAGCTCGAGGATCTTGGCGACTATCACGCGGTCCGTGGCCTTGTCGACGCCTTTTACCACGGTGCAGAATTGACCTCTATGAATTTCCGAGATGAAGCTGTACTTGCTCGATAGATTGGTCTCGGTCGACCATTCGATAGGGTGATCCTCGATGGAATAATCCATGTGCGGTTTGTCCTCTTCCAACATTATCTCCTGTCCAGCTTCCGTTAGCTCCTGAAGATGCCTCATAGCTCTGGTTATCTGAACTTTCGGGCAACCCGGTGGCCTGGTCTTTATCAGTTTCGAGGGGATGCCTTTCTCGCTCCATCCGATGCGGTTTCGCGCTGCCAGACGAAAGTTGTAGCTCGTGTCTGGCTTCAAGTCTCTTACCAGGAAAAACTCGTGATCGATGTTCGAGGCAAGGTCTATCCAGTCGATGGAGTCACCTTCTCGAATTTGAAGGTTGTAGCACAAGACTGGGGAGTTGCCATCGTATTTCGGTTGTTTCCATCGGAGCAGTATCTCGTTGTCCGATACATCGGATACCTGCCAGTGTAAATACCAAATAGTGTATTCAAAGTAAGAAAAGTAGAGGTGGATGATTAATTGTAAAAATTCGAAGAATCGTTACCTCAGGGGAATCAGGACCCGAGGGAACAACAGCTTCTACCAATCTGCACCTGACCACTGTCTGTCCCAACGAGTTTCTCGCGACAACTTTGTAGCTACCCACGTCGTGTTCTTTCGTCGGATTGAAGCTGAGGATTGATCTGCCGTCTTTGTCTTCCGTCACCTTTATTCGGTTTGTTTCTTGAATCATTAGATCGTTTTTGTACCATTGGATCATCGGCTTGGGACTGCCGACAGCCAGGCACACCAGCTGAGCAGGTTTGCCTTCCTCGATCGGACGGATCTGCGGTTTTTCTCGGAAGAACGGTAGGTGTCCCTCTTTTTTCGACTCTAACATCGCCTCCGCCTCGGCGTAACTATCCAATCGTGTTCCCAATTCGTGTTTCAAACGTCTCAGCGTGAAGTTGTCCGGCGATCCGTACCTGTTGATTCTGGCTCGTCTTTCGTCGTCGATTTCTTCGTCCATCACGTCCGTGAATCGACGACGTTCGCGTATGATGGGCGCCTGATTTAACACCGCACAAGAAATTATATCTTTGATGGATCCAGATTTCAGGCAAGATGCGAGTGGCTGATCGAGTGTAATAGAAAAAAATAGTTTTCGCTTACCCTCCAATCAAAGTTCTCGTCGGTAATGGTGCGAGAGAATCCTGGACTGCGGTTGCACGCAACCTTCATATACTCGCGCAAACGTACCGGGAAACCGGTGTCTCGAAGTTGGAGGAGGTATGTATCCGGTCCATTTTGATAGCTACGAAATACGAAAATATCATCATCTAGTTAAAGTAGTCGTTAAAAGTATGCGATACTCACTGGCTTTCGCTCTTGACGACACCAATTTCCGTGTCGATCGGTTCCCTCGAAGGATATCGATTATCCCAGGCTTTGGCTAACGGTCTTTTCAGTGGACTATACGTTCGGTCGTCGCTGGGTTCAGGAGTGTATTTATGACCAGGCGGATAAACCATCCTGGATGGATGTTCGAAAGCTGTTTCCAATTTGCGTCTGCGGAACCATGTGCGGCAGGATGCGTTGTTGTACCAATCGCTAACAAATGGATTTACGCATTAAGAAAAAGTTTGTTTTGCTTGATACGATAGTTTGGATGAATAGCTCAGAATAGACAGACCGATAAGCTCACCGATACAGTTTATAATAATTCTTCAAATTCTCCGACGGAATCTTGTAGAAATCGGTGGGAGATCGATCCGCGTAGGTTATCCAGGGATGAGCAAGAGCAGCCTTGACGTCCATCCGCCTTTCGCAGTTGTACATCAACAACGAACGAATAAAATCTTTACCGTCCTCCGAAATGTTATTCCAACGATCATCAAATTCCCACTTTCCTTCTCTGATCTTCATTAGTGTCTCTTTGTCGTTGAATCCTCTGAACGGCGAGATTCCAGAGAGTAGTATGTACGTGATGATACCGACGGACCACATGTCCGTGCTGAACGATACTCCCTCGTTGTTGGTCACTTCCGGTGCCACGTACTCGGGCATTCCGTAAGCCAGGGTCATCAGTCTCGTCTGCGAGATTCTCCTGGAGAGTCCAAAGTCGCAGATCTTGAGATCGTCGCCTCCCGTATGCGATATCAACAGATCTCCGAGCTGGAAGAATCGTTTAGAGGAAAGAGATTAAAAGAGATTAGAGAGAGAGAGTAACGAGAGTGTAACGAGCAACCGAGAACAAGTTTATCGAAGCAAATGTTGTCGAACCGTTAAGCCGAGGTGAGCAAAGTGATTATCGTGCATGTATTCCAATCCCCAGAGCAGTTGACGAATGTAACCAGAGATCTCTGGCTCGGTGTAAAAAGCTTGCTTGGTCAAGGTGTCGACCAATTCGCCACCGGCAGCTCTATCGTTTGGTTAAGAAACAAATGGTTTGCTTTGGTTTACGATTCGACGAATGTAGAGTATGCAGTAACGATCAAAGATGTATAAAACAAAAAGGTTTGTCTGTGAAAGGATACAGTTCTATTATCAGGGTGACGGACAGATCGTTTTCGTAGGCATCGTGCAGTCGCAGCAGCTTCCTATGATTCAAATGGTTCATAACGTCCATCTCGTTGTACATGTACGGTCTGATTTCTCCTGTTCCGTGCATCACCTTGGCGGCATAGTTTCTTCCGGAGCATCTCTCGACGGCGTGATAAGTGACAGCTTGGGTGCCGCGACCGAGTTCGTCGCCTAGATCGTAATAGTCTTGGTACGGCTTGTCGTGACGCGTCTTTATGTCGGACTTTCTCTTGTACGTTCTGTATCCGTACTCGTGCTCGTTTTCTTCGACGTGCAGCATCACGGAACAGGAGATCGATCCCGCCACGTTTCCGGCGCTTATCGAATAAAGACCCTCGTCCTTGACGATGGCATCGTTGATGATCAGAATCGATGTATCCGGTTCGATGAATTCGATCTAGCACGAAATGTAAAGAAAATTTCAAGTCTAGCATGTAAAGAGAAAAGATGGCCGTCGAAAGATATAAAAACGAACAAACCCTTATTCTCGAAGAAGAGGTGAGAGGTTTCCAGTCCTTGTACCACTTGATATCCGGGAAAGGTATACCGGTGACGCGAGCCACCAGTTGGCCAGTTCTACGGACCATCACGATCACCTCTTCCGGTCTCTGGATAAACGACGGGTACTCTGCGATTCGTAGGCGAACCCTTTGCCTGGCTTCGCCGTGTTCGTTGCTGGCTACAGCTTCGTACATTCCTTCGTCCCTCTCCAACATTCTATTGATGAACAAAGTGGCTTGTCCGTTTCTCGTATAACTTTGGTCGTATCTGCCACCCGATTCTATCAACTGGTCGTTGAAGTAGTAGCTCATTCTCGGTTTCGGGTATCCGTACACGAACCAGAACAGACTACAATTGTGGTGTTTTACGCCGTATTGAGTATCGTACTCCTGACGAAGGAATCTAGGCGCTTGGGCGTAGTTGTCGTGAGGCGGTCTCTCGATGTCAAAGTCTTTCGGGAAGTAGGGGCTGGTTTCGGGACGAAAGTCGATGCCAGGCGGCAGGTAGGGGAAAAATTTCGGCGGATCGGGCTCCAATTTGGCGCGGTAGGTTTGCGCGAATGGAGACGGGTCGCTGATTCCGTACTTGTTCTCCACGCGGATACGAAACTTGTAGTCTCTAAACGGCTCTAGATTGCGAATGTCGCAGACGCAACTACGAATGCCTGACCGAACGGTGAACCAATCGCCATCGGGCAACTCGCACATCTCCACCTGATACGTGACGGGAATGCGGGGACCGATAGGGATGGACGGTTTCCAAGATAAGGTTAAATGACGGTCCATCATCCTGCTGATGATCGGACGGTCGGCCAACGGTAACGGTACTCCGGACTTGCGATACTTGTCGAAATCTGCGTACTGGTCGGCCAGTGGCTTCTTGGCGCGTGGTTCCAGTGCTGTTGACATTGTAACATCGGTAAGTTAAGCGAGTCCGGCAGTCACAGCCAATCGCCACTAAGAATATCGATTTGGCCAACAGTTGGTCAAACTAACTCTGCTTACATTCGTAAATCAATTCCGCGCTGCAAGAGTCTTGGCCGTGAGGATTCGCTATCTTCAGGACGTATTTGCCCGCGTCCAATTCGTCGATATTGGCGATCGTCAAACGCACCAGGCTACCCTCTTGGTCCATTCTGATCCTGTCGGTCTGCCAGATCCTGTCACCGTTGCGATACCATTCGAAATCAGGCTCTGGGTAGCCTGTAATGCAAGCTGTAAATTTCGCTGGCATACCTCTGTATACCTCGCAGTCGCCGATCCTCTTTAAGAAGGACGGAGGTTCGATCTTTTGCATCTTTTCTCTGAAATCAAACATTACGATTCTCAATTTTCTCGAAGATAACTGCTACTGCTACTGCCACGCGTACATGTACCATCAATTTTACCAACGGAAAGAAAATTAATTAATATGTTATATTGTACAGCTGTTATATCGACACATATGGTATAATAAGTTATAAAACGCACATTTTATCGACCACGGCCAAATTGGCCGCGCATTCCGCTTCGCCGCTTCTGTTAGTCGCTCGGCACTTGTAAGTGCCAGCGTCGTCGTAAGTGCAGTCCTTTACGTACAAACAGCAGGCATCGCCATCGCGTTTCATCTTGTACTTGTCGTCGTCTTTCAAGAGCGGTTTATCGTTGAAATACCAAGCGATATCCGGTCGTGGGACACCTGTAACGCGCGCTGGAAACTTGGCATCGAACGAGGGCAGCTGTTGAAGGTCCGTAAACTTTTGCGTAAAGCTCGGCGTCTGGTAAATATTTCGAACGTTGGCTGTTGCTTTGGTAGCGTCCTGGCCTAGCGGATTGATCACGCGACACTCGTACACACCGGCGTCGCTCGGTTCGCAAGGATTGATTTCCAATTCCGTCTTTTTTCCGTCGCATGTCACGGTCAAACGATCGGACAGCTGTACAGGTAGCCCGTCTTTGGTCCAGTCGACGTCCGGTATCGGATTGCCCACGAAACAGACGGACAGATTCAACGGCTGACCTTCCTCGACGTTTGCATCGCGCATACGGCTCACGATAGCAGCTTTTTCCTCCGCAACGTCGGGCTGGAGTTTGCTTACGATACCGATAGTGCCCTTGCAGGAGGCCGTGCCCTCGGTGTTGCTCGCTACGACCTGATAGTCCGCCGCATCTTCCGCTGTCGCTTTCTCGATGATCAACGCTTGGCTACCATCGGGCAGGCTGACGGTTTTTATACGTTGTCCATCGGGTACGATCTGGAAACGCGCAAACAAACACATTTTCGTCACATCAACCTTGGACTTTTAACGATACGTCACCAAACGAACCTCTTCTCCGTTCTTGAACCATTGAAGCTGTGGCCTAGGTTTACCCACGACTTTTACCTCCATTTTCACCGGGAACCCTTCTACCACGGTCAGAGGTTGAAGACTACCAACGAATTCGGGTCGTTTCTCTTTCTCTTCGACCTCGACTTTAGCGGAACCAGTGATCTCGCCGAGCGAATTCGATGCCGTTAGCGAATATGTGCCAGCATCTTCCGGACGAGCGCTGTCGATTCTCAGACCGATCAGTCCGTTTGGTTCGTTCATGAAGAATATCTCCTTTGCTTGACGCAACGGTATGCCATCTTTGAACCATTGCACCTGTGGATTCGGGAAAGCAACCAGTTGGGCTTCTAGCTTAAGAGGTTGACCAACGATCGCCTTGACATTTTCCAACGGTTTCGAGAACGATGGACACTTTCTTTCGGCTGTAACGTACAATAATATCATGGTATTTCGCGGAAGCAAATAATTTCGTTATAAACGATTCGAGTTTTCTATTAGGTGTACTTACGTCTGATCGCAACGGCGCACAAACAAGCGTGGTCACCGGTGGGATTCGAGATTACAAGTTTGTAAGCTCCGCAATCCGTTGGCTTGACGTTATCGATCGTAAGCTTGGTAGTGCCGTCCGGAATCGTTTCGATTTTCACGTGTTCGTCTGGAACGATCTTCTCCCCGTCCTTGAACCAAGCAACCTCGGGCATCGGACTACCGTCCAGCTTCGCTCCGAGTTCCAAAGGTTCGCCTTCGTCGACCTCGATCGACTTTGGTAGCGATTGGCCAAAACTGGGAGCGATTATTTTCATGTTCAACTGGCAACCGGTTTGCGAGCTACCGGCCACGTTGCTCGCTTGACACCTTACGTTGCCGACATCGCTTTGGGAGAATGTTTTGATCGAGTAGGTGCTGTCCACCGTGCCATCCACGTGGCTGGTTATCGCGTGACGACTGTCCTCCGTTACCGTCACCCCGTCTTTTAACCAGGTGACCGTAGGCTTCGGGATACCAGTTACGCGTATCTTCAGTTCTAGATCGTCGCGGTCTTTGCATTCCATGTCGGAGAGCTCCTTTAAGAAAGTCGGCGTCTCGGCTACGAAATATATCATATTTTCATTCGAAATCTTGTTGATTTACTGTACGTACACGTAAACAACCGTTACGCGTTAAGACTCGATAAAACAAGTCTGTTACTTACTATGCGGTTTGAGCGATGCCTGTGCGCTAGTTTCGCCGAGATAATTTTTAACGTCGAGCTTGTAAATTCCACCGTCTTCGACCTCGACGCTCTTAATGATCAGCTTGTATCTATTGTTTCGTTTATCTTCCGCGAAATCGAACCTGCTCCCCCTTTCCAGAATCTGCCCATCCTTTGTCCACGTGATATCCGGTTTTGGATTTCCTCTCACGATCGCTTCCCATTCGAGTGGATCTCCTACCGGTGCAGTGGCGTCCTCGAACTCTTCGATCTCCGGTCGAAGTAACAGATTCAAGAAAGCCTGATCGCGTCGATGAAATGTTTTATTCAAAACTGATACCTTTAATTTATATTAAATTTGATTTTGTTCGATATAAACGAAATTCCTACTAACGCTAGCTTCTGCTTCGCCGTATTTGTTGTTCAACTTGACCGTGTACTCTCCGGTATCTTGTTCCGAGCATTTCGGCACTTTTAGCGTAACCGTGGTCTCGGTTAGTTTGTCCGCTGCTGGTTTGTTGTTCAAGGTGCACTTTAGACGGCTGTCATCGGCTGAGATTTCGTTACCTTTGAAATACCTGTTTGGCCGCGATTGCAACAGAAAAATTGCAAAGCCAATCGAAAGAATTCGGAGGTTGTCGGAGATTGTCGGAGGTTGCGACAAGTTGCGCGTACGAATAACAAAGCTTCCGTTAGAATGTACGATAATACGTACCATGTGATTTCAGGAACAGGATCCGCCGTCAAGGTGGCATGGAATTCGCCAGATTTTCCTTTGGCTACGTCTACGTCGCTCAGAGGTTCGGTAAACTTTGGTTTTCGAAGCTCGTCGACGGTCCCAACTTCCAGGTATCCTTCCGAGCTGTCCTCGCCGAGTTTGTTCGTGAGCATACACGTGTACACGCCCTCGTCTTCCAGCGTTGCTTTGGTCACTTCCAAAGAATAGCTTTCTCCCGAGCTGGCGATCCTTAACCGATCCCCGGACCGCAATGGTTTTCCGTCTTTGAACCATTTTATGTCCGGTCTTGGCAGCCCCGTCGCCTTGATCTCGAACAATACCTTCTGGGTCTCGTATATCGTTCGATCGGAGAGAGTCGCGCTGATGATGTGAGGAGGTGCTAAGCGAGAAATGTACACGTACAAATTACAATGTATCCGTATAAAAATGACGGGATTGTCGCAACTAATAAACGTTTTTTCCTTTGCCGTGCATCTAATGGGTCGTTGCGCTTGCCACGTGCTACTGCTGTTGGTGCTTTGTTATTCGATTCGACACACATTCTACCATCTACCTCTAAATGCTGGCCAATTTTGCTAATTTTCAAACACATTACCGGTGCGGTTGGTTCGATAACGGGCCAACGACAAACACGATTGTCTGGCATTCCAGATATTGCTGCTTACCTGAACAAAAACGATGAAAACCTGGCCACGTTTCACTCATTTCTCGTTCCAAGAATCGGCAAGGGTTTCCCATTAACATGCACACGTAGAAAACACGAACACGCGTTTTTTCACGACATTTTGCAACTGGTTACGAGACAACAGGGCCATGAAAATCTTTAAGCGAAAACAGAATCGATCGTGCTATTATCGAAGCCAGTATACAAGCGTAACAAGCGTATGGCGATGCATATAAAACTGATCGGGCAGGAAATATCCGCCTCGAGCAGCCGCAATCCCCGATGGAGCAATCCGGTCTCGATCATACCTGAATCTCTGCTAGATTCTTTTTCAAGGATATCGTCGAGCACGCTGCGCTGCCGTTTAACGCGATTCAGAAGCGCCTCGAGTTCCTCGTCAGCCTCTTCGTCGACGCTCAGGGCAGCTTTCAACGAGTTTTGCCTCGACAAGGATCTCTTCGACTCTATGGAATCCGTTCTCTCTATTTGCGAACTCTGTCTCGACAGACCATTTCCAACAGACGCTCGACGCGGCTCTTCCAAATTATTCTCGATATTTTTCTCCGTAATCGCGATCGAGATCGAGTCGACGCGTTCCAATTTTAGACTTTGTTTAGTTGGTTTGTTTTCCTCGATCGTGACAGTCTGCGGTTGATCCATCGTTTGGTCCATCACCTTTTCGGAACACTTTCTCCGTTCTATTTTGAAACTGTGTTTCGAGAGAGCAGCGTCCTCGAGTAGAGCAGTCTGGGATCGTTGCGATGTTTCGAGGGTGGATTTCTCGGACGGCGACTCTTCCAGCGATCGTTCCTCGACGATGGTCTCGGCGAGTAGCGTGCCTCTGTACGGTCTAGCCTCCTCCAGAGTCTTCTCCTCGATTTCGTTATCGTTCCCGTTGCACTCTTCGTAGGATCCGTTCGCCAACTTGACATCTTCTGATAACTCGGCGCACTGCTGCATGTCGATGTCGTCGGTGCTGACGTCTCTGGAAATAGCCTTCAAGCTCGACTCGTCGTCGGAGACGGAAACGATCGAGACGCCGCGATTCACCCGAAGCCTCGACTTGTTGTCCTCGCTGGCCTCCGAGAACTCTTCAATTAGAATGCCGTTCTGCGGTTTTTGGACGGTTTCTTCTTGCACGGTGTAACTGTACGAACCAATCTCCTCGACACGAGGACCGGACGAGTGGATCTCCTGGCACTCGACCTTTGTCGCGGTCATCTTGCTGATCGTGTGGCTCTCGTCGGGACCTGCGAACGGTCTGGCTGGTCACGGTACCTCTTACTAAAACGCTACGAAACCGATCCCGAGCTTTGTTGCTGCGAGCTGTCGTAGACGTAACGAGGAATTCGCGTAACCTTAACGCTTTTCTTTTATACCCCGTTAGAGGTTCGTCAACGTTCTATGGACACGTATGTCTAAGTATGTATGTATGTATGTATTCGTATTACGGTGTGCCGTAATTTGTTTACGCGGCTGCCGGATCTTGCGACTCGCGACCGATCGCATCGTTTCCCGAACAAACCCGACGTACATACTCTATCTTTACCTTTGGTATAGTAATGTAAGTACGTTAAACGATATCGGGAGAGTGCTCGCGAGTGCTGAACGATTCAACCGATTCTTGTGCCGCAAAATCCGCGCTCGCAACGATCGTTACGCGTGCTATTGTTTCAGAGCCGTGGACGATATTACCTGTGAGTATAGCTTCGTGGGTCGTCGTGGAGGCCACTGAGATTGTAATCGTGTCACCAGAACCCCGCGTTACTTGGACGTTTTGTGTCTCCAGTTTCACTCGACCTGAGAGTTATCAGACATAGTTGTTTGGGCTACGATCTAGCTCTACGTTCAATCAGCCATTTCTTTCAAACTTATCGCTTATCGGTGAGGCTATTTTAGCAACCGTTACAGATTTATATTGCCTTTTGACAACCGATGTCAGCTTAGCAATGGTTAAAATTGTCTCGCCAGGACTTGTTCTGGACGATTTAAAAAAAAAAAAAAAAAAAAAACTGTGCTCGCCAAGCAAACATTGACAAACGACCTCGAGAGCTTGTGCTCGAGTTTCTCTTTGAACGCGAATCGCGCTGCGTTTTAGTTTAGCAGAAAAAATAAAAATTTTTCTAAGGCTACAAAAAAGGTTTTGTAAAAACGGCACGTTTCCCCGAACGTTTCAAAATTTTCTTACCAAAATATGTCGCGCGATCGAATCGCGTCGATCGCAGGGCATACATTCAAGCTTTGAAGCGTTTCTATAGCAGACTTGAATACTCTCTATACAGCTCACTCTTTTACACTCTTTGTTTTATTTTTACGGTGTTACCGACGATCGATGATCGATTATCATTATCGATTCTTCGACGACCATTCGATTACCTTCCGGTCCCGATTCCTCCGCGTGTTGCTTGTTCGGGCCAACCTCGTCCTCCTCGACTTTCTGCACCGTCGTCTCCTCTTCCTCTACCGTGATCGTCTCCTTTGTCAATTCTGTTTTTTCATCGACGGTTTCTTCCGTTTTCGCTATGGAATTTAGACATGCACACATTGGGATTGGGTGTCGGAAAATCGTTAACATATTGTACGATCACGTTTGGGACGAAAAAATGGTGATTATCAGATCGAGTACAAGAAAACAAAACGAATATAAAGACATGGATAGGGCCAGATAGAAAGACACGAGAGGAAAGAGGCTAGAAATCCGTGTTGCGTTTTTCTCGGAGAGGAAACGACCAAAATGAAAACGAAACCGTACCTTTGTCTTGGTACATGCTGAACGTTGATAGTCTCTAGACTCTAGAGTCTAGGCGCACGGGTGGACGCGGACGCGAACGAGGACGGTTCGCTGTTAATTCTCGTCAATTAAAAATACGTACGGGCACGGTTCACACTCGAAGCGCTGCTCCGTCCATTCGTTTCTTAACGTTCTTCGTAACATTATTTAGATGCAATTCAATTTGCATTTTCATCTAACCGATATATCTGATTGATATTTATGTGGTCGATCAAACATGTCGGCAATGGAGCAGCGCAACAATTGTACCTCGTTTCGTAGGGGAAACGAGGGAAAATAACTTTGACGATAACTTACTCATTACGATGACTTTGCTTTTGCTGGTAACGTATCCGAGTTCGTTTTCAGCTCGAACCTCGTAGACGCCTCCGTCGGAACCTTTAACCAAAGTCACCGTCAAATCGTAGCTCTCCTGACGTTTGCTGTCCCTCGTTATTTTGATTCGTGCATCGGCGGATACCTCCTGCCCGTCTTTGAACCATTTTACTTCGGGATCCGGTGTGCCGGCCACCTCGAATATCAACTTTAACGTGTCGCCTTCCTTTATCTTTTGATCGGCCAACTTCTTTATTAATTTTGGCCTCGTTTTCACTGTTAACGTCGAGCTACTCTTGGTCACGCCGTACTCGTTCTTCACCATGCAGGTGTACGTCCCTTTCAATTCGGACTTGGCATCCGAGATGAGCAATTTGTAGACGTCGTCCTCTTCGCTGCGAGTAAACTCTTTACGTTTTTCCGTAATCTCTACGTCTCCGATGTACCTGTTGGGACGAATCTATGTTTACTACATATTATACTTGGACTTGGAGTGTTGGATGAACAATTGATTGTAAGATTTCTAACATACCAGTGTACACTCGGTTTTGGAAAACCGTCCACTTGTACGCAGAATTCGATGTTTGTCTCACCTTCGTTCACCGTGACGTCACTCATTTTCGTTTTGAACCTCGGAACACCCTTTATCTAAAGAAACGAGAGAAAGAGAGGTTACTCGTGTTAAAATTGTCAACAGAAGCGACAAATAAAATATTTCAATTTATTTCTTACTTGAATCTTGGTTTCATCCGACACCGCGCCATGCTCGGAAATTACTTCTGCTTTGTAAACTCCCGCGTCTTCGCCTAACGCACCCGTGATCTTTAAAATGAACCTGTTTCCTTCTCGAAGCATCTTAACACGACTATCTTGCGTAACGATCTGGCCGTCTCTGTACCAGTTGACAGTGGGTGGCACTTGAGAGTCAACGTCCACAAACAACGTAAGCGTATCGCCTTCGTTCAGGATCTGCGGTTCGCCCAATCCTTTTCTGATCTTTGGCGGACTTATCACTCTGACCTTCCAGATCTCTGTCGTCTGATTGACATCGTTACGCGCAACGATCGAGTAAGATCCAGCATCGTCCAAACGAGCGTTCTTTAAAACGAGTTTGTAGGTGTCGTTCTCTTCCTTGACGATGCTTATACGATTGTTCTCTTTAATTTCTTGACCGTCCTTGTACCATTTCACTTCGGGCAATGGGGTGGCTTCGATCTCTAGAATCATCGTCACCGTTTCGTCCATGATGGCTGTTACGTCCGTTTGCTTCTTGATAACCTTTGGGGCGGATTTCACGATTAGCTCGATCTGCGTAATGTCTTCGCCCAGCTCGTTTTTCGCTCTGATCGTGTACGTTCCCGCGTCCTTTGCCGTCACTTTCTTTATCACCAGAGTCATGGATTCCTCATCCTCCCAGAGGTACTTGTATCTTCCACCAGCGACGATTTCCTTACCGTCCTTGGTCCACTTGATGTCAGGTTTCGGGTAGCCTCTGATTTGAAGCTCCAACATGGCCGATCCACCGGAGCTCGCTTCCGAGTGTCTCATTTCTGAAACGAGTTTTGGCTTCTCTGGGTCTTTCAACAGTTGGTTTACCGCGCCCTGGACTGTCAACTCGGCGCTGCAGCTAATGTTGCCTGTACGATCGAAATTTCAAGGTAAAAATAGTAAATAGTAAATAGTAAATACTTGTTTTCTTCTATTAGAAATTACCTGTGCTAGTCTGCGCAACGCATGTGTATAGGCCAGCATCTTCGGGTCTTACATGCTGGAATACCAACGCTAAAGTGTCCTCGTTGTCCTGGAAGAGCACCTTGAATCGTTCTTCGGGATCGAATGGTCGTCCATCGCGCAACCAGGTGAACCGAGGTTCCATACCAGGCTCGAGAAAGTTCTCTGGAAGGTAGAGCAACTTTTCGTCGGTTACGGTTACCGATGCTTCGCACGACGTTTCTCCGTATCGATTCTTCGCGGTGCACGAGTATTTCCCAGCGTCTTGTTTTTGCACGTCATCGATAACCAATTCGTAGAACCCTTTATCCGCTTGATCGGTGACAATTTTTATGCGTGAATGGTTTGCGTCGATCGGAACATTATCCTTGTAGCTAGATAGTAAGCAAAATTTACGTGGAATACATTCGTCATTTTTTTTTTTTTTTCGATGGATAATAATAAAGAAACGGTAGTCTCCTTACAATTTCATGTCAGGGTTCGGATCTCCTTTTACTTTGACCATGAAACGTAGATACGTATTCTCCAACAGCTCGGTGTCTTTCAATCGTACCAAAAAGATGGGCGCGTTAGCTTCCGCTCTTGCTTTCTTCTCTTCCGGAGTGACTGCGATTGTTAGACCAATTTAGATACATGTGTGAAATGTTATTATCGTTTCGATTATTGGATTCGATCATTTACGATAACGATAACAGAAAGTAAATAAAAACTCATCATCATTGGTACGCTTACGTTTCTGTACAATCAGTTGTGCTGTACACGTGGATTGACCCTCGCTGTTCATAGCTCGGGCGATGTAAATACCAGAGTCCGATTCGAGGACATTTTGAAGCGTGAGTTTGAAGGTTTTTCCAACCGCGGAAGCTGTTATGCGATCGGCTAGTCTGTCGTCCAATGGCTTGTTGTCCTTCAACCATTGCACCATCGTAGTCGAGTCGGTTTGCAACAGGGTGCACTCGAAACTGGCCATTTCTCCAGCTATGCGAAAAAATGGTGAACGGTTAACGAAAAATAATATGCCGAACAGGACATGGAACTTTTCTTGTTTTAGACAAATTATTTGCCTGTCTCTTTGTAAGCGTGACAAAAAAAAACGTATATACAAGACTAATCAAAATTTAGGATAAAACTTTGACAAGTTTATTCAACTCTCAATGAAACGACAGTAATTAAAATTCAAGTATTACACGTCTTTAATTTTTACTACCGCGTTTCACTGTGTCGTTGTTTATTTATATCTCGTTTGCTTAATCAACGCGACGGTGAGAAGCGTGATACGAATAGACGTAGCTAACATTGACAAAAATAGGGACACAAATATGTAGTTTCCTACGTAAAATCGGGGCAAATGTTTGTGAAAAAGTAACGAAAAAGAGTTGCTACTTGAAAAGTCTATGTAAATTACGGTAAAGCGAAATCGTGTTAAGTCGATGAGTGTGCAGTGTGCAGTGTGCAGTGTGCAGTATGCAGGATGATCGAAAGTTGTGTTGCGTTGTAAAACGTGTCATGTGTGTTGGCGAATGATAAACTGTAACAACATCTAGGATTAGCAGTGAAGCTTAACCAACCGCCTAGTGGAATGTGTGGAAGCGTTTTACCCAGCTGGCTAGAAGGAAGATGGAAGAATAAGAAGAATACGGAACATTTCAATGATACGTGATACGGTACGACAAACAAGAGATTGACAGAAAAGAGCGCAGTACGGCGGATGATCGAAATAGTAGAGAAACTGCGTCGATCACTTTACCTACGGCGTGTATCAGTGCCACGTTATTTTCTGGTATCGCTAGAACAGTAAAAATGTGTCTTACGTCATGTGCTCGATTCTGCTGTTTGCAATCGAAAATAGTTTTTTATTTGTATCGAACGATGCGCGAATTCTTTGAATCGGTGACAACGTTACGCGATACAAAATTAATGAAAAGAAACTTTGAAAATAAATATGTATTATATGTATATGTACAGTACAAATTAAACAAATATTTCCAGCTGACATTTTTCCTATTTCTCATTCTCGGTTAACCATTTACTTTTATGGTACAAGATACAAGGTTTAGTTACTACTTTTTAACTACTTACGTTCGACGTTGCTGCCTTGGACTGTTTTGACAAACGTTGGTTTTCCTATTCCGCCCTCGGTGATCCTCCCCATGTTCGATCTGGTTTCCATCGAAGCAGCATTGCTACCTTGATAGGAACTCGAACTCGACTCCGTCTTCACGGCACTAGTAGATGACTCGAGGAACGCGGTTGTGCCATTGCGAGTGCTGGACATCGAGGAATATTCTGCGAGCATTAACCAAAAGAAAACCGTATCGGGTCTATAGTATTGTAAAAATGTCGTTTAATAAAAATAGTGGTTTTCTTCGTAAAGAGCACGTAAAAAGCTACGCGTGCTCTTGTTCCCGAATAATCGGTCAGAAAAACATTAATTAGTACCTTCCACAAGTTTGGAAGAGCTGTATCGACTCGCAGAGTATCTTCGAGACATGTCTGCGCTTTCCTCTTCAACCTTGGCTTTCTTACTGTCTGGGTTGCCCGGATTCCCTGGGTTCTCTTCTTTTCTTTTCTCCGAAAGACAGGGCTTCTCTTCGGATCCTGGATTTCCTTCTTTCTTAGCTCCTGGATTCCCTTTGATATCTTCCTTCGTTTCAGGCACCTCTGTTAACTGCAAATCGTCCGCGGCGTGCTCTGCGAGGGCTACCACGTCGCTCGCGTATTGTCGAATTTCTTTCAGCCAGCAGACCTTTACAGGATCCTTGTGGGCCACCAAAGTGACGGGGTACGCAGGATTCGACGGACAGTGTAACTCGAAAGTCCGTAGATCCTCTGGATGGTCCTTTACCTCTACTTCTGGCAGCTGACAATCAGATTTACGTAAAATACAAGTTGAAAATGCGTTACTTTAACAAAACCTTGTAGATACATATATATACTCACTCGAATAATATCTTTTAGGACGAAAACTGATCTGTCTTCCGATATTCGTCTGACTTTGCAGACGAGTATGCGAGCTTTAAACAGAAACAGGTACCTCTCTTTGCTCTTGTTGTCCTTGTCGATCACCGTGTACCACTCCTATTACCGCAAAATCATATTTTTATATGCGAGTACAGTTTACAAGGGAATCGCGATCGAAATTAGTCTAGTCGGGCCGTACTAACATGCGTGAGTAATCTGCCAAGTTTATGGATATTTCCTTTGTATCCTTCGATATTGCTTATGAATTTGTTATCCGTTGCCCTGTGCGGGATACCTAGCATCAACTCCAAAGCTTTTTGGAGGTCGTCGCAGTTTTCGCCTAGTCGGGTCGAATACTTGACCAGCTCCTGAAGACAATCGCGGAAATTTAATATTCTTTTTTAAATAAGAAAATCTCGTTCGTGGCCTCGGTTCGACGTTTACGTTTACGTTAACCAACGAGTTCAACTGTCAATTTCGACGATTTTTATTTTTCGCTTGGAACAGACCTATGCTACAGTTTTTCTACGATAGACGAGTAGCGATGGAAAGGATAACGCGTCGCGAAGATGACCCGTTTTTAGCTTGCTAAATCCGTACGGCGCCCACTCGTTCGCACACCACCAAGATACGCTCCGTCGCGGTATTATTGTATAACTATACCTCGTCGAACTTTGTGGCTTTCCTCGATCTATATCTATCTACCATGGGTGAAAAGCGGTGGTTTCGAGTAAAATGAAGTCGATCGAATACCGAATACCGAATACCGAATACCGAATACCGAATACCGAGATCCGTCATGGGAACGCAACGTTGGAATAAAGTCGTCGTGGAATTTGAAAACAGGGACAAGAAGAAATTACAATAATATATCCATACAATAATTGATACTTTGGTATGCGTTTTCAAGGTGAAGCGGCAAGTATTTTAGCGCCGAGCTATTTTTGTCTGACACGAACGAATTTTTGGCACGAATATAGGTCACTTGCGTATTTTACAGGTCGCTGTGTCTATCACCGAGTCGGTTTTCTTTAAATGCCAATACAGCAGCAAAAAGTGTCGAAAACTTGAGAGATTTATATCGAACAACGCGTTAAGCATAAAGCGTTCAACGACGCTCGATACGAGACCTATTATCGAGTTTCAGTTTCAGCAGCATCTTTATCTTTGCGTGTGTTTTATGCACAACTACCGGAATGCTTTCAAAAGATACACTCGTCACGCTGTATTTCCGTCAAACACCCTTGAAATGTATTTCGGATGCGGATTCACGGCAGCGTAATAATTTCTTTTTCGAAACGGGGCCAGGTCGCGAAAAATTGCATACGCAGAGAAAACAGATGTTTCGATGATTAATTTTACCTTAAGCAGAAGCTGGTAGTCGTTTATGCGTTGTATCGGAAGCTTCAAGTGTTCCGATAGACTTTTGTCGTCGTGGAGAGTCTGGCTCAACTCCTGCGAACAATAAAGTTTTCACAAACTCGTACCATGTTTGTTACAAGGTTGCTCCTTTTGCCTGACAGACATCGATAACGTAAATAACATAAATAAAAGAATTTGATTTATTACGACGTAGGTACGCGTATCTCGAACAGATATTAAACTTATCGATGCATTTTTCCATACATATTTTAAATATTATACAATTGTACGAAAATGTTGGTCATTGTTCAAACTATAGCGTTACGCGCAAATGTTTCAAAACGAAAGATGTACATTAGAATGCGGAAGAATACATTTGGATTTGTACAGGTACACACGCACCCTGTTCTTGCCTCGGTCCTATTAACACATCGTGAAACAACCAATTGTTCGCAACTGTAATTCGACACCAAGACGAACAGATGCGTATTTTTGGATGCGACTAGACTTTTCACGACACTATTTCCAATCGATCGAACTCTAAGTTTAACAAATACGAGCCAACATTACGATTAACGTTCTAAACGAGTGCCGATTACCGATATCTTCACGAATCGCCTTCTACCCAAATATCAAACTTAACTTTCGCTACCAAACTACACATTGCAGTTGCTTCACAATTTCAATTTAAAAAGTTGGCGGTATCCTGCGATACGTGACTAAACTTTCGACTCGACTCGACTCGGTTCTAAGATAGCTGAAACTCGGAAAACAGATTAATTCGACGATCGATTTCGACGCAAGAAATAACAGAAATTCAACGATAAAATGTAAAGTCTTTTAAACTTGAAGAAAATATCTATACCGGTTCGATGTCGAATTTTGATCGGATGAAACAATGTTCGATTGACGAAGAACGCGGATTGAAGAGAAACGGAAACGGAAACGGAAACGGAAACAAAAAAAAGCACCGGCGCTGACGACGACGCCTCACGTCGACGTCGACGGAAGGGCTAACACAAACACACGTTAACCGGGGTCAAGGGAGGTAAACAGAAAACACGGTTGTTCGTGTTTCGAGTAGACGGTTCGAGGAAGATGCCGCGACTGGTCGCAGACTGGATCGAGTCCCTGCTCTTCCGTTGATTCTCTTCCTCGAAGGGGATCCGCAGTCGGTGGTTACCGAAAATCACCCGCCACCAGACCAATACGGCCACGTCTATACTTAGACGCCGAACGAACTCGTGGACTGACCACGCACAAAAACAACGCGAACAGTCTCCGGATCGTCCCTTGATTAGTCTCGTTTTTCAACCCTTTTCGCGTCGAATGGATTCTAACGAGCGCGGCAAAAATAAATGGAACGTACATTTAAATTACAAACGACGGACAGTACCGCCTCGTAAATGCTAACGTAAATAATAAACGAGAAATCTTAACGTCCCTAAGGCGCCTTTGAAACCAGACACGTTTAAACTTGTATCGCGCGATCTAATTTTAATTTTTACGTTATTAAGCGATTGTCCACGAGTTGTGAAAATTTTGCTGATCTTGAGTCAAGTTCCAGAAATAACGCGACGAATCATGAGAAAAAAGCAAACAACGGATTTGATGTAACGAAACGACGCATCGGCGTCGGCGTCGGCGTCGGCGTCGGCGTCGTAGCTCGGTATACTTTTGGGGCCACCCACGAGCAGTGGGTTAGTATGCTAACGCTGCTAACAGTTACATACAATGTTGCTCCGACATACATACATTCATACATATACATGTATGTATAGCTCTCAGCGTTGAATGCTCCATTTTCTCGTCTAAGAAGGGTTACACCGGCTCCTGTTATCGCGAAATGACAGCAGCGATCCTGACATCACTGCTCGATAACGTGGCACTTTCCTCCTTTCTTTTCAAAGCACGCGTCTTGGCCGCGAGACTCTCGCGCATAAGCAACAGAAGCGAAAGATGTTCCCCGCGCGTTAAGAATAAACTCGAGCTATTTCGAGGGCTGGACAGACGCCCGCTTACCCCCGCTTGTTATGTAATCGCGAAATTTCCTCCGATTTCCATGGACAAAACTATCGGCCACCGCGGAATATCCCGCAAGTCTTTTCGTCCGGCAGACATTGTACGATTTGCGCGCAAAATTATATCGAAAAAGTAAATTTTTATTTAAAAAGAAATATATGTGAAACGATTACGAGGATAACACGTGAAACGCTCGTAAAAGTAAATTATTGTCAAAGATAATTATAATTCATCGAAGCGCGGAGAATCCTGACGAACGGATCGAGAGCGCGCGTACGAAATCGTTGGAAAGCAAATTGCTTTTTGATTTGGGCCAAAGATGCCGCGGTATCGTGGATCCTAGCGTCGAAATGGCAAACTACAAACTCATCGAACGGAAATCTTTCTTATCGTCTTAGTTAGTTCGCTTCGCGAAACGCGGCAACTTTCCAATATTCAAACTTTGTTGTGTACAAGTTCTCAAAGATACAATTATTACCCATACGGTACTATGGATACTAATCGATGCGTTTAATTATCGACTAACTGACCTCAAAGTATTCCCGTACGGGGTCGTTCATCTGTAGAAACTCTTGAGCACCCGGTTCGTCCCTGCAGTAGGCCACGTGTTTGTCGAAATCTCTCTCCTAGAGCAGTAATTTTTAATTAGGATATCGTATCGTTAACATTTTGCCAAATCTCGAGAGCAAACTATAATACATTGTCAAACATAGGCGTTCCGTTAGATTCATCGAAACGATGTTTGAATAAAATTCAAATTAAAAAGAAAATACAATTCGATAGTTGAAATCGCAATAAAATATGTTTCATTCACTTACCAGTCGTAAAAATGTTTTGCCGAGCATACGTGGCTGATCCGCATAGTATTTGACACCCTCGATCAACACCCTGCCGAACGATCTAAGTAAGGCTCGAATTAATTTCCACGCTAAACCACACGCCATGCCTACGCGGCGAACGAGTCCATCCTCGATCGTTTCAATGCGACATTTAAGGTATAGGAGGGCAACATTTACTATTAAATTCGGGACATGTTCGCTAACTATTCGCAACACCATCGCAACCACTCCAAGTTTATTAAATAGGACAGTGTTATCGATAGCATCATACTAAATTATATTATTATATGTATTAATGAATAATTCTTTAAAAAACTCATTTCCGAGATATTGGGACACGGTGAGCAGTACGATTCGGAAGCGTGCTCTTAAATACGAGGAAAGGTGCTGCACACTTTTGAAACAACTCGATCGTATTAAATACTGCATAAGATTAATTACCACGAAACACACGGCCACACAAAAATATGCCTTATTCGCACAACTTACGTCGTTTCGCTTTGCTAAAGGAAAAGAAACGTATGCTGGTAAACGTGTACGATGTGTTCGTGTTTGCGTGTGTTTCATCTTTTTTCGTTCAACTCGGATACAAATCGACAGGTAGAGAGGATCGTGACGGGTCTGATACATATTAAATTACGGGTGAACGCGGACGTATATTTTTTATACGAATATTTATCGTATCTTGCGCTCTTTGCGTGAATCACTGTGCGAATAGTCGTTGTACGTTTAAAGGTGTGCATTTATCTTGAACGGACGTCGCGCCGTATAAGCGTGAATAGTGAGTAGCCACGCCGCCGCGCCGAGACGTTGGTGCTCGATACATTCGTTGATGGTACATCGAAGCGAGGACACGCTCGATTCGCGTTCGTGAATTCGCGTTCGATCAATGTCAGATGGAAAGTGTCGCAGTGAACTTGTATCTTTTGCCGATGCTAGTTGAGCCTGTATACATACGTATTGTGAAAATCGGCGATTTGCTTCAGGTTCGTGAAAATGATGTCTTTGTTGTCGCGCACGACCCGTGGTACGTCTGGATTGTCGAGCGGATTCAAGTAACGTTCGACGACCAGCTGTAGGTCTCTGCCAAATTCTTCCTCGGTCTCGACCAGTTCTTTCACTACAGCCCTACGAAAGATTATCGGTTAGCTAAGGGAATCACACGGAAATCAGTTTTTCACTCGACCTATTCAAACCGAGGAAGCATCGTTGTGTTTGTTCTTGTTCTTGGCTTATAAAAATGTATCGCTTTTCGAAGAATTTCGCCATGCGAAGGATAGTCATTTCTCTCGAGCTGCTTTAATCGCTTATTTTGATTATGGTTAACAAACTCACTCTCTTCGAAAATGCGAATCCTCGGGTCGGTGTCCAGTCGCAGAGTCCTCGCTGAGAGCGGTTTGCATCAAGATGGACATAGGCAACCATCCTTCCCTTGAATCGGTTGTACGAACATACACTCTGCGAAATAAAAGAAGAAAGAAAAATAAATAAATATTTGACAAAAATTGATGTCCGAGATAAATTTATGTAGACCGAATCCATTTCCATCGTTGGGAGGTATAATGGAAATGGTTCGCTTGAAATGGTATTGGTGAATTCAAGGCCTAACGAGCCAAAGGGGCGGCCAAGAAATTTTGCGTTTCGTTGAATGAACGAACGCGAGAATAGGGAGCCTGTCGTTACTGTTACTCGCTAAATTCAAATATAACTTTTCGTCGCCCACGCACTCGTCCATCTACCTATTCCTTTTAATAACCCGAGAGAAGTGTATTTTTGGTAATTAGTCATATTCCGGTCTATTTCTAATGTCAGCGGAAAAATTGTTTGCGTGTTTGTATTCAAAGCGTGAAAAGCTCCGAATACAGTGAATCCATCCAATGTTTGGTGGTAAAACAAGCATCGTGCCGATTAAACACAAAACAAAACGAAAATAAATGGAAACTGTATATCGTATATCGTACTCTATAAATCCAATCCAATTTTACACACACACACACACACACACACACACACACACACACACACACACACACACACACACACACACACACACGCACACACACACACACACACACACACACACACACACACACACACACACACACACACACACACACACACACACACACACACAGGTATAACAGCGCAGGTTTGTTCAAAGTTACAAGAAATCCAATAATGCAACTTCTCGATGTTATACCGTGGTAAATAGTAAACAGCGTACTTGTTACTCGTTGCCGAACAAGTACCGGTGAATCGATGTTTCAGCTTGAACCTTACCTTTGCGCGAACTTATTTTCAGACCTGACCGTTATTTCGCCTTCCTAGGAATCGAGTTTGGCAAGCCAATAGAACGGAAGAAGACGTTATTCGCTAAATTACGTAATCGAAACTTATTTAGATGCGACATTTAGCGTTAAATCAACGCATTTCCAGAAATAAATTCTAAAAATGTCACAACTTTTCTAAAAGACGCGAAAGCGATCGGGTCGGCTAACGTAAATTTGCGTTTACTTAATTATCCATACAATTCGTTTCAACGTCACCTACGATTGCTGACACTAGCTATTTAAATTCGATGCGAATTCGTTAATTGGCACGGTATCGAATTTGTGATTTTGTTGGCCGAGAGCTAATCGCGGGAACCGTCTCCGAATAAATTTTTGTTCGCGGCGCCTTGAACTGTGTGTCGAAGGTGCCACCACACATTGCCTACCTCCTTTTCCTTTACTTTGTAAAATACTGGGTTAGATAGTCGTTTCGGTACGATCGCGAAGGATAGGGGGTTGGGGTGGGGGGTGAAATACGACGAGTTCATTGGCTTCACCGTTAACATAATGCGTGTAGGCTACTGTTTGACCGGAGCACCTGTCGTTGCTATATTTCGTGCACGGATTTAGTCGTGCGCGTCGGTGTAAACGCGGTTTCGGTTTCGCTGTCGCTTTTGCATCGAGTCTTTGTCGTTCAATGAAGGCGTTCGCTTTCCTCACCGTTCGACCGTTGTTCTGTTATTGTTCGAACGAATCGCGATGCGACGTTCGCAAGCTTTCCATCGATTCATCTACAGATTCACATTGTCGTATTCATTCGATTCTGTCACGACTCAAATGCTGACAAATTCGAAAACGATCGCGTAGCTACAACAGTAATGGTTGACGAAACGCAATTTGTCGTTTGGCTCGCAGCTGCCGAGACTATATTTCAGTGACCGGTAGCGCCTCGAGGCCTGACGATGACGCGCCCTTGGCCAAGTCTGCAGAGTTCAATGCGGAGCATCGAGTCGATGATCTTTGCCGGTATCCGTCGCGTCGTAATCGATCTTGACGTTTCTTCGGTTTACTCGAGATTTGTTTTCGCAACAGCAACAACTGGTCTTTTCGGAACGTAAATTTCGCTATCGAGAAGGTGACTTGATACTTTACCTCTGAAGGCTGGTATCCGAACTCGATCTCGCGATGTTTCGTGCACGAGGATCGGCGTGTTTCCTACGCGGCCGTACCGACAATTTGTGCCACGCTGCCGAGTTGTCCAGCACATCGCCGACCTGTCCGATCTCCAGATCAGGATCCAGCTTGATCTTTCTACAACACGGTCAAACACCCGGAATAGATCCTCGGTTCGGGCTCCTGCCCGTTTTACTCGAGCTTTCCATGCAGACTAAATATTATTCTTCGTTAATCGAAGCGGGTTAGCGATGCGTTAAATGCGCGCGAATCCCGCGATGCTTTCAGACTTTTGCCAGGCATTTGCACTTTTTTGTTATTCAGTTTACGGAGCATATTTATAGCGGGCTAGTCTATTTGTAGCAGTTAACGTTCTTTACGTGGACAAGATTTCCCCAATCGTGGGTCCGACGAGTTCGATGATCGAGGTGATTCTTAATCACGCACCTCCGAAAGATAACCAATTAGGCAATGAAAATTGTGCCGTCGACCTAAAAATGATAAGAACCACTGGTTTAACGTGACGATTGTTTTGTTTTCGTCGGCGCAGCGGCGGCGGCGGCGGCGGCGGCGGAGACGGTCCATCGAACCGAGTCGCGAGAATGGTAGCTGTTGCAAGACGATTCGAGGTTGTCGGAGTTTCGCGTGTCCGTGGATCTCGCGAAATTTTCCGTTTGCGTTCGCATGCTCCCGCACCCTCGACGTATTTTATAAACGCTCCTGCGAGAAACGCCGCCGGCGAAACGTCGTTCCGCGTAAAAATATCGCCGCGAAAATAAGCAACGGAGAAATCTACACGGGCTGATTCGTCACGTTTTGACACGTGGATCGGCAGTGCCGTTAATTTCTGTTGGCGACTTGGAGCTGCGTTAACGTTTCACCATCTTTTATATTTTCTTTTTGTGTAATGTAAAGATCGTAAGGAAAAGGACAAGTTGCGTAAAGCGGTGTTACAGCAGCGATTTACAGGATTAATTGTTAATAGCGTTTAAACGTTTCCTCGTACCATGGTCAAAGATTCGGAATCAGACAATATCGAATTGCGTTTCTTCCAAAGAAGACATGCATCGTTCGAACGTGTTAGAAAATCGCGTACAAGTAAAGACTTTTTCCAAAAGTGACAGATCGCATGGCTTCTATCCGTACACGCGTAGACTATATAGGGTCTGCGGCGAGTATTATTTTTGGCCTGCCACGCGTTGCATGCACACACGCACACACACGGAAATAGATTTTAGTGCGGCTGTGCTCTGACACGCAAAGTCAACGATCCAACAAGACACCGTTGAAAATTTGTTTCCCTTCGTTTTACATACGAAGCGAACCGACTGGAGGCCGCTTACTTGGCTGGATCGGCATATTCGAGGGCCTCGACGATGTCGCCAACGTTCACGGTGAATCCATCCGTCTCGCTCTTGTAATCCTTCACGACGATATAATTGTCCAAGGATTTCTGTAACAAACGCAAAGATGTATACTGCCGCGAGTTCTTGTACTTGTATCGCAAGTTTTTCTCGAAAAGGTTTCGAGTAAATTCCACCTAAATCTAAACAGGTTTAAAGAACGAATCGTGGAAGAAAGCGCAAATGGCGTACTATCGACAAACTCTCGAATCCTTTAACATTACCCGCTCACAGCTATTCTCTTGCTGGAAACTGCTCAATCTCCGAAGACTCGGCGTGTTTTCCCTGCTAGCAGAGTATCCGCGAGATCGATCCGACCTTGACATAACGACACCGTTGTTTTCTTGCCTCTGATGATACGTGCCGTTGCCGGATCCGTCCAAGCTGCTCGCGATCGAAGTGGTCCCGGTGAACGTGGAGAGCATCTCAACGTCCGCATCCTCTTCTTTGGCGACGGGACAACAGTACATGGAGAAACGATGAGCGGTGGGACGATTGAGTCTGAGCGCCGAGAATACGTGAAGCGGCTCGAAATGGTGGATTCCATCCTCGTCGAGTACCGTATAGGCCACTTGACCGGTCAGTACCGATCTGGAGGCTTCTCGGGGAACCACCGCCTGCAGTCCCTGTTTCAAGATCATGAAAATGCTCGAGGATCTGTGACTTGTTCTCAAAAGGAACTCCTCCATCGCCAGACTGTTGTCGGAACGAAGCAAAGCCGTTGGTACGTCTGCCGATGATTGCAAAGGTGCATCTTCGGGGACGATCATCAGAGCGGCGCTTTCTCTGACGAGAGTTCGGAGTCGCGGATCGGTTCTCGCCAATTCTGGGTCGCTGCAGAGTTGTCCCAGAACGTTGACGAAAGGTGGCCTTTCCTCGGCTAGTTTCCTCATTACGGTCAACCTTCTCAGAACGTCCAACGTCACTCTGTCGCTGGCTAACGCGCGCGTCGACTTTTCGTCGCTGACCACTGCTAGAAGGCTCGTAGCAGTATCGGACATACCCAAAGCTCTGGCCAATCCTACAGCCTGAAGGAGCATTTCTCGGACGTTTTCTCCGTTGGCATCGTCTACGAGCAGTTCCTGGACACGAATTTCGCTCGATTCTCTGACGGCATGGACGATCGCTCTGTGGACCGTATCGACCGCTTCCTTTTCCGTTTCGATCGTTGATACCTCTTCGGAGACTTTTCGGAGTACTCGAGAGACCAATTCCGAGTCATTCTTCGAGACTGTTCTGAACGCTGCCCCAACCAGATCCGTTCCGTTTTCTTCCTCGAGAACCATCGACAATCTGTCCAAAACCACGTCGTCTTTCAAACAGTGGCCGTCGACCGTGGACTTGAGAATCTCCAGTTTGTTGTTTCGGGTTTCTAGCAATTCCAACAAAGCCGAGCTACATAGACTGCTTCGGTTCTGCGGAATCAAAAGTATCTGTAACATTTCTTCGACCGACTCCTCTATGCTGGTGTTCTTTTGCCGCAAAAGAACGTTGAAAGCTTCGCTGATGGAGGAGTAAACGAAATTCTGCTCGACGTCCTCGGTGTCGACCGACTGGTTCGCAATGGCTGCGACAGCGCTGGACATCGCGGTCTTGACCGCGTTTCTTAGCCAATCGTCCTTCCTATTCTCCTTTTTCTGTTGGCCTCCGGTTCGTTGGTCGTTTGCGAACCAACATCCGACGCCGTTGGTCAATTTGGAAGTAGCAGTCGCCCGACATTCCTCCAGTTCCTGTTTAACGGCAATATTTTTCGCCAACTGAGCAACGGTTGACACAATTTGTGCCATTTTCACCGCGGTATCGCCGTGTAATCCGAGTTTCTCTGCCATTACCAGAGCGTGTTCCAGAGCGACTGCCTTTGGATCGACGTCAACGTCGACGGCCGGTAGGTCCGTGGTTACTTTTCGTCCCACCGACAAGCCTGCCTCTGATAACTGTCGAAGCATTCTAGCGTCGATGCTGGTCTCTCCGTGATGCTCGACGTGAGGATTGTAGTGCAGATGCTGAGGCCTCAACAGCCGCAGCTCTTCCGGCGTGACTTCGAAACCTTGAACGGAAAACTCCACTTCACCTTCCGGGGTGTCGGTTAAATCGGGGGCAACGAATCGCGGCCCCTCTTCGGTCTGGACTATCTGACCAGGTACAAAAGTCACTCCTAGCTCTCCGGATTCTACGACGCGACCCGGCACGAATCTAGGACCGTCTGGAGTGTCTACCACTTGACCAGGTACGAATCGCGAGCCTTCGTCGTCCGTGGAGATCACCTGACCAGGAATAAACGTGGGACCAACTTTTGTCTCGACGATTTGACCTGGTACGAAACGGGGACCGTCCGCAGTTTCCACGGTTTGACCAGGAACAAATTTCGCACCGGTTCGAGTCTCGACCATTTGACCAGGGACAAATTTCGGACCGCTGCTGGTGTCGATCACCTGCCCGGGCACGAATTGTTCCCCCTTCTCCGTCATAACGATCTGCCCGGGTAAGAAGCCATCCTCCGTCATCACGCCTGGCACGAATCGTGGACCATCCTTTCCACCGCCACGTACCAGCTGCCCTGGAACGATTCTCTTCCCTTCCGGTAGCTTTTTCGTGTCCTCGGGATAAAATTCAACGCCCCTCTCCGTCTGGACCATGTGACCGAATATCTCGCTCTTTTGAGTAGAAACGTTTGCCGTGTTCGGGTCAACGGGTATACCGATCGGACCTGCATCGTGAAACACGACTTGATCGAACTTGCTGGCAGCGGCGAACTCGAAGCCCTTGAAGCCCTCGAAGCCCTCGTTGTTGCTCGATCTGCTTCGACCTGGAACAAATTTTTCACCTTCCGGTGTCTTCAAGATCTGACCTTCGACGAACTTTTGCCCCTTCGGAGTGTCCAGTGTCAGACCTGGAACGAACGCCGTTCCTTGTTCCGTATCTTTCGGGATCCCAGGGACGAAGCGGCTCTCTCCGGAATTCGTGGCAACGTACTGGCCGGGAATGAATCGCGGACCTTGAGGAGTTTGGATCGTTTTACCCGGTATGAATTTCGACTCTCCGCTCGAACACTCTATACATTGGCCCGGGACAAATTGCCAGGATTCGCCAATCTGTACGCTCTGTCCTGGAACAAATATCTGTTCTCCGCGATGATCGGTGACCGTTTGACCTGGCACGAACCGCGGTCCATCCGCGGTGACGATCGTCTGGCCGGGAACGAACGATCCATCCTGCGTTACTCGACCAGCCACGAACTTGGGACCCTCGTCGGTTAGCACGGTCTGACCTTGCACGAATCTGGCTCCCTCGCTGGTGTGGAAGGTCTGGCCTTGAACAAACTTGCTACCTTGCTCGGTTGGCAATGTTTGTCCTGCCACGAAAACAGCCGTTTCTCTCGCGTCCTGTTCTTTGACGTTGAAAATTTGGCCGGGAACGAGGACAGGACCGTCGGCAGTGTTGACCGTCAAGCCCGGAACGAAAGCAGGACCCTGAGGTGTTTGCAACGTCTGGCCAGGCACGAAAATAGGTCCGTTTGGCGTCTCCACTGTCTGCCCGGCGATAAATCTCTGGGCAGACTTTATGTCCAACTTGAGACCTTTAATTTTGTGGACGGTCGTTTCCTTACCCTTGCGGAGAGTTTGCACCAGCTCTGCAATTTCGTCCACGCGAGGTAACTGATCTAGCGCGTCCTTGCCGGCCTTGGAGAGTTTCGCGTTCACATTCGACGCGGACGGTTCCCTCGAATCGCTGCCGCTGCCTGGAACGGTCTGTGTCTGTGTCTGTGTCTGTGTTTGTATCGCCGATTGGAGGGCCGCGTCCGCCTCTATGTTTAGCGGCGCGAATGGCTTCACGATCGATATCGCTTCGAATCCGGCGGTGCTGTCCGAAATAGGGCTCGTGCACGCGGACGAAGCATCCTGTTCCACGAGTCTAGGCTCTGCCACGACAGGCGTCGGTAATTTGTCTATCACGGGAACCAATGGCGGCTTGATTGGATTCTGGAACGATTCCGAGTTCCAGTCCAAAGTTTGCGGTATCCATTTTGCCGCGTCTTTCGGCGAGCTCGCAATCGAGATCAAATCGCAAGCTCTGTTCCTAGCTTGTTCCAGGTCTACGTGTCTCCAGTTCTCCACTTTTTCTTCCGTCGTTTCTTCCTTGACGCTTCTGAGCCTCAGCTGTTTCGTCCTTTTGAGCTCCTCTTCGTCGGCAGCTCTTTCCTTCTCCTCGAAGATCTTCTTGGCGTACGTTAGTCCAGCTTGTCTCTTTCTCTTCCTTTTTCTAGCTTCCGCCTCTTGCTTCTCTCTCTCCTTCAACACATCTTCTCTAGGTCCTAGCCCATCGTAGAGGTGATCAAAGTCCTTCAGATTCTTGAAATCCACCGACACGTTTTTCCCCTGCTTTAGTCTGAACAGGACTGTATCGCAGTCCCTGGAGAGCATCACGTCTTTGACGTCTCCGTCTCTGACAGCGGCTTCCAGTCTGGATGGAAATACTAGACTGCATCTTCGCTCTTCCACGGTGTACACGAATTTCGACTGTTCCTCTTCGGCCGGTGGGTGTTTCGCGTCGAGCAGCTCTCTCAAAGCTCTCTGTTGGTCTCCCTCGCCTTCTAGGATCGGGAACACGTACCGATAGTCCTTGAGGATCACGTGTTTTTTTTTCTCGCCCACAACGAAACCAGCGGTGTAGTGGTGCGGTCCGAGTCCCGAGGCGTTGGTGATTTTGCATTTCGATTTGTCGTGCGTGTGCACACCGAGTAGAACTGGAATGTAGTGATGAGTAGGCAGACCGTAGGACTTGCCGGTGATACGACAGAAGCGTTTCGCGTCGGCTGGACTAATGGGAGGTAGCAACGGGAAATAGTTGGGCTTCGGAAGACCCCTGCTACGCCCCGTTATCCTGCAAAAGGACATGGTTCTCTTTGTTGAGCTCACAGGATCATCGATAGCGCTTCCGTCTGATACTTTATTTACGCTATGCTTTATTTCCGAACGAGGCGCTAAACTCGGTTCTTTCCCGTTCGATAAACGCCTGGTCAGGGTTTGCTGGTGTCAGCGTTGGCTAGAAACTTGGCATTCTGGTAACGAACACCGTCGACTCTTGTTTTCGATCGTTTGCTCGTGACTTCCTGGCGACCACCGTGGCGTCGGTTAATCCATCCGCTGTCCATCCGTGAGTCGGCTGATGTTTTCTCCGTCTTGTTCATAATTTATCTCATTACGGATCTCGTGGTCCAATTAATCGCCAAGTTATCCCATTTGCAAACGTCTACGGTAACATTGTCCGATTTCTTTCCGGATCGTCAACGTCATTCTACGTAATTTACGTAAACCGTTCAACTTTGGAGTGTACGATATACGAGTGTCGCGCAAATCTATCGAAACCTGTACGCCACGAGACGTATTCATCGCGTGCTCGTTAAAAAGTTTTTGTCGAACCCGTTGCCGGGCCGCGTCGCGTCGCGTCGCGTCGGCTCGAGAGCCACGGTTTATTTTTACGTGCGGGATGCCTCCGAGGATTCCGTGAGAGTTCTTCTTCGTTCCGTGGCTGGTAGTCGGCCAATTCGACGATTTCCTCGTCGTAGAAAAGAGAGCCTATTCTTTCGCGGTACTGCCCATCCCTACGAAGCACCCGAAACGATCCTTTGATTTATTTTCACCTGGATTCTTGACCGCCTCGGCTCCTCGATTGGCGCAACAGACATCGAGCAACGACTGACGTTAACTTGACATATTTCGCGATTGTCAAGCGACGCCTCTTTACTTTTTTCTATCAACGATCTTAACACACGTCGAGGGCCAAACTTTTCCGTCGAAATTTATCGTGACGATTGGTTTCCACCTCGCCACTTTCACCTATCTTCACCAACCACCATCTATTTTCACGTTAGCCGCACCGTACCTGTACCGTGTACGTACGTCGGACAAACGTATTCGACTTTTATAGGGGATACGTTGGCGTACGCGCACAGCTTCGATCACCTGTTGGACAATCCGGTCGAGTAGTTTCGCCTCTTGCAAACGGCTGCCCGTCTCGTCCAGATCTCGTCGATCGACGATCACGGATCCAGCGAAATTAACCGCACGAGTCCGAAATATCAAAATTGCCAAGAGACAGGGCGCAACGTGCGCGATCGCGTAAATCCGTGCATTCCACGTTCTCCTGGAAACCTGGAAACCTGGAAACCTGGAAACCTGGAAACCTGGAGCCGTCTACTTGTCTGTGTCTCCACTCGCGGTTTGTCGTTTGTCGTCTCGCGAGAACTTTGCGGATCACTGGGAGGAGAGGCAAGCAAAGAAGCGCGCGTAAACGTGTCACGCCACGGCCGCGCGCACGAATCCCGTATTGGTTTCTGCCGAAAAGCGTATTACGGTACGCGGCGAACGCCAGACTACTCGATGTACCAAGTGGCTAAGAGCCGTTTGGGCTCTCTCGACGAGTCTCTCGACTCCCCACGACCAGAAATAGCTACCCTTCTTACACTTCTCCAATACATCTTTAGAACGGAGTTGTTACGGAGTTACACTGCTCGCGCTCGCGCCCGCTAAGGGCGTACACGCTAGGGCGGACGCTTTACCTTTCGTTCGTCCAATTTATTTCACGCGAAATAAACGTTTGTCGTCGTCGTCGTCGTCGTCGACGACTATAGAATGTTTGCTCCAACGATTTCACCAACGATCAAGAAAAAGGGCAACGTTGACGCCTGGCTATTTAAAGCGTTCCGATTGTTGCAACGAACGCCTACCGCAGGCCCAATTTCTTTCTTTAGTAGCGATTGCGTCAGTATTTGATATAAATCGCGCAGCTTTTCAGGCTGAACGCATAACAAACTATTCGTGACCTAGTTACGGTACGATATGAAATTCTTTGACCGATCTGATCGTCTAATATTATCGGAAACAACATCTCGTTTCAGAAAAAGTCCCGGGTAGCGAGACTGTAACAAAAGCCGATAGAGTAACAGTGACTAGCATTAAATATTCGAATTTGAATTGGTACATTTGTAAATTTGTAGTATCGTAGAGAGTTCCGACCGACGCGTAAAGAAGAAAAACAGCTCTCAGGGGCTCCAAGATCAAACTCGATCGATTCGGCGCCGATGGTAAGTTGGTAGATCCGTCGTTGCTTCTCGATAATGCAGTTACTCGGCGATAAATCATCGATCGCTTTTTTTTTCTCAAACGATTACTTATGCCACCGACAAGCGAGTTTATTTATTTCGACACGTGCAACCGAGCAACACAAGTGATATACTGTGCGATAAATCTGGCGCATGCATGTGTCGTTATTCGCAATTTGCAAAAGATAAATAAGACTGCTGGTACCATTTTTCAGTCACGTTTTGGGACGATTATTGGTTGCATTGTTATAATAGTTTCGAAATGCTGTTAACTCTCGATACGCGCTGAGAACGTGCCAACAGGTGTAACGCGCGTCGAGTCGCGAAATGTTTACCGAATGCGATTGATGTGCATGAATTTGAAAACGATACAAAATATGGCAGCGGTACGTCGAAATAAATTTTACGATGGAACTCGGTATACTGTACGACAGTATGTAACGTTGGCGTCGTTCAAGCGCCACCGCTCGATGTGCTTTCGGTCAATTGAAATTTCGTTCGTCGCGGTTGTTAATTTTCAGACGACTTGCCGGCCGTCGCAACGCAGGCGTTAGCGTTGGCGTTGGCGTTGGCACCCGCAACCGTGCAGCCGTGAACGATAATGTTTACGGCGAAAAATGAACGGAACGTGCCACTCTTAGGCACCAAGCCCCACCGGCGACTTTGAAACAAGGCTAACATATTTGCCATTCGAGTACGTTTATTCCAACGTTTCGATCATCTACGACAATCCACCTTGGAAGTAGCATCGATCTGTGTATGTTGAATCCACCTTTAAAAGTAGTTTCCACGTGTTAGACGATAGAATTTCGCGCAGTTTCACCGGCATCCAAAATCGGGAATGATTTGTTCGTCGATCCTTCAAAGTGATTTACGATAATAGCTCGACTTATGATCAAACAATTACGGTTAAGCGGTCCAAGGCTGATACCGATTTATCTCGAATTGTTTCCGTCTCTGTGTTTTTGGCTAGATCCACGCCGATAACTCGCAAACTCGACAACAAATAAATTTTGGCTCGCGACGCGGAGTAAAAATTCGCCCGTCTCGCTCGTTTCACGCCTCGTACAATTCGTCCACCTAAAGAGTTAAGTAGCAGAGTGTAGTAGTTTCTTTTCGAACGGATGCAACGAATGAAAAATGGTAACTGACAATGCAGCATTGTTCTCATAGTCGACAGCGCGTCGTGTACGACGTTCAATTTGCCAAACGTTTATTTGACAGGCTGTCGTTATTTATCGAAACTAAGTGGACGTTAAGTTTTCGGTTGAAGTACGAGCGCCACATTTTCTATCGGCGCTTCGACTCGTTGCTTTGATTCACGATGTTGACGGGCTGCCAAAGATTGCGATTTTCCGTTGGCCGAAACGCAGACTGAGCGCATACTATCGATTTTTGCGTCGACTAAACCGTTTAGTCGAGCCTAACACCATCGACAATTTGTCTAATCATCTATAACGAAACGGTCGCTTTTGTTGTTTCGTCGAGAGTCGAGAGTCGAGATTCGAGATTCGAGAAACAGTCGCGGCTCGTCCAACTAGCAGTAGTAGCTAGATCATACGTTGGCCGAATCCAGTATTTTCTTTTTCACCTTCCATTTGTTTCTCATGTACACTCTCGACGATATCCACGATATTACGTTAACAGGCCACCACCGCTGCGGAGCAATTATTCCGACAACGATATAAATCATACGACGTTGTTTGCGCGCAAGGCGGTGACGATGTATTAATTAAGTCGTCTCGTACGTTTGGAATGGCGACTCGATAGAGTTATCCAACGTTGAGTGAATTATTAGTTGAGTCACCTTCGAAATGAACCGACGACGTTGCAATAATAGATGGAACGCTATTTCCACGGTTTCATTTACACAATCCAGTCGCGTATACTGTACCATTCATGTGTATTTTGTACGAATCACCAGCTTGACCGGTGATTTACGATTAAATGAACGCCAATTCTAAATATAACTCTCCCCCGACCGCGGACGATCAAGTTATTTGGAAATATGTCAATTGACTCGATTTGTATGCTTCAACTGCCGGTCTACTTAAGCGACTTAGCATACCGTAGCGATGAGTTTGAATGCAAAACTACCAATGATCATTTTGACACTTGCAGATTTATGCAAAGGTGAAATTTTAACGACGCTCGACATTCTTGCCTCGACTCGAAACTGGCTAGACGACCAGTTGATCATGCAATTTCAAAAAGCGATATCCTTAAGTTTTCGACAGACTAGAGATGCGGGTTGCATAATTGAAGGGGTCATCGAGACGGCTCGATCGCGATGTTTGATTAATGATTTGATTAGCGTGACTATAGTCGTGTAAAATCATATCGGTCCAGTTACTTTTCAGTTTTCATACGCAACGCTCAATTAGTCTCATCGTTACCATTGTTTTCTCAGCTTGCTTTGTTTCTTGTAAAGCGTCGAAATTCTTAATAAATAGTTGACACTTTCGATAATCGTATCGGGTGAGACGGTTTAATCGGATTTTCTTCCGCTCGTGGTCGGCGTGTATCAAAGAATTCCAAATATTGTGCAATTAATTAAGACCTAATTAAGGATAGAAACGAGACGTTTCGGTATCGTGTGGCATGCGGAGCGTCGGCATCGCGTCGCGTCGCCCGCAACGGACACCGATAGACTGTTCTTCCAGGAAGCGTGAAACACCGACAGAATGCGTTTCATGTAAATCATGTCAAATTGGACGAGCAGGAAAAAAAAATTCGCTTCGAACGAATATAAGGAGCGTGCGTGTGCGCGCGAGAGAAAGGTAGCGAAAGGAAGCGATCGCACGACGAGGAAGAGGAGGAGGAGGAGGAGGAACGATCGCCGAGAAGAATGAGAGACGTGTTCGTGCATTGCGGGAGTAGTTGGAATGGCAGTGAGTTCTTGGTTGTCTTCAAGCTTTGGCATCGAACCAGATATTCTATCTACCTTCGTGGTGTGCCTTGGTTTTAGTTTAATTTAGATGGTGGTATCGTGACGTAACGTATTTAGCGTTTAGGCATATACGTCTCGTTAGTTGCCGTTTAGTCGATTATTCGAGAACGTTTCATGTTTGCACTCTTTATTATCTGGGCCACCTTTGAGAACGCGTGGTAACGAACGGTGCGACGCTTCGGTACCCCGAATTATGCTTTCGATATCGGCGTCGGCGAATTTAGAAATTTGTGTTTTGATCGTTCGAGCGACCTACTGCTTTCTACGGTACAAAGGTTTGAAACTAAAAGCGAAACTCACCCTGCTCGATGACGCGGTCGTGACTCCCTCTCTTCTGGTAATTCGAGTTATCTCCGATGAGATTTCTGTACAGAGATGCGAAAACACCGTTAGTTAAGCTTGAAACAGTTTTACAAACTTTCATAAATCGAGAATATTTTGTAATGAAAAGTAGCGAAACGATCCAATCTATGAATAGGGTAAATAGGAAGTAATCTATGCGCAATATCGATATGTAAAAACTTGCCTTGTTTCGTTTTACATGTAATCGAAATGTTGGAAGCCATCGTAGCGAATTCCACATTACACCGTCATTCTAAAATGCAGAAATAAAAAAAGAAATGTAAATCGTTATCGATTTCAAATCGAAAATAACGTGTAATTTCCCGCTCTGCTTGATTCGTAATGGTGCTGCCATCTTAAGAAGAGGCGTCGCAAAGGCGCGATACGAATTTCGGTAAAGACGTTAACCCTTCGGTCGGTTGGTAAATTATCGACTTGGAAACTGCTGATAATTCGTCCTCCGGTTAAATTGTTCTTGTTTTGTTTTTCTATTTCGCGTAAATACTTGGATATTTTCAACATTTCTTAAAATATTCAGGTAATACGAGTCGTAATTTCTATATCGAACCATTTCGTGGATCGAAACAGAGTCACTCGCTGCAACGGTTCGATCGATTTCAGGGGGTGACGGATCGAATGATCTACGTAGATGGTAAAAACGGCGTCGGTGGATCAACCTTTAGTTTAAGAGAAATCTATTTCCGACACGCGGCACCCGTACTCGTTTGTCCGATTGGCTGGCCCGTTAGCACACCGCGCGGGGTTGGCCGCATTTTCTTGTATTTCGCTACTAATCGGGTCACTTCCGCCATTGATTTCGACGCTGAAATCCACCTAAAGCCAGGAACAAAAAATGCTGCGCAACGCAGCACGCAATTACAGTGACGAGTAACGCGATCGAGGAAACGTTCGCGTGCCACCTCGATAAACATTCTGTTCTTCGATGCCACCAAATAATAATAATATATATATATATATATATTAATATATAGTAGGTACGCGCGAAAGTAACGTGTCTATTCGTCCCGACGCCGATGTCAACGTCGACGGCGCTCGTTCGGTCATTTTTCCGCGAGGCTAAAAACTTGGCCTTCGCTCGAACGGGACCTCCACGGTTTGATTCACCGGATGCACTCGACTCTCGGGGAAACTGTGCCAGTAAAATAGCACAGCTATTTTATGAGACACCTTGAACACGTAACACAGAATTTCATTACGGCCGCGAGTTTCGCCCGATGTATTTATCGCACAAACAGAAATCGTCTCACCGTAAAGGGTAGTTTCGGTTTCAACACGAACAAGGATAAATCGTTGGTAACTTGATAATTTATCGATCACAGAAGCATCGACACCGAACGACTAATAAATAATCCTTGCAAGATTTCTTCCTGCCCGGTCGCGTTTACGAACGACGAGTTGACAGTATTTCGTATCCGTCACCTCGCGACAACTCGACAGACATTGTATTATGTATATTATTCGCGACAAAGACACATGGTGCGGAAGAAAGTTGCGCGAGTAGCTCGCAATCGTATCATAAAGCGCAAAATGTTTTCAACGTTAGCCAAGGCTGTGTTCGACAACATTTCGACATACCGGCCCGTCCACGCAATCGTTTTTATTTTTCAATCGCACATCACTGGTGTCCCGCGAGCATCTACCCGCGATCAAGACGACAGCTCGTCTACGTTCGGTTACGTCCCGAAATAATCAGCCGAAATTCACGGCAACGCATCGTCCAAGGTCAACCGCGATCGAGACGAAAATCTGCTATACGTGGCGACCCAGAGGAGAACGAAACCTTTCTCGAGGTGTTTGGGCCCGTTCGCGCTCGGAGGACAAGGAGTGATCGAGTGATGGTTCGAGGTTCGAACGCTTGAACGCGTTCGGCACTTGCACAACACTCACGAAAATAGCACAACGAAGAGCTGACACGGTGACGGCCGAGTTGGAAGAGGAAAAGAACGAGCAGGAAACTAGCCTAGAAAAATGTCACCGGGGTGACAAAGACTCACCTCCAGGAAACTTTGACTTTGGCTACGGAGCGTTTGTTTATTTGTTTTCTATATTTCCCGGACGAGAATCGCAGGCGACCGCGGCTCCCTGCGGCAACGATCACTCTGAGCGCGATCGATGGATCGTCCACTGGATATCGTTCACCACTTTGCGCTCGGAATCCCCGAATAAGTCCCCCGAGGCGGTGAGGAAGCCAGCCGGCGGCTATCTCGAGACTGCTACCAATGCCAGCGGCAACACGTCCCGGCGCGGCGCGGCGCCCTCCGCGCGCTTCTCTTCTTCGTCCTCTTCATCGATGTCGTAGTACTTAGTTTTCTTTGCTTTCTTCGTTTCTTTCGCTGCCGATGAGTTTGCCGCGGCCAGACACGGTGCCCGTTGCTTACCGTCTCGTCTCGTGCTGGCCGTGGAAACAACGCACCTGGCACCTGTTAAGTTTTTCGAATCAAAGTTTCGCTAATCGATCGTTTCTTTCGACACGGGTTTCGATACGTACGTTTACGAATCACTCGTGCGACCTAGCGAATCGTTACACGTCAAGTTTCATGGAATTTTCACACGGTTGCGCGCATCTAGTCGACACGTTTTTACGCGTTATTAAACAATTTTCGATATTTTTTTATAATCGAACAGTTGTACAAGCGTCAATAAGAATAAGATGGATCTACTCGAAGAGCGCAGAAACCGCGACCTTTGGTATTTTCACCTTCGTCGCGGCACCGAGCTCGCGTCAAGGTTAATTACCAGTAGACTGTTGGACAATTGTAAATTATCGACGTTCGAATCGAATCTTCTTCCGCGATGAATAGCGAAACTCCCTACCGCAAAATAGAATTAATTTCTGATCGGTTTGCGTTCCGATCTGCATTCGTCGAAGAGGCTGTACGCGCGCCAAGGTTTAATTAAATAATTAGAAATGCTCGATTGCGCAATTGAGAGAAGCATCGATCGTTTAAAAATACGGTCGATTTCACAATTATAAGTTGCGATTCGGTCCCGTGGAATTACGCAGACTCTTCCTAGGAAAAGATTTCACCTTATATCGTAAAAGTTACGAGTTATCTTGGTCGTCGATTGTATGCACTTGTAATATCGTTCCCCAGACGAACGTAGATCGGTTGTAGTTTGGCTGGGTTCTAATAATAATCGATGCCTACGTGTCTCCAGGGTTCACCGCCGATACGTGCGTTGTGTTTGCGATCCGTTGTACCGGCCATAATTTCGCCGGCAGCTAACCATTCGGAACTCGTCCTTTTTGCTGTCCCGCAGCCTGGCTTCTGTCCGGCGCGGCGCCGATAGTACTTGGACTGATCGTTGGGAGTCTATTTGTGTTCCGACTTGGTTTTAATACGCGCACCGTGAAACGCAACTGCCCCGCAACGTACTTTCACGACCGACCAAATACGAGTATGTCCTGTTATCGGAATCGATCGATCGGCTCCGTGTGCTCGATACGATCGTAAAATCGGCCCCTGGGCCTATTTTTAAATATATCCACGACAGCGGGAAATGCGACTGTCAGTTAGTTTGTAGTTGTCTCTGTCAAAAGATCTCTGTCCAACTTCATTTCTACGAACGCTTTCGAGGTGATTGCTCGTTTAAACGGTGCCATTAAACGGACATGTCAATTTAACCCTTCCAAGCCCTAATTTCTATTAGATTCGAAACGAAACTGGCTACACGTGGACTCTGGTTTATGGTTTATCGACGAGATGACAAAAGTTGGTCGTTCGAGAAACGAGCATCGAATCCCGCGCCAGCGTTTTTCGTGAACCTTTATTTCGAGATATGTCAACTTGTGGGAAAACGTATGCCGAAATAATCGTTTTTCTTGTACGTAATTGACGAAATAGTCGCAAACAGCCGACGACGATAGCGTTCAAAATCGAGAATAACATCGAGATGAACCTGCACGATGATTAGCGAAGTAAAAAATTGAAAGATCCAGCGTGTACCGATTCAATGGCACCAGCGTCGGTTTTTCGATCGATTTACCTTTTGGAGGAATGCTGCTAAGTTTGTTCAGGTATGATCGTTCCTTTTAGCTAGTTAGCTTGTTAGGTACACGATCCTTCTGTTAGAATTACTCGAAATTCCAACTTGACTATTCTCGCTATTATTGTCTTATCGTTATTCGCAATTGCGTACGAAAGCGAGACTAAAGCTTTCGATAAACAAACAGATTGGCCATGATCGTTCCGCTACTAATCAGCGCAGTTTCCATCCAAGTCGACGACAACCGATTAACTCTCGATCCATTGGAGAAGAGCGAAGCTGTGCAACGAGTACAGAAAAATGCAATTTTTTCAAAGGAAAACGCGAAATCCACCAATGATCGTAACGAACACTTGGCTGTACGAAAACGACAACTGGACAAGGTTCATGGACCTGGACGGTCCGGTGAACGTAATTTAATGGAAAGTAGAATTCCTCGATTGGCCGATGGATATTTGGCACGAAAAATGGCCAAAGAGGCTCTGAAATCGCCAAGGATGCAGGAAACCATGCACAAGTTGACGCATGGTCGAAAGCCACCTCATAGGCAAGCAAAGCTTTACGCTTCCGTGAAGGTGCCAACAGTGCCGCGACGAAAGTCGTCGCTGGACGCGAAGAAACATGGTAGCGAGACGAGACCCAAGGGGCGCAAAAAGAAGAAAAGGAAAAGGAAAAGGTGCGTTTTTCAAAAAATCCAGTAAGATGAAAGACAAATGTTCGACACCTGTGCGTGACGCGATTAAAAACATTTATTGTGAAAATAATACAAAGGAAATGTTTTCGCCAGGCATCATCGGCAACGGTACAGAAATCAACACGCTGGATGGCAAAGAAGGGGATCTTCCAAGGTAGGTAAGCTTCGTTCTCCGCTTACCAATAATCCTAATTTTTGATCACGTGTACGATTGTACCGCACGTCGAATAAAACTTGGTTTGAAAACTATTCCCTCGCTTAGAGAACGTTGACCACCAGAAGCGACACTAAAAATGAAAATTTCATTGCGAAACGTACCCAAGCCGTTAACGACGTTAAATCACGGAACAAAGGACCGGTCGCGAAATCAAACGTAAAAATTACCGCCGTTGAAATAGACGGGAACGATTACATCGATCTTTCGACCACGTCCAACACCGAGTCTTCGATATCGTCGATGAAAACGCGCCAACACGGGAAACCCATGACGTTACGCGATAGCGAAAATATGATCGAACGTCTGATGAGAACAACCACCAAGGACCCGTTAAAAAAAAATAATTCCGTCGACCAGGGGATCGAATACTCGGATTATTACAGCGAAGACGACGTTCTCCAAGATATCGCGGCGAACAAAATTCCGATCAGAGTCGCTGTCGACCAAAAGAATCCTAACGATCGGTTCACACGCCAGACTGTAAATTCTACGTCCTTTTATACCGACAACCAGATCGATAGCAACCTTTGGCCGTACTATCAGGATTACGATGCTCCTAGCAAAGATTTCATTTACAACGACGATTCCATAAATCCTCTCGATAATTTCTACAATTATCCTACCGGCGAACATTCATCAGGATCAGGATTCCATCGAAATTCGAGACTCCTTGGAACGGGTGACGAGCTAACATTTCCGGATGATCGAAGAGAACATTTTTATATGCCACATCCGTATCCAGTCGTGGCTGAAGACGCTTCGGAACAACCGAACAATGCCGAAGTTCGACAGTTTGTTAATACAAATCAATTGAATTACGCGAATCGATACGAGAATCAAGTTCAACATTTAAATCCGAAGGAAAGTGTCGAACCAGAAACGGCGAACGTCAATTTTCCACAAAATGGAAATGTCAACGCGGAGGTACCAGAATTTTCGAATAAGTTTAGCGTTTCCAAGATGCAGAATTTCTCTAATGATCGACTCGGAGGAACCAATCTGCAACGTCTGGTTAATTACGACCAAAGTATAACCAATAGTCCTTTAGCAGGAAACACGAGACTTTCGAGTAGCAAAGAAGATATCGAGGCTCGTCCACGATCTAATTTCGACGATCTCGGGGATCAAAGTTCCCTAGAAAACAATAATTTACCTTCCGTGAATCTTCCTAACGCGATGGACCAACCTTTAGGAAAGATTCTAGAGTCGCTGGGAATTAACGTGAACACGGATACCAGCAACTCTGTTCCTTTCGCGAGTAGAGAGAACGCAATAGAGAGAACGAATAATCGTCACTATTTTCCTTCCGATAGCCTCGATCGACCAGTAGAGCATATGTTGAGTCCAAGTTACCTTAAACAGGAAACCAGAAACGAAAATACTAATTTGGGAGAAGGCTATTCCAGAAGACAGTTGACCGATAATGGAATACCGAACGATAACCTGGCACCGTTTAACGAACAAGGAAAGATGAAAAGTCACAATGTGAACATTTCCATCGCGATGCACGACACCAAACAAGTTGCCAGCGAGTTACTCGATACGATCATGGAGGAGCTGGAAGAGCTCAAGTTGGACCGTGCAAAGAGCAACAAAAAGGAAGGTAACGTAAAACGTACATTTCTAACATATGTATGTAGATAATATCGTCTAATAAATCAACTCTGAAGCTTACGGTGAGACGCTACCGACTCATTGTCAGGGTCACGGCTACCAGCTGATGTGTGAAACTAGCGATATTTTTAGGCTTACCTTGCCGTTTGTCAGGGTCCTGGTCAACGACACAGGCCGGAATGAAGCTGGACATGAAGGTCGTGAATCATACTATAATCGCGACGGTCTCGGAGCCACCCTCTCCGCGGTTTCACGAGAGTCTGCTCAATGGAACCTGGAACGTGACCGGTCACGCTCCGTTCAAACGTGGTTCACCCTTCACTCTGATCGCTACCGATAACCATACAACCTCGATAGCGGTGTTTGTCGGTACGTAACCTGTATTTAACCTGTTTTTCCAAACATTTTGACGCTGAACGAATAACGATCGATATACGAATATACCTATATCGATAAGCTAATGTTTCAGGTGCGTGCAGAGTGTGTCAAGGCATCGACACCATAGCAGGTGTGTGGTCCGTCGCTCGACCGCCAAAAGATTGTAGAGATTTTCAGGTTGCCACGAGCGTGTTCAACGATATATTTCGAAAAACGAGATGGTCCAGTTTGAAGGAGAAGGAACATTCGAACGGAACGGAAACCACTACACCAAAGATCGATAAAAAAAGAAGTTAGTGTAAACGCTTGGCGTCGATATACATACATGTATGTATGTATGTATGTATCCGTATGTGACGCGGAGAAATGGCGCTGAGATGATAGCAGAAAATGACTGACTGGACATGGACAATCGAGAGGCAGAATTACGATAAGAATATGCAGACATCGATGTTTGCGTAGCCTACGATTCCTTCCTACGGTAAATACAAAATAACGAATCGGAGCGTATACAGCAAAAATATCGTAGAATATTTTCTATTACTTGTGTAAGTAGTTTTTAATAAACTCGATCTTTTACAATCGTTGGAATTTTAATTAATGCAATTACCTCTTACTAGACTTTTACTAGACTTTTCGTCGAACGTTACACGCACAAATAATTTTTCACCGTTTTACAGGCATATCGTTTTCGATCATTTCTTTATAAACTAGACTGACGTTTTCCCAAACGCTGCCGTATCGTATCGAGACCAATTACGGAAATCTGTAATCGTTAGTTTTTCATTAACTACGCCTTAACGGTCAACCAACGTCGTACTACCTTCAATAGACCAATTTTCTCCTTCTCCTTTATACCGTATATAGGCAGTGTTACTATCTTTTCACTGTCTCCTAGCGCGTACTCTCTTAGATTGAAATTGGCGTACCTAAGATTATTTTGCGGAACCAATATACATGTATTATACATCGAGCAATTTCCAATTATACAAATTAATATTATCTTACCCGATTTCTGCGCATTCTTTCGTGTCATCCTCCTCAGGAAGGGGTTCGGAAACTACGATAAATCTTATGCTCGGGTTAGTGGACTCGTTGAGCATCGCTCGCAAAATGTTATCTTGCACCGCGTGACGTTCTTCGTCTACTTGAAATTCTGTAATTAAATTCACGAGAAACGCAATCTCTTCCGATCGTTAAAGAGGAAATGTTTGTTTCGTTACTTTTTCGAAAATTGAACGTCAGTTTTTGGTCGGGCAACGTGGGTTTCTGCACCGAGATCGTTTCCATATCGGCACCGCAGTACCCGAGAAAGGAAAATTCGACGTAAAGCAGCTGTATATCCTTGTCCTCCATCACAAAACTTTTCGGGAACAGAATAATATTGACGATTTCGATGGCGATCGTGTCTTTTTCAATAGACTGCAACAAGCAAAAGAAAAACTAGCGTTGTTTCAAGGATTTTCTAGCCTAAAATACTAAAAAACAGATATTCTGGTTTTTTTTTCTTTTTTTAAATATTTCGAGTAAGAGATCCCACAGAGAACCCATTAACGAGGATACAAGTAAAATGTTTGAAAGTGAAATTCATACGCCGTCGTTGGAAGTCTCGCTGTCGTAATTGTTCTGGTTCTCCTTGCTATTGGGCCCTGCAATTCATTCTCGTAAATAAACCACGCTTACGTGTAGCGAGAAACATGAACGCGAAGCGTGTAATTACTGAATGCGGTGGTGAACGCGAGTATGCTTTTCCGTTTGTACTTGTCCCAATTTTTCTGCGAGAAAACGTTGGTAACTTCCTGGAACGACTCGTTCGAATTATTCTGCGTCAGCAACCTATCGCGTACGTTCTGTATAATGAAAATTTCGTAATATTAAAATTATCCACGGTGCACCACCTTTCAAGTATCCGATTCTATTCTCTTGGGCCAGCTTAGCATTATTTATAGTAATTTAATTGTCCGCGATAATTTTCAAGAATGTTCAACGCTTCGAAAATGACACGCTCTATCCGCACGTATTATACATGTATACTGTAACAAAGATATATTCAAGTAAAGTTCGATCGTTGGTCCTTACGTTAGCGATATCGGCGTTGAACTCTGCTATACTCAATGACTCTGCTCGTGTTTCCGTTTCTTTGTTTGCATCGTTGATCGGTGGCTCGGGCTGCTCTCTAATAAAACGCGTGTCTTTCGATCAATAATAATTGAAAGCAGAAATGTGCTGAGAATACAACTAAAAAGTAAAGATCGATTACTTTTCTTGTAATCGATGATGATGCCGATACCGGTGCCGATCATCCAGGATATCAGGATCATTTTCAAGTACTTGTTCTGCTTTCATCGATTGTTCGTAAGGATTCGATAGACGAAGATCCGTATCGGTCACCTTCATTACGGTCAAAATGTCGTCATCAGCCCTAGCCGATTCGCTATCGCCGTTTACAGCCAATTCACCTTTATGTAACGTACGTGGTGCATACATGTATGTGTTGTATTATACAATTATAACGATGCTAAATTATAAAGCGAACCAAGATCACCGTGTTTCATCACCGATTCTACAGCTTTGGATTCGGATCGTTGGAAATTATTGCTAGATTTCTTTACCGAATACACTCTGTTCACCTTTACTTGTTTCAAATGGCATGGGCGATTGCAGAAAGATGTCATCCTTGGACAACTCGTAAGCCAAATGTTTGTCCGCGCCTCCCTCCTTTAATACGTACAAGCCATTTTTCGACGGCGCGGCCGCGGCCGCGTCATGTTTCCGCGGTGGTTCCACCGCTTCGGGTACATTCTCCCCGATGACTCGATGATAGTCCGGTTGACCGTTCAAGTTCCGTTTTCTCTTGAAAGCCTCCACCTTCTCGAGGTCGCAACTCAGTCTGACCCAGAGGGACAATTGTCCAAAAGTGGTGCCAAGCGAGCAGGGAATCACGCCGTTCACCGGAGCGATATAGTGCAGCTTGTTCTGGGGATAATCCAGAATGTCCTTGATACACAGCTTCCCCGCAGCTACCACGTAGCTGTCATTGTCCTCGTGGTAGACGTTCACTTGAAACATGACAAACTCCAAGAGAACGTAATTGAAGAAGGAATGGAGATCTGGGATTCGGTAAACAAACGAGGAATTGAAGTTCAACTTGGAACATTTTAACGTCGGTGTGTACGCTGTCTCCTGGTTCCATATGTCCCAGCTTACGAACAACGATACGTTTTCTAGGTTACTCTCTCGAAAAAGGATCTGTTTAGCCTAGCAATGTTCAACAGAAAAATCACTCTTTTCTTTATTCTTTTTCATTTTACTACGATACTGTGTGTATATCGTAAGCAAGATGTATTAAACACTTATCTGCTACTCCGATGTTTATTCCAACTTTGAAAATTACCTTTTCGTCCTAAATTCATCTCTACTTACAAAGAAACACCCACCGTGTATAGCGATATACGTATATCTTTATATAATATTGTACTAACAGAAGTTGAGAGTTGCAGAGATAAGATATGAAGTTCCATCAGACCCTGACCATCTGTTATTACTAACGGAAACGAGTCGGACGCGGAACTGGAAACATCGGCGCACTCGTTCGGGCAGTTTACGCTACAGAATGATTCCGCTTTTCGGCTCTTGGCGTCATCTATTATTTCCTTTACCTAATCCCAAGTACATTATCCATGCTTTAATATTTCCGTCGCGAGAATTTCGGAATATTTCAGCTCTTACTGATGAAATGCCAACTGCGTTGTTCAAAGAACAATCGTTGTCCAATAATTCTCTACATTTGTTCAACTGGTTCACGTATTCGCGCAACGATTTATCGTCATCGGAATCGTTCTTCGTTTTTGGAAATCTCTTGTTCCTTTCCCAAGATCTATATGGGCCTGCCTCGTTTTCGTCCAGCAATTTACTTCCAAAAATGAAAAAACAATTATCACTGGAACATTCTTCGATCTTTTTCAAGAAAAACTTGTAGATTCTTTTTGAATCGGTAACGCGATCGTACTTAACGGGTTAAAACCACGAATATTCGTTACCGTGTTATGTACATCGTGCCGAGACCATCCTGTATGCAACTATGACCGAAAGAATTGAACGTATCGGTTTGAACGTTTTCTGGAACGTTGTTGATTGTCATCGATCGTAATTTACGTTGGGAATTTCGATTATCGGCTGTAGATGCAGCGTGCGACTTCCTGTGACCGTCGTTACAACAACGGTAATCGCAATCAGAACTAAAATTGCAGCGTATCGTGTCGTTGCAATTACAATCTCTAGTTTCGGAGAACCTGGTAATTTGATTGCGCCACTTGACATTCGGAAACATTTTTCTTCTCATTTTTTCTTGGCGTGGTTTGTTATTAATGTTCGAGCAGGATTTCTTTATAGCACAACCGGATCCTATTAGACTGGTTGTAGTCCTTGAAACTCTCTTGGTTTCGTTTAAAGCCTCGATATTTAAGGAATTACTAGTGGCGTGCTGATCTTTGAGTGCTACATTTAAACATTTTTTCGAACCTCGACCGATTCTTTCGCCGATACTGTTATTCGTGTCATTCGAGAATTGGTGCTCGACTGTCGTTGGCCGATACAAACTGGCACCTTCGGGCATCGTACCCGAAATACAATATTCTTGTAGTACGTTAAATAAAAGAGACAAGAATTTATTGGTATCGGGAGGTTGGTACTCCAAACGATCAGCGGAACTTGGGTATTTCTCGTTTTTCTCTTGCCGAGATTCGCGTTGGAATGCTGGACTTTCTTTGAGCGCTCGACTAAACGTTTCTGCATCGCTGCAACACAATCTAACAATCATTTTTGAAGGTGGCGTGATAGGATAGGGAGTTTAAATAAATGGATCGAAGAAACGTTTCTTCGAGAAACGTTCATTTTTCAACGGTTGTTATTATTGTAACACCGAAACATATATTACAACGTAACGAGGATCGCACAAAGTAGTAACACCGATACACATACGCATACATTCGTTTTACAAGAAAGGCGAACGTAAAAACTGTAAAAGACCATTCATCGAGAATGTACGGCAATACAAAATTTGTTTAAGAGTTTTGCGGCCACCCACCACCACCGCAATTACTCGAACACTTATCTACGTATATTTTATTATACAGGGTGTTTATATTTATAGTTATTGCTCCACCCTGTATATTATTTTATCTCGTCCTTCGAGCGAGCAATTGAGAGACTTTTAAAGACCAATCTGGAAGCTTGACGATACGATCGCTACATCTATTTCTCTTGGAGCAACGATGTTAAATTTTGTCAAGAATCTCTATATCGGCGAACGAATAGAATATTCTTCGGCTCGTTAAATGTCCGCTGCTCGATATTGAATAAATTGCTACGCGAAATCAAGTATTTTATCGAGACTGATCGGTAGCCGAAAAGTCTTTGTCAGCAATTAGAATCGCCGAAGAGCAGTTTTTCAAGGGAGACAACTTGCCTGTGTCTCTGGTTTAGATCCAGGATGTCGTTATAGTCTACGTCGTTAGCCACATCCTTGTAGGCGAATCTCGCTGCATCTAGGGGTGTATTAATTTGTGCTTGTTCCAGAAGCTTCAACATCTTCTCTGGCGTCAAAGGATTCTCCTTAGATATCGTCCTTTCCGTTTTCTCCTGGATGACGAGCTTTTCTCGTGGTTCGTCCTGTGATTTCTCTTCAATGCCAGGCGTCATGGCTGATGTCACTTGATCTTTTGTGTTCACGGTGATCAGTTCAACCGCGTACTCTGTTTGCACGGATTGGTCTATCGGTTTGGAGGCTTGCAGTCCTCGAGTAACGTAAATCGTCTCTTCCAATCGTACTATATTCTTGGATTCTTCGCAACACTTTCGGCACGTTGTTACCAAATCGGCATTGGATTCCTTTCGCTGGTATCTGTCGGTCGTTGTCGAGAGTTTTTTATCGGGCTGCTTCGTTGATATCTGCGTTGCCTTCGACGTTTCCTGTTTCTCGGTCTGAGAATGAGTTTGAAAAGACTGTAAAATAACGCAAGTATCGTTTGTTGAGGTGATTATTTAAACGAATCTATTACTTTGGAAATAAACTGACCGTCAACTGTACCATTAAACTGTCCATGTTCTTTTGAAGTTCGTCAAGTTTTTCAAGTAATTGCTCGTTCGAGATTTGCAGAGCTACGATGTTGGTTTGCTCGGCATTGAAAGCAGTTTTTAAAGCTTCCCGATCATGACGCTGCTCGTTGACCTTTCTTTTCAGTTCTAGGTTCTCCGATTCAACGTCACCCTTCTTGGAACTGAGTGCTATAAGTTCGCTGTTGTGTTGCTGTAATATTTTCAGCTCGTTCACCAAGTCCTTTATCTGCTCGTCCTTCTCTTTCAACGAGAATTGAGAATCTTTCGTCTTCAGCATCTGTTTTTCGATCTCTGATAACCGCCTCTTCTCTGCTAAAAGCGCCTTTGTAGTCTCTTGGTTGTTCCTAATTGTGTTTATACAAGGGTTGCGATTGTTTTATTTATTTCAACTCGAAAACTTTCAAGCATCTCAACGCAAAGTCGCAAAAAGAGAGAGAGAGAGAGAGAAAAAGAGAGTAGCGAGAAACTCGTAATGCAACGGGTGAACATTGTTCGTTGAGTGCCAAACTACGCCGCGTGCCGATGCACAAGCAAAATATGTATAAGTGAGAGATTGAGCGTACTTGGTCGTCTCCTCGAGCATCCTGTTTAGACCGTTAATTTGCGCATTCAACGACTCGTTCGTGTTCCGTGCGACTATCAATTTATCATTCAGCTGCTTCATTTGTCGCCAGCATTTTATGTACTCGATATTCTCAGCGACTTTCTCCCTCCGAGCAGTAACCGTATATGCGGACAGTTCTTTTTCCAGCTGCGCTATCCTGCAGGACATCTCTTTCTTTTGCGCCTCCAATTCCTGTTCGAAACCAACATTCGACTCCAAGCGTTCAACTTTCAAGTATTTCCAATGTATGACTATTACCTCAATTTTACTTCGAGCTTCGTAGTCGTCGTTAACGGTCTCGACGATGCAGTGACAAGACGGTATCTTGGTGCGGCTGTTCTCGCTTCGACACGTTCTAAAACAAGGATCACGACGATCAGTGATTTGTAGATCGTCTCGGATCGCTAGTAATACGAAATATAACGGTCCGCACTTACATGCGCCCGGAAGATGGCCTAGTTTGGGGATTGCGGCTCCTCGATGACGATCTACCTGTTACCGCATGACTCAACAGTTGATTTCTCAACACAGAGATTTTATCTTTCAGCTGGAACATCGATTAGTAACGCACCTCTTTTACATAAACTTTTATACATGGTAATTGTTAGTTTTCTTTAAAAGTAAAGTTAAATTCGTAGAGTTAAGCAGTTGAATTTCGGTATTTCGATCAAGTTCAAATGTTCACCCCACTACCTTGGAGTTTTCGAGTTCAAGGGCGATTATTTTATTTTTGTCCTCGTAAACGTCCAAAGCGACGGTACAGTTTCTTGGATTGGCAGTCACTCTCATCAGCTTCGTCGCCAATCGTTTGATCTTGTCTTCCTGACAGTTTGACAGTTTCTTCAAGTCGCTTGCTTCTTCGAGCAGTCGTAAATACTTGTCCTCCAGCTGGTAACGATCGAGCTTATACACAAAATGCCGTTCTCTGGGATCTTTGGTATGTTCAATGTGAAAATAAGAAAATAATATCAGCTTGAATTTGCCGAAGACATTGCACTAATATTTGAAAATATGAAAAGATTACACAGTTAGTTCTCGATATTTTCTCTCTCTTTCCCTATATATATATATATACATATATACGTGTATGTGAATCGAGGTCTTACTGTATACTTTTCGAGTTGGATACACTAATGTATTAATGTAGTATCGAATCGATAGTTAAAGGTAACAAGTAATATTTTGATAAATTTTTTCATGAAATACACACCTATATTACTGCGACAGGTATCCGCGCAGGAGCCTTCCCTTACAGGCAAAATGTCTCGATTCGGATCGTCCACCATATCTTGAAAATCCTGTTATATTAGACTTTACCGTTCAATCAAATAACATGATTGATTTTGTTTGGAAATCTAGCAATATTTAATTAATTTTATTTTAACGATAATTCCAAGATTGTAATGAAAGAAAAGAGGAACAAAATATTTGCAAGTTGACAAACATATTTAAGGACGACGCGAATGCGCGGTACAATATGGCTCGAACTCGAACCCATGTTTCCTCTCAATTCGAGAGCTATTCAAATTTTGGCGGGTAAACCAGATACCCAGCAGCGACGAACTTTCGATGAAAAGTATGATTTTCTGATGCGGTTAGAAGGGAACATTACACGAATCAGCTGCGATATCCTGATAAAACGTGATATCTGGCTGTATCAATATGTAAGTATATGTATTGGAACCAGAATCCAGAAGGCAAAAGCACGGCTGACTAGGAAGGGGCAATAATCGTAGTCGAGATTCATCTGAAATTTATCATGTTCTGTGTGATACCGATACTCTGTCTTCCTATCGTAGATATCAAATACATTTTGTAATTATTTTATCGGCATTACTTGAGAGGTTTCTACGAATATTTGTCTATTTAACATTGCGTACATCGCGTACATCGCATTCCGCAGAAACGTTGAAAAAGAGAATGATATTGTTTGTAGGTTGGTTTGGTGTGAAAATGATGATGTGGTAACTTAACAGGTATTCGATGAAAATCCTACTAAATATGTTTGATATAGTCGATGACGAGTTACGAGTTATGTCCCGTTTGCGATGCGTCACCGGGTATATAGGGCAGTGCTTCGATACGCCGGTACAACCTGCACTGCACTAACCTTGGTTTGACATCGCGGAGTGTGCGTGCCAGTGGAAAGGTAAGATGGCGGCGGATGGAGATGTGATTCCTGATCAAGAAAAAGTACGAATAGTTTCGGACTTTATACTGCATTCGCCACCAGGCGAATTCAACGAGGTATTCAATGATGTGAGGGTCTTGTTGAACAACGACAACCTGTTGAAGGAGGGTGCATCTGGGGCATTTGCTCAATACAACAAGGATCAGCTCACGCCTGTTAAGGTATCATCATCGACCTTTCCGACGATCTTCAACGATTTTTTATGATAGTAACCGCTACGCCGTTCGGTATTTGTGGCATTAAAGGGTCACGGTGTCTCAGGAACGTCCGGTATCAAATTTCAACGTCTAATAGCGTGCCTAATCGGGCAACACGCGTCCGGGATTTCGACAGGTGACGTTGACTTTTTAATGAAACTGGAGCGCGAATAATGTTCATCTGGTTCCTGTGATTGTTTATATCAAATATCGTCCAACTTGTATACGACAGTTATTACGCGAGAATCTTCTTGAAATTTCGATCGTGATTGTGCGCCACTGTATAGTTAATTTTAGTTACATATGGTGCTGGTTTTTCAAAGAAAATTTACAAAATCCATTGTTAATTTTTTTTCACTTCCCGTTCGGTCAAATTTTCGTTTCATTATTTGAACGGTATGTATTTTACAATAGATTCGGTTAAATTCCATTAAGGTTAGTTATAGATTTGCTACAAAGGCATTTTGCATCTAAATTTTTTGCTACAACATCGACATAATTTAAAGCTTTCGCGTTATACCTAGTAATTTAATCTACGTTTGGCTTCAGATCGAAGGAAGCGAATATCCTGCGCTTATAACGGAACACAATGACTTAGGCGGACAGAGGTTTTACGATGCCCGTAGTAAGCAAAGTTTTAAATACGATCATCTTAGAAAGGAGGCCCAAGATTACGAACCATACGAACCGGATTCCATAGCCGAACCTTGGAGGTCAGCCTTTCAAGATGAAATAACGACTTATACTCAAAGTCATTATAGACACGGCGCGTGTTCAGTTTTTGGAAAGAGTCAAGGAGGTATTACCAGTCCTTTTGGGTAACCGTAAGTTATACACTTCCACGATAAGAAATGAAAATAACGAATAGCGTTTTCGTTTGCATAGGTAATATTACGCTAACAGCTTGCATAGAAGATCATCAGTTCCAACCTAAAAATTTTTGGAATGGCCGTTGGCGTTCTGTGTGGACTGTGAGTTTTAGTCCAAGTTCTGGAAATGCGGAACTAAGAGGTAGCCTTAAAGTACAAGTTCATTATTACGAAGATGGAAATGTACAGCTGGTCAGTAGCAAAGAAGTAAAAGAAAGCTTACCAATTTCAAATGAGAAACAAACAGCCAAGGAGTTAATACGACTGGTTGAGGAATCAGAAAATGACTATCAAACTGCTATTTCGGAAAACTACCAAACCATGTCTGACACAACCTTCAAGGCCTTACGAAGGCAATTACCCGTTATGCGAACGAAAATTGACTGGAACAAAATTGTATCGTACAGTATTGGCAAAGAGCTTAAGAGTCAATAGAACTAGATTTTTTTATATAATATTAAGAGAAATAATTAAAAAGCGCATTTTGCTGCATGGGTGAAGTCTGGAGGTGTGATGTGCATGGGAGCAAATGTAACGATGCTATATAAACTTTGGTTAAAGATGTTTGACTGAAACTCATGCATGCCACTCAAGGTTCCTCTGGACCCCTTAATTATCTTATTGCAAAAGTTTAAGCAATAGAGAAAGGAATCTTCGTAATCATCGGTTGCTTGAAAAAGAAACAAAAATAGACACTTTTATTACAATATACTATTGCTTTTTTACTCATTTTTATAAGTTCTATATTAACGATTTCTAACTGCTCAATAACTATGTTTACTATCTTGTATCTTATTTTTAACGGATTTCATAAGCAAGTCTTTTGCTGTAACGTTGATTTCAAACATAATACAATTTACATGCAGGTTAGAGATACTCATCCGCATTATAAAAATATTCTTTTTTTTTTACGATATTCAGTCAGAGTAACATTAATCGATACGTTAATCGTACGTTAATGGATGTGTGTTACATTTGCTTATAGAATCACTAGCATTTAATAAATTTACACTCTTGGGGTAACGGGGATCCTTGGTCTTACTTTTTGTAAGCATTTTTTAATTAGAATTATATTTAGTGAATCAAACTATGTCGAATCTGTAATTAATAGCCAAAATCAAATATGAATTAGCAATCCGGAGTGAAATATTGGAATTCATTAATGCATTTAATGGATTCATTCAAAGTTTATCAATTAGATAGTAATCTATACTGTTGGTATCAAACAGATATAAATTATTTAATTTATAGTTTCATGATCTCGTGCAATAATTAATTTTTAATGTGAACGACAATTTCTGGCGAGTTGCATTTATCGAATTTATCCATTACGATTAATTAGATGGATTATTGTCTTATTGATAATTTGGATGAATATATCCTTCTACTCCGTAAATTCCATACTATGCAATTTATCGTGTTTGCAGTCAGGAGTAGAAGGTTAAATACCTTTCTCTTTGTTTTTAATCGCATCGATATCGTGGCGTTAGCTGTCAGAGTATAATGTAACGTGAAATGTTACACGATCGAAAGGAAGTTGCTGTCTAACATGTGAATGTTCGGTCAGCCTAACGAAATCATTGAGTTAAAAAAACTTGGATTAGTGACAATTAAAATTTCGATTCGTTAGTTGCACAATAATACAATTTTTTCTAACACTTAAGCCTTGTAACACCTAAAAAGCACAATAACACATCTCGTATATCTTGAAATGAATATTATTACCGTACTGGTTTCATGCTATGTACAAATATAATAGCATGCTGGGGCCACAGGTGATGTCAAAATATGTAATATCAAATGGAATAGGTATGTCTATCTTTGATTTGCAATCTGGTACGCAATGCCATTACGTGTTCATACCATTCGATACACAAAATATACATATAAAGGAGATCGTAACTCTACAAATATCGGTGGGCAAGGCCTACTATTTTTGTCCAATTTTATATTTCATAAAGTATAAATTTATACATTTTTGTTAAGATGTATTGTTTTACAATAAGTATGTCTATTATGGCAGATACGTTGCAAAGTTTAACGATACCGAATAAAATAAATGTTAATCATTGCAACTGATTAATTTCTGTGTTAATTATATCGTAGTTGTATGGATCATTTGTATCGAATAATGATGTTGGAAAATCTTTTGGTGCTATCGCTTACCACACATTACACAACCAGACATGTACGCGGAAACGGAAACTAACAAAGTACATAATGCATTGTACATTGTAGAATGTAGCCTATAGCCCGCTGGAGCCTTAATCTGTTCACTTTACGTTGAGGGGGTATTATGTACATATGTTATTTGAATGAATGAATGCGACGAAGCACACTACCATTTGACTTTTCAGACTGTAGGATTCGAAACATGTTTGTAATATTATTCATATTTTGTAAGTTACATCGTAATTCAAAAACTTTTATTTAATCATGCCATTTGACAACTTTTCAAAGAAATTTTTCGAGCAAAATACAAGAAAAACAATCTACGTATAAGACTATAAAATTGTTTTATCAGTTGTGGAAAAGGAAAGTTGGATAAACGTGCAGCGATGATACAACAAAGTAGTATACTAACTATCGCAATAATTGAAATTTTATATGTAAATATAAATGTGCATATTATTTAAACATTGTAATTTGTGTTACGTATGTAAATTACAAATGAAGCGTTGAAGTTTCGAATCTTATCAAACTTTACAGAAAATAGTTGCCTATGATAATAAAAATTAGGTATTACCTACAATCGAGTGTATCGTAAAATAAGAAACGCATGTCCTTATGTAAAAACTTAAACACAGAATACATTTATCAGTTAAATTATGTATTATTAAATGTTATGATTGATTAAATAAAGTGACACAACACTTTATGTTTCGACTATTAACTTTCAAAACTATAAATTACGTTCGATGTGGATAATAAATTTTAACTCTGTAACAAATTATAATTTTCACACAGAGAAAGCAAGAACAATAATTTTACTTAAATTATTAATGAATATATGGTAATAATAGAGTCATGGAATTATTTGGATGAAGAAAAAGAACACAGGAAATGTGCCACGTACATTTTATTTTCATACTTAATAAAATGATGAACTATGATAGAAGAATGTATAAATAAAATTGTATCATAGCATCATGGAAAATAACCTCAAATTTTGGTATTAATATTATAAAATAAAAAAAAAATATTAAGCATCATCTAATATGCACAACTCGGTTATATTTTTAAATTATTTTCCTGCAATTTCTCATACTAAATTTACGAGTTCTCTTATTAGCGTGCTTCATCTAAGCAGACGCAGTGTACATGTGCTGTTGTGCGTTATGTTTCAAAGAATACTTTTAATAAAAACTATACGATTACAATATTTAAAGTTCTTACCTTCCTTTGACGTATTACAAAATTCTGAAACACTGGTACAGTAATACCAAGTTAGTCATTTATGCACATAATTAAAAGATGATCCAAGAAACGATCCCACGAATTTTGACATTGACAGCCATGTTTGTTTACAACGGAATTGTTGCTAACGCGCCATGGATCATATGTCACGTGATAGAATCATACCAATAGCGCCATCGGTGGGGGAATGCTTAAGCTTGTAGTAAAAGTAGTTTCTACTGCGTACACTAGATGACGCGACAAATTTATTACATACCGACGTTACAGTTTTTCAATGGTGGCGACTCCAAGCGGCGAAAAATCAAACTAATTTTCGGAATTTGGTCAGCGCCTCTATCGGGAAAACGCCCATGTTTGTCCTCGAATAGTTCCCACTGCATCCGCTAGGTAGCGCCATTTGTCTAATTAACTGTAGATGGTAAGTTGTTTTACATTTTACGACAAACTTGGGCATTTTCCCACCGCATGGCGCGCCACTGTGTACATGCGTGCATGTCGTTATGTTGTTCGAGGCGACAGGCGTTCTCAGTGGCTGTCAGGCAGTGATTAATTTAATATTTACTGATTAATTTTTCATTGGTAATTAGACGAACTGTAATATTATATGTAACAATGGCTCTAATGCCGAGAGAATCTGGCCATCAAATAGCAATGTTATCTAAAAATGTTTTCCTCCAAGAATTAGGAATTAAAAATATAACCTATGTAGTAAGTAACTTTTGTTTCTTCAATTTATATTACAATTCTATCGTGTAAAAACAAGTACAGAATATTTGATTGCACTGCAATTAATTATCTTTTAATAGAAACGATAAGGTTATCCTTTTTCACAGATTTTAGAAGACCTCAAGAATCGGAGAATAAATACAAACAATTTTTCCCAGTTTCAATTTCATCCTTCTCCCGAAGATCACAGGGCTGTCGATTGGATATTCGTCTTAGATACATTGAATTATTCGTTTTGGAGCAAATCGGATTCTCCAAAGTGGACCGTCAACGGCCAGACAGGATATTTTGCATTGTGTGCTTCTATTAAGAGGGCGATGGATGTGAGTCATATTCTTTTATAATCTTAACAAAAGCACTCGACCATAGAACTAATTTTATCTAAAGTTAAGCTGGTTTTGATAAATATACGAATAATGATGCTATGTTGCAACAGCCTTAATGGAATCTTTAATTATTTGACATCTGCACTTTTCTGTAGGTGTAGAAGCTGTCGCTGCTTCAGAAGTTTCTATAGTTTTTATCGTAGACACAGATTCTCCTATTGTTTCCAATTCAGGTTTTTCTTCTTCGTCTATTTTTGTCTTTAATCGTCTTCTCTTACCTGTTCTTCTTTTACCACTTTTACCACTTTTACCACTTTTACCACTTTTACCACTTTTATGAACAGTATATTTTTTCTTTTTCCTTGCTTTTGAATTTTTTTCTTTCGTTTTGGTCTGTCCATCCTTTGCTATCTTCCTCTCATTTCTTTTTTTCAACATTGTATTCTTATCTTCTTTCATTGTTTTTTTCTTTGTTTGCGATACTTTTTGATTGGGATACTTAATACGCTGTAGGATATAGTTTCTATCGAGTTATCTAGGTTTGGTTACATGATTTATCAGATTGCCAAAACAATTTAGAAATTCTATCACCTTATCTGTATCACGTTTCATCGGAGTGGTATAAGCATGCATAAGCTTGGATCGATGTTCCCTTTTGTCAGATTTTACAGATGATACTGGATTCTGCGATATGATTCGTGGTGTTAATTTTAGTTAAATAGTTGAATTTTTATTAAAAAAAATACTTATGTATCGAACGTTTCTGATATTTATAAATTTAAATGGAATACTTTGTCAACATGGTCGTTAAAACCTTTCTCGCAGCAAATTCGTTCCCCACCTGCGTAGCGTCTAGCCAAGTAACACCTTACGAACATTTTTACATCCTTCAAGAGTCCTACAAATTAAATTATCACGTTTATCAATGTCCGTATGTTAAACTCTCAAGTACTCGGTAACAAGTACTTTTCATTCTTTCTGTTTCTCGGTTTATTTTATCATTATACGCTCGTATAAAGTCTTTGCGTCGATCGTCTATACATTGTAACAGAAATTGCTCTTTTTCAATTTGTTTCCTCTGAAATTCGTGTCTTTTTTCCCATCTAAAATATTACGACAAATGTTAGAGAGAGAAAAAAAAAAAAGAAAAATATTAGCGACAGCTAAAGAAACTTTCTTTAAATTAATTTACTTGGATATCACAACTGTAATACTTGAAACATTGATGCATACTTTTGTTGTACCAATTTTCGTTTCTCTTCTTGTTCATGCGATAATCGCATTTCCCTAGTTTTTTTGCGTATGCGTTCTTTTCTTCTCCATTCTAACAGAGTTTGAATTATTTTATGTCGTTCACGATCTGCTGCAGCTTTTTGTTTCTGTCGAATATGTTCTGCTCGCGTTTTACTCTTAATACGTTGCAAGTTTTGAACTTGTTGTCTCCTTAATAACAACATGTGTAACCTTTCTTCGACTTTTTGTTGCTTCTCTTTTTGTTTTTCAAGTCTGAGTTTTTCAGCAATTTTACGATTTCTGATAATCGTTCTCCTCAATTTCATTAACTTGTCTCTTTCTTTTAATCTGATGATGGAAATTGTATGGTAACGTTTATAAATATTATGTATGTATATGGTCATCTGTAACTCGATACATGTTTTCGTGGTTACCTTCTCACTTCGTTCTGTGCTTGTTCTTGCGCATACCGAATAGCTCTTTCTTCGGTGGACCATTTCGATCTTTTATTTAGCTCCTTCCTTATACTGTCGCAGTGTAACTTTCGTAAATACTTTCTGTACATGTTATAATCGCGCAACGAGCACTTTGCATCTAAATTCTTTGTAACAAGTCCAGTTTTGATTAAATGTTGAATATTATTCGGTCTGGAGAAGTAAGGAACTAAATGCTTATCGTGAAGGGAGTCGTAAGTTAATTCCATTTCGTAGCAGTAAGGATCGCTCAAGTTAAATTCTGCATCCGGTGCCGGAATCCATAACTCTTTGCCAATTTTACGTCTGGTAAAATTATAAGCACCTTCTGGTCCAGGTACCATTGGAATCTTTGACTCTAATGGCATTACTTTCCATTTTGGTAGACCAAAATTTGGAATAGCACCTTTAGGTTTAGGAATCGATTCGATAAGCTTGTCCAAACCTCTGATTCGAATAAATAGGACAGAAAGAAGAAATGGAATTAATTGTGAAAATATATTTGTAGATTTTACCTAATGAATGCTCACGTGGGCCTTTTAAGACTAATTATGTCGGTAGTATGTTTATCGCACGTTGACATCATTTTATTGGCCAGAAAGCGAAACGTTTGGTCAAAAACGATTCTTGAGAAATTTGACGAGAAAATATCGTTTCATCGTTATTCGTGTACGCGTCCAACTTCATTTGTTTACAAATCAAATGTGTTTACGTTGTTTTAAAAATAGTTTGAATATGTATCGTGTATCGTGTATCGTTTCATTGAAAAACATCGTAAAACGCTTAATTTATTGTACATCGAACAGGAGGGAAAACCTATAATCGACCCAAAGTATTACTCTCGCATAACGAGGTGCGACGCCGAGCAGATTTTTCGGGGCGATAATACAGCTACCATTCCACTTTTAGACGAAAGAATAAAGTCATTGCGAGAAGCTGGAAAGATTTTGTTAGAAAACTATCAAGGTACTTTAGTTGTATACAAACAAAATTAAAAAGAGAAGAAGAAAAGAAAAACGAAAGTGTATAACATTTGTCTTTAAAGGATTTGATAAATTGTAAAGTTATCGAGCGTGCTTTTTCTGAGCAAATTATCATACTTGATTCGCTACAATTCGTTACACTTTGCTAAGTATTGTATTAAGTCTGTGATGCTGCAAGCTGAATCGTAAAATGTTGTTCGATCGTAGGCACCTTCACGGAATGTATCAAATTGTGTTCAGGTTCAGCGGAAAAGTTGCTGAAACTTATCGTGAACGAATTTGTATCGTATCAAGACGAGGCCGACTACCAAAATCTTCGAGGTAGGTGTGCCAGGCCGAAAAGGCAAGGCTAACTCTGTTATCTTTAAGGTCAATGCACTAGTAAAGTATCGATTTGTCGAAACCGTAAAGATAACGGTGTTATGTTATATCGAATCAGTCGCTTACGAGCGAACGCTTTCCTTTTAGTAAGTTTCTACAAGAGGGCACAAATATTGGTGGCCGATATTTGGACTTGTTTCAACGGCGAGGGAATAGGTGAATTCCACGATATAGACTATATCACGGCATTCGCTGATTACCGTATTCCTCAAGTTCTCTTGCACTTTGGGGTGTTACGTTATAGCAGTGGACTGCTATATAGGCTTCAGTGCGGTAAGTTTTCTTGCAAACGAATTGTTCACTTTCAGTGCGGCCATTGCACCAGTAATCCCCGAAGAGTATGTGATCGTACACAAGTACGTTGATCGTACGTAAAAGTGTTACGACGTTACGACTTTGCGACTACCGAACGAGCCATTCGATGAAAGAGAGCTTCTACCGTTAGAATAGAGTGTAGCACGTTACACCTTTTACTCTGACATTTGCAGATGAAGAGTTAGAAAACGGCGGGGATGACGAAATTGAAATTCGCGGATGCTCGATAAGGGCTGTCGAGTTGATGAAGGAGGAATTGAGATATTTGATTGGTCGCGATCCGAATCTAAACTTAAAGAAAACAGATGTCAACGAGATATCGATAGATCACTATTTATGGAATTATCGACGGGATCACGCCGCTGAGCTAGACCGTATACCGTTCCATAAAACGAGATGCATATATTACTGAACATTTCACGCATTCCTACCATCCTAACGTTTCCAAAATCTTTTTGGAAACTCAACTATTTTTGCGATTAATAACAGGTAATACTATTGTAAGACGTTTGCAGTTTAACGGATTCATGTATTTTCGAACGTTCGAATAAAACTGAGCCACCGTATGGTTTCCCGTGATCGTGACTTACCCACGATATGTTCTTTTTTTTTTCTTTTTTTTTTTTTAATCCTTGACCGTCTCGTTACACTTTAAGCATGGAGAAACAGAGTACATAATACATTTCATACATTCATAGTTTTGCTATTTTATCAAAGGAACATCTCTCTTTCTGTCGACCGAATTTTTATAATTATTTATATATACATTGACATAAATTCTGACATTAATAAATAACAAACAACGCACATCTTACGTATTTAATTTCAAGTTTATATAAATTTCTATGGATTATAAACTTGCCAGACTGAATTCATACTTTTTCAATGTATTTTTGTTCTATACACGAAGCAATTTAAACGATTCGAGTCACATATACATATAATATTTACAGTCGATCGCAAAAACGGCCATAAAATAAAGAATGTATCCGAAGAAAAATGTACGATTCAAAAAGTAAAGTAGATTTCAGTTGAAATTTCGCAAAGCGAACAATTATTCCCTCGTAAATTTCGAACATTCATTTTCTTTGGCTGATCGTTAACGTCATTTGGCACGAGCGCAATCGTATCCGCGATTGCTTTTAATTTTATTTTCGACGATGCACTAAAACTAGAGGACGAACCATCGATTATTCGTTGAGCCTGTTTCGGTCAATTTACTCTGTTCGATGTTTAACGATGTTGAGCATGCTTACACTCGGCAAGGATGGCAACCCGTTCGATATGCTTCGTTAAGTTTCTCGATTGATTCACTTTTCCGGCTAAACTTTAGCAAAGTAGAAAGTCGAAAATTTATAACTCTCTTACCTTTAAAGAAATGATGGAAAAAAGAGAAATATGAGTTTTTCAATAATTTCATCTCTATTGTAAGTATGTTCTGTTTCGATCGGTATTGTACACTGTACAACGGTACACATCGGATAACTCGATTCCTAGCAATTCAGCTTTTTCTGTGCATCTGTTCCCAGAATATTATATTTGATTTCAATTTGCCGGGAAAAATTACGCCCTTATCGGTGCACGTGTCGTCAGCGTCATTTTTGCCTAGAATCACTTCCGTTTGGTTTTCCGGTATGTTGAATTGTTCCATCGTAACGTGGCTAGCTGGGGGTGAAGTGATCTTTGTCGGAATTTGCCTGAGACCTTCTCGAAACTGTTTCGAAAGCGATCTCGCGGTCAAACTGTGCATCTGCCTTGGTGTTTCCACTATCTGTACCTCTGGCGTTGACGACCTGTCTTTGTTCGCGTTGTTTGGCTTGACCGTCTGAAAAGTATAAGCTATTTATTCTCCACGTACGTACGGAATGTTAAGCGCGACGCTTACCTTCGAAACAGCTACAGATCCTGGCACTGGCTGCTTGTTGAACGCCTGAGCAAGTCTTCTCACCGATGGCATCGGCAGTACTTTATCAAAACCAGCGTCGTTGAACATTTTTTTTTCGATACTATCCATCGATCGTTTAGTTTGTTCTTTATCGCAAGAATTGTCCGTGTCGTTCTCCGACTCGTTCACGGAAGAGTCGATGGTTTTCGCGTTACATTTTTCGATACTGTAACCGTTAGCGATGTTCCTCGCGGAATCATTCTTGATCACCTCTGATTGCGAGTCGTACGAGTGTCGACTATATTCCTCGACTTGTTCGCCCTCCTGATCGCTATTGGCATTCGAGTAATACCTCGGCAAATTTGGCACCGATTTCGCAGACTTTAATCCAAAATCGTTGTAACTTTTACTCTCAAACAAATTGTTCAGAGTTTCCGTACTTTGCGTTACGTTATCGTCCACTGAAATTCGAGTCTCGATCGCATCTCGATCGTAACCTTTGCGACGCGTTAGGTTCGACTTGTTCGTTACCCTGACGATTCTAGGTTTGCAGTCCTTTTCGTTTACGGTGCTATTCAAATGAACATTAGACTGCGTACGTCTGATGCCATCGTCGTAGCCAAACGATTTCAAATCCAATTTATTCACAACTCTCGGAGTAGAAGTCTTGGATGTCTTGTTATCGTTGGATCGAAACGAGTTATCGAATCCGTAGGCTTTCAAGTCGATTCTCTTGATCTTTCTTTGATTCTCTTCGGAATTGGACTTTGTTGTTTCTATAATTGGATTGTCATAGTTCTCCTGACTGTTTAGCTTTGCGTTCATTTCGTTTTTGCTGTTTTTTCTCTCGGTTTCTAGGATCTCCTCGATCCGTTGGTCCTCCCAGCTATCGGAGCAGTTATTTTTCTCCGCGTCGCCTTCCCCGTGTCTAATCAGAGGCTGATATCTCGTCTCTAGATTGTTCATGTTGATGTTGTTGTTGTTGTTGTTGTTGTTGTTGTTCTGCCATTTCGCCACTTTGGATTTCACGTCGTTGCTACGATTCAAGAGAAATTCAGTCTCCTTGTACGACACGTCCTCCTGAAACAGAAAGGGATTCGAGTAGAATTAAAAAATTTAGCGATCGCACGATTAGCTTGGTCGTTTCCGATTGCGGTGAAGGGATCGTTGATAGGATTTCGTATAGTTGAGGTTAATTAGTCTGGTGAAAATTAAAGCGCGCGGTGCAGATTTGTTGGTGACATTCATGCGTGTCAAGCGTGAAAAGTTAATAATTTTTGTACTCGGTACCGAAAGCCATGATCGCATAATACTTTCAAACCATGTCTCGCATGCATGTTGGATTTGTTAGTCGGCATGCATCGTATAAACCCATGTAAACGGTACTTACCGACTACAAGGCTCGGTTTTCGCAGAGTTCATGCACGTGCTATGCGCACAGAACGACGTTAGATCACGTTTCGACAGCGTTCGTTCTATGATCTACGTGTACTACAATATATACATGTAAACTTTTGTTTTCGTTTGTACAAGGTTGACGTTACTCGTGCATTCATCTACAAGAAAGAGTCGTCAGAGAAATTGATATACAGTGGCCTCTGAAAAGGGTGTCGGCAACCCTCGGTGTGACGTGTTAAGAGATAATTAAGTCGAAAGCTCTGACGAGAATCGAAGAAGAACCTACACCGCAACAAGTGTCATGCGTTTCAAGTAAAGGTGGATTATTCGTAAATGGTATATTTGAAATATTTACACGGAATAACATAGGTACATATTTGTTGGCCCTTGTATCCAAAGAGAGTCATACGTTTTACGCTTATCCCTAAAATGTATTTGTACTTTTATTCGCGGACATGTCACCATATCGTGACGTCACTCAGACTTGTCACTCCCGGCTTTTTCTTCGACTCGGCGGTTTCACGTGACTTCTTTTTACTCTTGACTCGAAGGTCTCTTAGGGTTTCGAAAGTTCTCTCGACAACTTGGGCCACTATAGGTGGTTCTAACTTTCGGCTGTCTTTGTCGTCGGATAAACGATGCTTGTTCGGAACTTTAACTTTCCTGGGAACGTAGTTGAACACTTTTCTTCTGGACGTGTTCGGGAAAGCCACGGAATCGTTCGAGGTTTGCTGTGATTTAATCTTGTTCGAAGCATTCTTGAGAAACTTTGTCAGGACCGTTTGATCCAACTCGTGATCGTTTTCGTCTTTCCAGTCGTCGTCCGAAGACGATCTAGGTGGATACGACGATGCGTCGACCGTATTAGTCTGTCGATCGAAGGATTTACCAGGATATTTACGGCGGTGTACGTCGAGTCTCGATCTTGAAACGTATCCATTCGAAAGCCAAGTTTCTTCTTGGAACGAATTCTTAGGCCGTCTAATAAATCGCGTATCGTATATCGTATCATTTGCTACCTCAGCGTGAAGATCGGTGCTTTTAGTTTTTACGATAGAATTGGTTCGAGCAGTTTTAGCACCTTTGGCGTTCCTGTGAATCCTAAGAAACGTTTGTTTGGCCGTCCGGTACGTTGGCAAATCCTTTCCGTCGATCTTTCGGCTACCTTTTATACCCCCGAACGTCTGGAACCCGAACTTACCAAAGTCCTCGAAATCGAACCTCGAGGGCTGATCGGGTTCTTCGGGTCTCGGGTCCTCGTCGGAGTTTTCAACGAAATTTATGCCGACATTTTTTATTCCGCCAAACGTGTGATACTTGTGGCAGTTGATACTCCAATACCTTCTTCCGTTTGACGATAGAATCTGATTGTCTTTGCCGCAAGTGTGCCAGTCGTTGGTCCACAATCTTGCACAAGGATCCTCTTCCTTCTTGTTGCTTTCCAGATCGTGCATGTCGATGGAATACGTTCCTGAATCAACATCTGGTTTGTCGCACTTGTTAGCCTCGTAGACTGGATTATACGCCACTTGTCCAGTGGGTTCGTTCCAACGAAACGGAAGATGTTGGTAACTTTTCGATATCGAGTCTGTTGTCTGTGTCTTGGAAGCATCGCGATCGACGCTAGGAGATTCGTCGTTGTTTCTGTAATCGGTGGTTTGTGCTGGCGCGGTAATGTCATCGTCGGATCTGATGTGCAGGAGAGGGTTGATCGCGAAATGTGGGCTGGAGTACGGATCGCGATAGCTCCATCTAGTAAGGCTGCCGCGCAGAGAAGCCGCCTCGAACTTTTCGAGCTGGAAACTCACCTGTTGTTCCTGGTCGGCACCCGTTGAGCTCGATCGTTGGGACAACGAGCTGCTGGGCCTGCTCGACGTTGACGCGGCCGATCTTCGTCCTTTCTCGATGCTCGACGCTTTCGACTCGTTTATGTAATAGTCCCTGCCGAATCTGACCATCAAAAATCAAATATAACAAACGTTTTCATCAGGCCCTAATTGAACTGCAACCAGAAACCTTTTTAACCCTAGAAATTGACATTACCTTTTAATGTCCGGTTGATGCGGCGTCAGAACGACTTCCAAATCCGTTCCGTTGCTCTTTGGCAATTCGGCGTGAATTCTAAACGGTGCAAACAATTAGTTTTTATTTCAATTAATTTTCTATGGAATCGGTAAAAATGATTGTAGTATGACTTTTACCCAGGAATGTCGGATGATCTCCTCGTGTATTGTCTCTCCCATAACCTCTTTTGAATGTTTTCCTCGCTATAGGGATTGTTTTCGATAGGCGGAGCATTTTCCCACTTTTTATGCTCGCGTTCAGCGATTGTGCCTGTACAGAGGATAGGTACATTTTTTAGAAAATTGACTCCTAGTTTCCTCGATATATTCTTTATCGAAATTTTAACAACGGAAACCGCTAAAATGTACGAAAGCTTAGGGACGACCGGTTAGATCGATTAACCACCTGGTCTCGGAGGAGTTGCCAGCCGAACGTCTTCCTCCGATTTCTTGTTCCGCGGAGAAGATTGAGAAGCCGATTCAGCGTGGGCTGCAGCCACAGCTGTTCGGCACCTGCTGCACAGTGGAATGTTGAAATTCGATTACAATATCATTAAAGCAAAAGAGAAAGGCTGTTAGGGGGGTCGAGGAACCCGAACCGTTAACGTTTACGTTTACGTTGACGTTACAAAACGAATGTATCTTCGAATCTCTGAATAGAAAACAACGGACATATAACTCGAAGTCCTTCACACGGTTCCAAGAAAACCTATTAACTTTACGTCGAATCGAGGACACTTTTGCTTGTTTGTTTCTTCACTTTACCTTTCCTTGGTTTCCGATAAGCCGTTCTCAGACGTTGCACACCGAACTTCCGATTCGTCGTCGATCCCACCGTTCTCGGTTTTCGTTAAACTGTCCAAGTGTCTTTGGATCGCGATATCGTAATGCTCGGTGTACTCGCTTTCTTGTTGAATATCCTCGGCTGCAATAACAGGTCGTGTAAATATTATACGACGATTACGTTCGAAAAAGATTTACCGTGAAAGTCGTCTCTTCGTTGATCCAAGTTGATTTTCGCGAATGTTTCAACCGCGACATCGTTTACCCCCAACAGTTTCTGCTTAGCGTGTTCCAACGAGTTCAGAACACGTTCTTCGGTCAAGTTTAATTCTATCGCGTCGTTTGCGCCTCCGATGTTGATTTCCGCCACGGAAGTTTTCCTTGGCGTGGACGTAGGCGTTTTTGGCAAAGCTATATCGTTTCCCTCCGGCAAGGAAACCCTCGAGCGTTCCGTCGGCTCATCGGAATTAGTTTCAACGAAAACAGTTTGCTCTACCGGATGATCGACGTTCCTTGAATTTTCCACATTTACATTTTCCTTATTTCTTGATTCTCCTTCTATTTCGATCTTTTCCGTATCATCGTCGATCACGCTTATCTGCTTTGGAATTAGTTCTCCATCGGTTTTCTCAAACTTGTCCATTTCTTTCCGAGTATCGAACGTGTTTGATCGTTCGACTTGTTTGGCTGTTACTTGCTCAATTTTTCTACTACCTTGAAAGTCTTCCTTTCGAGTTTCTACGCGATTTCTTTCGATACGCGTATTCGTGAAAGTAAAAGAGTCAGTCCAAAGGTCGTTGGAATTTTCCAGGCACTCGGCCAGGCCATTTTCGAGTAACCTTTCCTTTGGAGACCGTGGAACGACGTTGTTTATGGCCTCTAGAAGCTCCTTCTCGATTTCCTCGTCGGATTGCGTCGAGGAACACTCGGACAGGTCCGACGTGTCCTCCGCATCTTTGTCGCCGATCATAGCTTTGAAATCGGTGCTAGAATTCGGGACCAACATGGCAACGGGATCGGCCTGAGTTTGAATTCTCTTTTTCTGAAACAGCCAATTCTCTTCCCAGGATTCAACCGGAGACACCAGAGCTATGCGCGTCGGCGTTGTCGATGTGTCCGGTTCATCTTGACTATCTTCCGACGATTCCTGCGAGGCTGGAATTAAATCGTGATTTTTATCCAGAGAAATTTCAAGTTGTTTCGCGCTCGATTTCAGCAACCGTCGTTAAACTGTCGGCGATTTAATCGCGAGTCGTCGCGTCGGCGTCGTACCAAAGTGGATAACACTTACGATCGATGATATCCATCCCGAGTTCAGGAAATGGCACACGATGAGCGCTCCTAACGGCTAAGACATCGTTATCCTTGGGATCCTCGTCGGACGTATAAGTGGTAGTCACTTCCTCTATTTGTTCTTCTATCTGGAACGAGAAAACATACATTTTTTCTCCAACAATTTATTAAGCAGTTCCGGATTGATTAAACTTTCCAACTTTTCGGTCACCCACCGTCATAGATAGTGGTTCCGGTTGATTTCTAACGTGTCTCGAGCAAGACGCGCCGTAGTCGCTGCTGGAATCGTCTCGCGGCAAAGGCTCCCCTTCCTCGACCCCTTGGTCCAATTCCGTTTCATTTTCGACTGGAAAATAAAAACGATAATCACCGTTGCTCCGTTTTCGAAATTGTGCTTGTGCTTGTCGTAGCGATTATCGATGCAAAATCGATCGACGGGTGCACTTACGCTCGCTTGCCGACATCGGTTTTCCATGGAGAACGTTGCTATTACCGTCCACCTGTTCCTTTTGGAATTTCTCGATGACCTAGAAAATTCAGCCTTCTCATCGATTTATCCTCTGCCGCGATCGAGACAACGCGTTCGATTCCGCGTTGTTGAAAACGGTCATTTCGAAAACCTATCATCGAAAAAAAATTCGTTCTGAACCTTGTTAAGTATCGCAGTGGCGAGAAGATCCTCGTAACTGTGCTCCGCGATGTTTCCTTCATCCCGCGATCTTCCGGTTTCGCTGGAACCGGTGAGACCAGGCAGTTTCCGGGCCTCCTCGACGGCTCGTTCGACGACATCCCGCAGCGCTGTGTGGACCATCGTTACCGAGTCCCTGCCGTTGGCTTTGTCTGAAACATGTTTTACGAACAAATAAATTTGCCTCGTCAAAGATTCTCACATTCATCTCGACACGGACAAATTGGAATACTATTGGTAGCCGAGAAGAAAGTCTCCGAAAAGTAGACTCGATTCGACCCATTTTCTTCATGCTGTCGCAAGTACGACTGATATGACAACGAAGGCCGTGCTACACGATTAGCCTATCGAGCATTATTTATCTTTTATTTGTTATTCCAAGTTGGTATCTGGGTTAGACTATTGCTCGCTTAGGATCCGTCGTCGGCGTCTGTTCGAAGAGAAACTTGCTCGAGAGTCGAGTAAATTCTGTGAAAGGGTTAACAAGTGTGACGCGACAGGAAAACCGGGAGCCGAAGGCGTACTTTCTTCGAAACGGCGCGGCGCAGCCGTATCGGTAATGGATCGGACGATGAGCTACTCCGCTACTTTGGTCGCACGAACGCACAGAGTTAATTTCACCGCTTCGGCCTTGTCAGCGATTCCCCGTTTCTTCTTCATTTTTTCGTTTCCTATATCACATACTGGGCCTACGATCTTCGCCATCGCGAGTTGCGTCGTGTCGCGTTGCGTCGGGTGAAATTTCTCGAGAACGACCCGCTGAAATCTCTCTCCCTCTAAATAGTTCCCGAACGATACCTCGCAAGTCAAGGTTTTTTCCAATTCCGATATTTATGGGTTAAAATAAAAAAAAAGAAACGAAAAAAAAAAAACGGTCGATATCGTTAAACTATTGCGACAACTCGTAAAAGAGTATCAAGTTTTAATAACCTTTCGGTAAGTTTTTATAAATTGCGCGTCAGTCTTAAACGTCCTTCGTCGTTTTCTTACTTACGATCGAGTCGTATATTCGTAAAATGACGTAAACACCTGAAGCTGTTGCTTATACAATTAATCGTGTAAGAAAATTATCGGCTTTAATGGCTTCGTATTTGAATATGCGAAACAAGATGATTGAAGATCATATCGGTTAGACGTGTATCGACGAGTAAACGAGATTTCATTTATCGAAAGATTTATGTTGAACGATTTCTAGGACTCTCTAGGAAAACAATTTGACGACTAGATACTTGCTTTCCGCTGTTGATAAACAGCTTAACCGATAAGATAAGTGACGTAGAACAAACGGTACTCGAGGTTGCGCCCGAACCGGTATCGAATACTTCGCGAAAAAGGTACTTGTGATTTTGATCAAAGTAGAACCGAAAGAAACGCGCAAGAATCGTATAATTTGTACGACACGGATGAATCACTTTAATCTTTCGAGCTTATAGAACGCGATGATGTTATCGCGACGGCAGCTGTGTCGCGTTATTCTTTCGATCGATTACAATCGAATAAACGAATCGGTGAACAACAATGCAGCGATTGTCGAGCAATAGAAACTACAAGGGAACTTTGCTGTATCGTGGCGGATAAAAACGCGGTGCAGATTTATGAAAAAAAGAAAGAAATTTGAAAATGAAAAATTGAAATTTGACAACGAAAGAATATTTTGCCTAAAGACGGGTTGTTCTTTCGGTAAAGGAGAATTATTGTTACGGAGTATTCTCTGAAACCGTAAAAGGAGATGTGAGGGATGAAGAGAGGAGAACAACGAGATCCTCTGGTGACAGATTACGTGCAAACTGTGCCAGGGACATGCGAATAGTGTACTGGTGACAATTTACAATAATCGCGATGAATCTGTGCCGCCACCGTCGCCGCCTCCGCCGCCGATGTTGCTTTCACAGAAAAAATTAGATTGCAATTTTGTAACCTATCCAGTAACTATCGATGAAAACGATCGGAAAAATTTTAACAATTTACCACAATTTCCGATCGCTCTTGGCTCGATTAGGATACATTTTTAATTGCACGATGGACGAGGGGAAAATATACGTAGTATAGCTTTCATCCAAGTTTTTTCAATGAAATATTTACCATCGTTTCTGGTGATCAGGACGTAGACGAAATAGGCGACGATCAGGCCGCCGATTAACGTCAGCATCTCGGCGTTGTATTCCAGCAACATTTATCATTCGTTTCACATTGTATCGTTCATCGATGATTTAGTAAATGTTCACACTTTTCACTTTTCAGGTTGATGCGGTATTATTACAACGATTATCATGTTGCTTCGTCGACGTCCGCACCCGTGCGATTGTCGCTAATTTTCTATTCAGCCACTTAGCGACGACACTCTGAGAAATATCGACAAATTTCTTCGGCTAATATAAATAACCTGACCTCGCACGTTTGCGTGTTTATTATGTTAAGGAATCTTTTAGTCGTTCGGCGCGTGTCTTTTTTCTTCGGCCAAGATTTTCAAGTTTCTACCAAGTTATGCGAAACATTTCGGTATATGGAAACATCGACGATCCGAGAAGGTTGCCATCGCGTTCGTTTAAAAGATACTACCTAGACGCTGTAACTTTCTCATTCTTTCACGATCGGTAAATAGCGGAAGATTTCAACGAGCATTTTCGCGGTTAATCGCGACCCATTCCTGATTCTTACGGAAGAAGATCGATCACGGCGGACTTTCGGATCGAGAGTTTCGGTTATCGATTCGGTTACTTTCTTTCCTAATCGCAACTACGAAGCACAGTAGAATTTAGCGAATTTTTCTGTATTCGAATGTTGGAATGCCGAGTTATTCGAATCCTGATCGAGTATACGGATATTCCAAAAAAAAATCCAATTAACGATATTTGCATACTCGATCGCATTCGTAATCGTATCGAACGATACGTGATCTACGTTTCATTTAAATCGATCGAAACTTAATAATACGGATGTCTATTCTTGGAAGCCTCGTATAGCATTGAAATATTTATCTTCGCGAATCTTTGCGCAAAAGTGTGCATGGTTTTCTCACATCGACACGGTAAAAAGTCTTGACTGGCTCTGTTATACCTTCACTGTCACACTTAATTACACACACTGTACGGTGCTTTGTAGCATTGGCCGCGGATGCGCCGCGCCGTCGCGCACATGCCCGCGTCGTCATCCTGTAAACGTATTTACCTATACACGCGCCATTCGGAACGGCCTTTAAACTCTCATTTGAATAGTTGCTTGACGATGCCGACGCGGACGATTCTGCGAACTTTGAAATTTCTCTCGATCCCGATCGACGCGAAACGACTTCTTTTGCGGGGTTCGCGTCAATCGAAGGATCGAGTTATCGTTACAAATGCCGTCACCGATGATAACTTGTAAGTTTCCGCAATCACGATTGCGAAGGTGTCGCGATTCTTAAATATTTAATCTTGGTGTAGCGCCAAGTGTTTCTCACTAATCCAAATTCCATTATAATCATCTCCTCTTTTCAGTTTCCATTCGATATCTTAAAACCAGCAATCGTCGTAATTACACCGGTCGATTGCTTAACGCTAGCTTTGATTATTACACCACCTTTCATGTAAGAACGAAAACTATTTCAACCCGCCACTCGTACATTAGCCCATGCATGGCTTCGTGCCACGAGAGGGTTTCGTCGCGTGCTAAACGAGTAGCAATTGAAACTTGCCTCGAGAACGCGGAATCGATTTTTCGAATCGAGATGGTCCTTTTATTATCTTTTTCTTTACGCGAGCTATCTTATCTCACGAGGGCGCAATTAACCGACAATTAGTCGACCAACACTTTTTCGACGCGATTATAGCGCGATTTAAATCTTGGAAAACTTAATCGACGTGATCGCAGGCCTGTGACAACCAAGAGATGGACAGTGGACACATTTTACCGAATTTTATACGTCAATTGTCGCGTCGCGTCGCTTCTTAATAAGGTATACTATCGATAAGCGCTATCGATTCAATTCTGTTTCACGATATCTATCGATCTACCTTGATAACTGAACGACAACTTCTTAATATGTAATATCATCGTCGAGACTATCGATCAAACCCTGTTCGTTCGAAATTTCTCCTTTTCTCGTTAAGTTTCAATCGAAAGATACGAGAATTAAATTTCAGTAGAGATTGTCCTCTGTCGGATTCGATCGTAACTTTTTTTTTTAAACACACTTTCGATTCACTTTTTCGGTATCACTTATCACTGACGGCGAACCAACGGTAATGAAGCATAGCTTCGAAAGTGCGACAAGTTATTCCGATTCGTTGCGTAGAAGGTACCGTTTTTATGCGGTGTCATGCTCAGGCGTTCAAGTTTCAAGCTCTTCGACGACTGGTTATAGTGGAAAACACGAATCGATTGCGTGGAACCGGCGAAATCACTGGCGGACCGCGTGTTTTTTTTTGTGTGTGTGTATGCGCGCGTGTGTGTATTGCTTGCACTGCTCGCGACTGAGCCTTTGGCAAAGCGTTCCGATACGCGAGCTACGTACCCCACATACGCCGCTGTACGGCTTCCTTTTAGTGGGGGATACTTTTGCAAGGGAACCTACATTTACTAAAATCGGCAGATGTCCTTGTGTCGCTCGAGGAAACTGTCCCGTTTCGCGGAAACGCTAAACGAGAAATAAAACTTTTTTTTTTTTATATTAGAGATAATAGTCGTTTTTGGTAAAAATGTTTATAGGAGAAATTTTTCCTTTCTAAGTTTTCATTCAAGAGAGAAGGTTGATATCTCGGTGGTCAAGTTAACGTGGTTCAACTTGTGTTAAAATATTCATTTTGATATATGTATTTTCCTACCACTTGAATAACGAATAACCAAACGTCATAGCTTCTAATAATAGAAAGAAAATGCTGGAATCGTGTAATGCTTGCAGGCTTATCGCAAAGTTCTCTGTCGTGCACGGCAAAAGTCTCGACTATTACGCGAATTGCGCAATTCTATACTCGAACAGGTTGCCGATTTCGAACATCGCGTTGTTTTCCCTCCTACTTTACTCGATACGACGAAAGCAAAAGAAAAAGACACTTTGATTGTTAATAAAAGTATTATTAATAAAGTAGAAAAAGTATCCCTTGAATCCTATTCAACTCGTCTCTTACGTAAATCATTGAACGAGCCAAGTCTGGCTTCGTATTGTTGTCCTCGGATCGTTAAATCCTTCATTGTTACAGGTAGATCGGAGGTTTGTCCTTCGACGAAGGAATCGCAAATGAATCATTGTGCGGCGGATAGTAGACACAGAATGTACTATGGGACGTTATTAAAATAAAATTAACAGCCGTTTTATACAAAGTATTAGGTTTGTCGCATATGAATATTTGTCTCGCCTCGATAAATAAAATCGACGCTCCACTTGGTGAGAATTCTTCTTTTACCATAACAATCGTAGAATCGCCAACTTTCAACAAACCATCTATGTACTTACTGTATACCGTATACATTCTTATCGAGTTTTCCCAACGAAATACCATTCCGTGAGAATCCTCGAAGAGACTCCGAGCGATAATTATGATTTCTATGTCGCTTATGTAACTCACAGGGCTTCATCCGAGACGTTCGGATATAATTGAATTGCCGCGAAGAGAATGGAAAGACCAAGTCCATTACGAACTGCTTTCCGGTTAAGTGACCGTTAATGTTACAACTCACAATCATCCGACGTTGAGTATCGGTGTGTTAGCGTCGCGATCGAAGGGTCAATGGCGTCAATGGCGTCGATGCCGTTTTCGGCCCTGATAATTCAAGTGTCAGCTCATCGATGTACCGTGCATACGGTAGTATTAATTTTCCGTGAAACCACGAAAATGATTGATATCGCGTGGAAAACATCATTCGGAATAATGTCTACGCAAGACTTTTCCTTTTTATTGCAATCGAGTTTTTGCAGTTTTTTGATGCGCGAGCAGCACCTGTATCGCGCAACCCGCCTTTCAACGCTGCATCGTTGGGCTAATGAACGATGAGAAATAAAAGGGAACGTTAACTAATTGTTGAAGCAGAGTTTAATCGAGGGTTATTCCGGTTAATCGATGTTTTGTCAAATTCGTATCATCTTTGCTACATGTATTCAACTAGTTTTATCGAATTTATTCAAAGACATTTTATGCTCGGAGGTGCAACAAACCGTTCGCGTCGAACTAGTAGCGAGATACCAAGAGTTAATAGCCTGACAGGTAACGTCGTAGTAAAAAGAAAAAGAAGGTAATCGAGACGGTCGAGAGTTAATCGTTAAGTAGGTAACGGATACGGGCAGCCAGTAGAGATATCGGTGCTGTAATTGAGAAAGGAATTGGAGATTCTCGATTCTCGACTCTCGACTCTCGACTCTCGACTCTCGAGGCACGTGTCGTGTGTCGATCTTTTCGTTTGACGACGTTCGAACTTCTTCGGCAGATGGCAGTATTTGTTGGCGAACCATCGTCAACTGCGCGATCGAATGCGCTTGCCGTACCACTTGGCGGCAAAGATGAGCGGGAAAATTTTATTCGAATAATAAGCGTATCAAGTACGTAGTTTAACTTACATGCTGGAAGAGCGTACAGTCGATCGATCGGCGCGTCGTTCACCTTGCCGATCAAACCCTCCGCTATCTTTTCAACAAAGTCTTGAACAGTTTCCATCGCGTTCGTCTCTTCTTTCGCGCTGGCCGAAGCCAAGCCCGAGCAGGCAGCTGCATGTTCCACTCCTGAAAAAAACGTTTAATCGATTATAATTGTTCGTATAAAATCGTTAGGAACAATGCTCGTATAAATTCGACAGGTGCACTTGTCTAAGAAATCAAGGTTACCACGTGGTTTTATGGAACAACTTTTAAATCGAAATGGAAACGTGTTTTTTTTTTTTTAAATATTCTTTATTAGAATTATATTTACTGGAACTTTCCACGCACGTATACACAAAATGAAAAGGAGCGTTGTTACTTTGTAAAGGAAGGGGAACCTATATACCGGGGTAAAACAGTTATTGAAACGTTGTCGTTTCAAAGTGGGTCGTCGGACACGAGATCTCGGCGACGTTAGCATAACTTTTACCTTATCGATGCGATGCGTAAACATTTTTACCGCGAACGCACCTAGATAAAACACACGATTCAAAGTCGCTTCTTGCACGCTACGAGTATACTATATTTTCGGACACCTTGTGCACGATCAAATAAAAAGAAAAAAAGAAAAATTACAAAGGATAGATGGAAGAACTTACTCATTCATGCGGTAAAAACTTTCTCCCGTTAAGACAGACGTCACGTTTATTCGTGCAGCAATTTCATCGCGATCTACATCCCACAGGACACGCCAACTCGACGATCTTAGTTAGCAAAGTCCATAACAAACGGCAAATTCACGATTTACGTGGTTTCACGTAAACGATCGATGCACCGCGATAGGGAATCCCTATTCGACTGACACGGCCGAGCGCTTTCTAAACGAAAGTATCGACGACCATTAAAGATCTACCACCGTACGCCTTTTTTCCATCGTATTTGTAACCGCATTCTCTTAGCGAGTACCGCAAGACCGGTATATTTATCAGTTATCACGCGCGAGCTCGCAGAGGCCGAGCGCGAGCAGCCACAGTCGATCCTCGCTCGAGGATATTTTGCGCGTTGTCCCTCGCCGCTAACCTCCTGGCTTTGAAGATCCCGCTTGGCCGGATCAAGGTTGCTCTCTCTTCTCCGAATTGGGCGTAGTCTTCTGTTTTTAATAGAAAGAGAGAAAGAGACTGCCGCCGTGATGCAAAACCGCGTGTAGCAAAGGTCGTTGTCAACAAACTTTTCTTTAAGTTAGATCACCGTGGATTTTTATTCCTTTTACTTACTGGATTATCAAAATTACTCGTCTTTTCCAAACTTTACGTCAATGTCGACCCTCTTTACTCTTCGCGAAAAGATTCTTTCATCAAGTTTACGAGATGATGAAATCTTTAATTTCCCAATTCTTATATTCCACTTGTAGAACCTCTCGAAAAATCCTCATTCTTTATCACATCACATTTTACATCACGTCACGTTACGTCGCGTCACTATTAATTTCCACTAATATGCGAATTCAAAATTGATCACCTATCGGCAATTTATTTGAACGATTCCCCGAGAACCTGTTGAATCTCTGGAAACTTCTTAAGGAGAAGGTCGGGTTGGAATGGGAGCGAGGGTGGGGGTGGGGGTGCGTGTTTTCCGTTTGATTAGCCGATTTTGATCTGTGCGAACTAGTTCGATCGAGTGATTTTTTTTCTCAACTCTCGTTCTCAGTCTTGATTAGGTCTCGCAACTTTCGCGAGTTTCTCGCACGCTTTTAACGTCCTTGCCGGTTATTTCGCGTTGCCGTGCACTCGAGCTGGTTGTTGCATAAACTCACCAATTATTCGATTGAAAACTCCTCGGTTACGTAAAACGCTAATACCGCTAACGAGTCGTTGCAAGTATCGTTAAGTTACAGACAAACAATTTAGTTTGTCATTTTTTAGTGGATCATTCGAACGGGTATTTCAGGCAAGGTACATAAATTGAAAAACATGTGGTAGTTGTATCAATAATAGATACAGTTTGACCGATCGACTCGGTTAGAGCAACCGAAACACAATTGTATTCCAGGAACTCACTCGTTTTGATACAAGAATTTCCGAGATACCAATAGTATCGAAACAAACACGTCCTATCGATATATACTAATCGTGACTCGTGACTCACATGTGTTCGAACGGTGCAATCGATAGTCGACGGGATTCTCGTCACTTTGTGTAAACGATAAAAAGACGTCGATAGTTGATGAAAATGACTTTTGGCTGGGGCTGGACTCGAGACTCGTTTCACGAGAAAAAGAATTTCGGCCGATAAGGTGAGTAACGGAGCAGAGGAAAACCGTCGAAAGAGGGAAAAGAAAGATGACGGGAGTCCGCGATGTTACTCGCATGAGTACTGGAGCAGAACTGAGAGGTTCGCCACCTCAGGCTTGGGAGACAATAAGACCGATGAACGCGCGGGAGTTCCGTTTCTATGGGGACCGAGAACCAAATGGATTACGGATTAGGCCTCGGAGACCGTTCTTTTAACCTAGGACTCGATAAACTTTACAGAAGTAATAACGTTTCTGTTAGAAAAGTACAACTTTTACGTGACGTAAACAATGTTACCGGTCTTGCGACGCCGACGCGATGCTCATTCGAATGCCAAAATCGGCCCAACGCATTTCTCTGTTAATTAGTTATTCTTTCTATCCCCGGTATTTATATTGTATGAAACGAAAATGTATCTTTCGGTTCGAATGATTGGTTTTTGGCGTCGCGGACTTGACGATTGCGGAATCGACTCTGTGCTTTTTTAGCATTCCATTGCGAACGTTGATCCTGTGCAACTGTTTCCTTTTTTCGGACAGCGGAGAATTCGCGTTTCGTCTAATCCCATCGTTGATTGCAAATCATTCTCAATGTTCAAATTATTATTTATCAGTTCCTTGGAAATCTGTTCGGAGACAATAAGGGAGTGATAGATCGTGAATCTGGTTTTCGGAAATTTTATCGCATGGAATGCGCCGCGCTTCGAGATCCTTGCACGTTTTCCTAGAAGAAATAACGAGCGTGGATCTTTCGGCTCGCGAAAAACGAACAACAGGAACAAACACGGTGTTCGGCACGATGCAGTCTGACCATGTTTGGCGAAAGAACAGATCCTTGGAATAGGCCGCGGCGCGGTTAGTAAACTGAGAAACCTGATGCGCAACCGTGGACAAAGAATGCGCCTTGATTTCAACTAGACTCGTAAACACGCCTTTTCGAACGTTCGTAATCCTTTTAGCAGGAATTAAGATCCGTTAACGAAACGCTTACCAATTAGCGGTTAATTCGCGTGTAATTAAAATTGCTCGAAACTATATTCGTATCCCATCCGTTTTATTGAAACGAACGAGATCGTGTTTCGAATAATTTAAAAAGCATCGTTCACCTGTGTACCATTAAATGAACGATGCGACACTTTCGTAAACGAGTATAATATAACGTCGACGTCGGCGTCGTATCAAGTGTCTCGACACGTTCGCTTTTCTGATACATACAAGTTTCTCATTGGCAGACGTAACCGGAAAACGTTGCGAGTCTCCTGGTTTTAACGGAGGAATCGCAAGATCGTGTCGCGATACGGGCATTTTTCGTCGACAACGTAAGAAAAGATGGTTTCCACGAAAGGTTGGGGTATATCTTTATCTTGGCCATCTGACGTTAGATGCGCTCGTTCCCGATTAAATGTCCCGATACGATTCACGCGGGAGGAAGATCGTAGTTTGCGCAGCGAACAATGCGCATCGCGATGAATTCACCGTGAGATATTTTTCGAGCCGTTCTTATTGTTGCTCTTCCGTTACACGACTTTTCTGGCGAAGAACAAGGACGATCGCGCGCCGACCCGATTCGACGCGATGCGACGCGACGCGACGCGACGGCGCACAATGGACCTCGCGGAACTATTCAAAGTGGAATCAACGTCAATTAACATTTCACCGTCAACTTTCTCAGCCCGCTGCGATTCGAGCTAATTTTATTTTCCTTTATTTTTTCGCTGTTCCGTGAAAACCTCGCGTGTCATCGACTCTACCCGCGTGTACTTTTACTCGCGTAACGTTTAATCTTCGTTTGTCGTGGGTGCGAGTTACGTCGCAGAGCGATGCAATTCATTTTATTTGTATGCAATGCCGTACATCGATTCGCCGATCCGATCGTTCACCGCACCCACGGGTCTCTACTTGCAAATCAATGCATCCGTGGGGACCAGCAATTGACCGCGGGCCGTCCTCGAGTCGCATTCTTCCGTCATCACGGTCGTGGACAAACCTTCTCCGGTCTGTTCCTTTCATGGAACCAGCATTAGAGAGGAACGCGTACGAATACTCGAGCCAGCGGCAGCGCCGCTTGGATAACTGCATTATTTATAAGGGATCGCGGTTCGTGACCGTTGCAATTGTTTTTCTCGATACGACAGACATTTTCACTCGGCGTGGCGTTGCCTTCTTGCCTTTTGCTTCCATTTTTCAGCATTCTCCTTACCCGTTCCAAATTATTTCGACTCGAAGAACCCCCTGTATTCCGCGATTAAATTATAGCCCTCTACTTTACTACTATAAATCGATAATCATTGATTTAATTTTATCGTATACGACGTTGAAAGTTTGAAGCTACGCGTGCATTTTCTTTGCATAAATTTCTAGCCATCGAGTAATCGAGTATCGTTGAACGGTGTTACAATGTGTTAGCACAATAACAAGTCTTGCAACGGCGACCTCGATCGAAGCTTCGTTGAAATTAGTACATTCGTTTAAAGCGTATCTTTACAAACCTGCGACGTAGACTCGTGACTTTGTCGTATCGAAGTATCGATATAGATCTTGCTCGTTGATCGGTCCACCGGAAGTCGCAGTTTTATTTAACCAATACCTAACAAAGCATTTCTCGTTAAAGAAACAGTTATTAAGTGAAGAGAGTTTTTAAGTGAAGTTTCGAAAGAACTTTGGCTAAAGAAATAACATGTAAACGTTGCGCGATCTATTAACGTATCGTTGGTGAAACCTTTGCTGAAGACAGAAAAGACAATGCCAGGCGTTGTCCGACGTGTCCCAGCGCGAGCAGCCTTTTCTGCAGGATCTGGCGCCGCAATCGTTGCACCGTACACCACGTCCCACGTAAAACGGTTTCAGACAGCAGGCGCAACGATTTTCGTCTACAGGAATCTGTTTACCATCGGCTTTTGAATCTCCAGACTTTCTGAAATGCAAAACACGACTCTTATTACACGGTACGTCGCGACACGATGCTTGCAAATTTTCTCAAAACTGAATGATTCATCGCGATAAAAAAAATTGAATCCATCACATAAAAGATACACCTGGATCTTGTATTCGAATAATATCGATTTTATTAAACGGATCGCTTTTCAGCGAACGATAGCTATTTACAGTAGTTTGTCGAACAATCGTAATTTCATATGGTAAATATTCAGACACGTGTAGGTTTGCGTATAATGAATATCTACGATTACGTAAGTACGTAAGTAAGTATCCCGCGCGATGATTAAACGACCTTGTGTTAAAACGCCGTAACTTATATTAGACGCTACATGTTTCGAGAGTTTAGCGCGTAACCGAAAGCGTGCAACGCGCCGCGTCGTTGCGTAATAACGAATTTAAATAAATATACTTTCGAAATGGCTTTCTTGAATTAAATCCTGGTAACTTTCCTCGACTGTCACTCGATGACGCAACAGACTGTGTTCAAATATTTTGTATTCTCGACGGGTGATTGCCGTGAATCGAAATGGAATATTCGAAAATCCATTGTAAATTTAGCTGGTCTTAAGAAACAAAATATACCGGATGTAACTTGTGGTTTTCGTTTAATTATCGAGGAAATAATTTGCTTCGGACGGTAAAACATGTTACGTTACGGCTTAACCTACTCGCACGAGAATCGACAATCGTCTTTATTTCCGCGACAAGTGATGACACGATGCGTCTGTCACGTTTGACAAGTCGTCGTTTGTTCGTTGTGTTTCGTACACACTCTACACTGCACACGTACGAATTAATTATTCTTGCACAGTTCGATAGATTACATCGTTCGTGGCTGCACTTTCTGAAATTTGTCTCATTCTTAACGGCATCGTTTGCACTCGACACGTACCGGGTGTATTACCGCGCGATATAATTAAGCGATACAATTAGGATACGCACGGCCATTCGGGTGACCTAAACCTTTCGGGTTATAATGGAAACGATAACGTACACTTGGTATTCCACTTTGATCGAAATTTACTGCATCGAACGGAAAATCGAAGCGATTGTACAATTAAGAGGCGTGTCGGAAACATTTTGAAAGTGGAGTGGCTCGAATCGAGGTACGATGACTTTCGAACAAATTTTCTCAAAAAAATGTGAGAACGGTATAAAAATCGAAATGAAACGATGAGATCGATGCTATTGCTAAACGATCAATCCTCGCGATCGAAGAACGTAGCAGCGGCCCTCAACCCGGAATGGCTGTCCTCGTCCCTCTCCATGTCCGAGGTGACCACTTTGACTACGACAACCTCGATGGTGATCAACAAGAAGAGTACCATAAACGTTGCCATATTGTACTTTTCTTGGCCCGTGACCACCCTGTTCTCACCCTCCAGTAATAGGGTAGAGATGACGATCGAAACGTATGCCAACATCCCGACTCACTTTTCACTTTCGATACCTCGAACATTCGCTTCATTCGCTTCGATGTCTTCTTTACACAGCCTCCAACGACACAAGGAACTGCTCGACTTTCTTCAAATAGTCGTGTAATCGCTAATGTTTCTTCATTTGCACGCGCCAGTTCACCTTCACTCGCTATTCTTTACGTAATTATTATCTATCCGTATCATCGGGAGATCTCGATTCACTTTGTCGTCCAAGATGTATCGCTGTTTGTTGTCGTTTCGGAGCCTAGGTGAAAGAAAAGAAAGCAACGATGAATTGAATTGCTCGATTAAGAGAGCAGCACGTGTAACATTGGTGTGTATGGCAACATTGTTATTGCTCTCTCCCTCTCTTTATCGAATTCCACGTGGTGGAACGATCACTTGTAAAGTTGCGTTTATCCTGTTTCGTCATATAAACTTTTGTTTCGACGATCACCTTGATTCTCGACGTCTTTCCATTCGCTCTCGTCGCACATTTTGTCTTCCTTGTTTATACTTTGGTCTCGAAATCACCTGGTCAGAGTAACGCGAGTCGGTTGTACCGGTAATATCGACTTTGTTTCTTCTAATCACGGTTATTTTGAATAATCTCGTTGCGCGACGCTTTCGAAAACCGCACTCTATTTCTTTTATCGTTCGTCATATTTTTCATTCACGTAAAACTTGTCAAAGTCACTCTTGGACGAGTATCCCGTGAAAGTGTCCTCGTTCCAGTATTTCGACGAATCTTCTTCTTGAAAGTTGTTATTCCTCGACGACACAGCTTCCCAAGTTTTCCTCGAGATTAAAGTGTTGCTAACGGTAACTTGTTCGCCAAACATTCCTGATAAAAGTCACTCGAAAGACACCACACCAAACAGTTTAAAGTATTCGGTCTTGTTAACCGAGTTGAGAGCTGATCGATTCGATGGACCTTCGGAATGATCTTCCGTGGACCATTTTTGTGGACGCCGCGGCGCAGTGTCGGTGCTTGTTCCTTTGTGTCGGACTGCTGGTTCGAAAGTGACAGTGGATCGGTGGCCGGGGAAACTTGGTGTTATGCACACGAGCCTTCTCGATGGTAGGAGATCTCCGCGTCCGCGTCCGCGTCCGTGTCTGCGTCCGCGACCGCGTTGGATCCACGTGGATTTCACTTGGACGAAGTTGAGCACACCTGGATCGACCAATTAATGGAAACTTTCACTGGATTTCGACCGTGCCGTTTTGCGAACGCGACGCCACGGCATAGCACAGAGAAGCAAACGAGTCGAACACCGCCTGCTGTCCTACGCAACGATTTACGAAATCATCGTTCAATCGACAATCGTGGTTAGAGCTCGATATCGAGAAAAGTGTACTGCGTGATGTAACTTGGACGGCGTAACGTTACGCGATCCGCCAACCTTTCACGCGTTCGATTCATTCGACTATCGACATCACATCCATTCGAGAAACTTGTATCGGATCTTTTGGTCTCGAATATCTTCTCTTTTTACACTTTAAACGAACCGTGTCAAGTTTTAGCCAATCTTTCGTAGTCGTACCATGATCTTTCGAAATATCGCGCCCGATCAGTTTTAGACGCGTACACTTTACGATAAGAGGATCGATCGCCTCGCTATCTATGGAATTCACCTAACGTAGGATTTCTGTCGTCGTCTTGGGTGATTTTGATGTTCACGATATCGTGAATGGTACGATTACCTACAACTACGTCGGGAAAAATATTTAATCTAGGCCTCGTTTGTAACTTGGTCGATCAAGGTTGCGATCTTGAGTCTGTACATCACGCTAATAACGTATCGTAAACGTACTTAAACTATCGATCGCGTTAGTTTGATAGAAATATTGTTCGAGTGTTGGGTAGACTTGTCTTAACGTCATCGAGTCCTTTGCCACGTTACGTACGTTTCCCTGGTTCCTTGTACCAGTCACAGTCATCGTTTCATAAGTCCATGTGCTGCTGTAATTTAGTTACGCAACGATCGTGTAATTTCTTCTGTCTCCCTTATAGTTCCACTGTTAGGTAATAAACTCGCGTCTAGAAAGCATTCGCGTGTCTTACGAAGTCTAGAAATCACAGAATTAATACGCTAATGTTTGACCGATTGCCCACACAATTCGTCGACCCACGCTCGACGTCGACGCCCACGCGACGTACCAAACGGATGATCGATTCTTTGAAATGTTTGCACAACTTTTCGTAGGTTTATCACCCTTTCCATTACGAAAATCAGGAGAAAATGATATTTCGCAATGTAAACATTTTTATTTATCTTTGGTTATAGCTTGCCTGTACGAAAATTTATGTAATTACCGTGCTACGATATATACACTTTCTACCAACTTACGCAACAAATACGTTACGACGATGACATTTTTAGTAATCGTTTCCACATGTAGGAACATTGTATGTGTCAACAACTGAAATAAGTTGAACCGATGAAAAGCACAGCGTGCAGTCGCGATTCGGTCTAGTTTTCAGCGGAGCCCGTTCGCATCGTCGCGTCGGGTCGCGATCGCAGAAAACCGTTAACCTCGATCTTCTTTCTATCGATAGAAAGTACGGGTGCGTTCGCGGCCGAATAGAGTCGGGTTTGAAAAGTCTGACCAGGTCTTGGTCGCATCCGGAGATCGGTACACATCCTTACCGTTTATCACGCTTTCTCCGGCAGAGGAGAGTCCGTAGCAGGAAAATTTTGATCAGTCTTCTGGCTTGGACCGATTTCATGAATGTGACAACCCTTGCTTCTATTCGGTCATCCGGAATACGAGCTACGCGAGCGATATTTCAAAATATCCGAAACTTGCGACGATCCGCGTCTCTCACCGATCACTATCTCTGTGCAATGCCCATTACGAATCACTATAATTTCTGTCGCCAACCTACACTCCCCTATTACCAGTCTTTTATTAATTCCTAGAAAACAGCAAAAAGAAAGTTCCCGAGTAACCTATACCGTTCTTAATCGAATCGGATTCAAAGATCCTTCGATTCGACCGATTATTCGCGTCTTCGGCTTTCTTCTGTTGTAAAAAAAAAAAGAAACTAAAACGACACTAACTGCAGCAAGAGAAGCAGAATACACCGGCTGACTGACTATCCGCGACACGATGCATCTCAACAATGAGGGAGCCGTTGTTCAGCTCCCCCGTACGGTTCTTCCTCTGTTTCCGGTCCCCCTACGTGCCACGGCCGGTCGAAGCTATTGTTTAATATGGTTTGATACGTCAGGCTATTGTGTAACGACGCTTTACCATTAACGACACTCGTACCCGAACCGTGCATCCCAATGCGTCGTTCTTTCCTTCGGCCGTCTTTGCCTTTTTCGGGTTCGTCCTCGTCCCACCTTGCGTCACGTCACGCGTCTCCTCGTCGGCGTGTGGCGACGTCGTCGATGCTATTGAACAGAACCGAACCGAATCGAACGACCAACCGGTCGCGCCGCGGCGACCGGTCACGCATGACCAATCGCCAGTCTCGCACGCACACTTCCGGTCTTGGATTCAGGAACCGCTTATTGACCTCACGTGTGCGGCCAAGTTACACGTGGACACACCTGTTTACCAATCGGACGAATTTCGAGCCGATTTTTCCAACATCATTTCAACGTAGCATTATTTCTTAAGCGAACGCGCGATGTATCTAATGCTAATTTAATCGAGCAGTCCTATCATCCGTAGCGAGTGAGGTAACCGTTTTCGTAATGTTGGATAAATTTCAACGAACCGTTGTAAATACATTACGATTCTCGAAGGCGTATCTAGCATCAACGGCATTCGTAAGCGCCTCTGGCGTATTTTACACTCGTATCGGTACGTAACTTCCTTAGTCGTTCCTCGCGATCTTTTGATCGTTTTCAGTTGCAAAAGGTCAACAATTGTACAGTCTAATATTATTTAACATAATGCACGGTTATACGTATTATTTAATATTGGACACGGTTTATTGCGGACCGTCGCGGATATTCGCCGCGTATCGAACGCAAATTATCATGATTATTAACGGTACCAGAAATTCCCGCTGCTTCCGTTCGTAACAAACCAACGCGACGCGACGCGTCGCGGTGCATTTTTTCTTGCTCGCGCGTGCCACAGTAAATCTGATGTCAGGGCCAATTGCCAATTACGATAATCCGACTCGTTTTTTACTTGAATAAGTTTTTAGTTGTTTAATCCCACCGTGCACTAGTTTAACATGAAAATGAATCGCCTATGGTACGAGTTAATGGAAAATCGATGGTCGAAATGTTTTCGTGTCCATCGAATCTTGCCGACTATCGTCTTACGATAAATTATTGAGAAATGTCGGGCATCCTTGGTTGATCGGAAGTATTTTCACGTCACTTATTTCGGTTGCGGTCGAATCGAACTTAACCCGTGTCGAGTCGAGTCCTGTCTTGCGTCTTGGAATTATTCTCTCACGGTGGTACGCGTTGAACGCGCACCGTATTCTTGTGCTCGTTAAGAAATTACTTTTTCATCTAGGTCAACTTACGTCAAAACAATGTGCGCTCGTTATCTCGGTACACGGGTCTGATATCGATCTGTACTGAATTATTAACGCGAGTCGGTGCCGTTGGCGTTGCGGAAACGATGCAACTACGAATTACTGCTGACAATTCGAAAGTTCTCGTCATTGAATTAATGGCATGTAAGATTGTTACGAAAGAAACGTAATCCTCGTGTCTAACCAGACGCAGCCTCTGCTGCGCCCGTGTTGCGTGAAAAGTAGTCGATCGAACGACTGTATTGTTGTACTTACATTTAGATTAGTAGATACTTTTAAATACCCGTTAAACACCGAATTACCGAACACCGTTAAATACCAAGCGTTCGTCAAAACTGAAACGTTATATTATTCATTCCGTAGCGAGCAAGTCGTCGTTCAAGGGCATGTCACGCGTGATCGTTAAAGGTCATAAACTCGTGATAAAGCGATTTCGAATGCGTATCTTGACGAAACGATTACGAGTTTAAATATATTTCGTGGAAAATACGAGTAGAAAATATACTTTGAAGGTCGATTGGTTGTCCGTAGGTATCTCGAAATGATATACAACGATCAATCGACGAATTCTTGAAAATTTTAAAAGGTACTGTATTTGGATTAGGTAAACTTAAATCGGTCCGTTTAAAAATACACAGTTGACCTTGAACTGTCTTCTCGATGGCACCGATAATCGATTGTTCTCGGTTAAACTGTGCGACAAGTCGCTAAACTTCTTTAAAGGATATCGTTATTATTATAGATCATGCCGTAATTTTCAACCTAACTCTGATATAGTTAACAAAACGTAACGGTCCATAAAATTTAGACTCTTGTTGATATTACACGACCAAGATTGAATGACCGCACCGAAAGGACGCGACGCGTTGGTGTCGGCGCGAAGATGCTCGATGTTTGTTTCAAGTTGACGTTCCGTTCTTCCAAAAGTATTCCTCAATTCCGTCGCCCTCGTATCGAGCGATATCGTTGAAAAGTAATTTAGTCGGTGCTGGGAGGAAAAAGGAGTATGGCGAACGACACTCGTCGAACTGGTCGGAACAAGAGGGAGTAAATAAAAGCAGGTCCTGCATACCGAACTTCGTTGTACGTATACGCGTGCATATTTCGCGAACACGCAAACACGCTAGTACAGGGTGTCTCGAAAAAATCGAAATTAGTTGATCGTATATACGAGTATATAGCGCAGAACGAAATAAGAGATTTAATGATGACTCTTTGACGAGTCGTTAGATGTTTACCGTGTCGTCGGTCTTGTGACTGCTTAGAATTTAATTGTTTCGCGATACGAAGATAACGATTATCGATAAGGTACACCTATAATACATTGTCTGTTGAACTTTTAAGGAAACATTTCGATTAAACGAACTGCAACATACGTTCAAATATGCGCGTAGAGAGATATACATACATATAGTAGCTCGCGGGTCATAACGGGCAATGATTCTTCTCGGAGGCCTTTGCCCGGACTACTTTGGCCACGGACTTGAAATGACGCGTGAACCTCGTTTTATGCCGCGAACCAACCAAGAAATTCCAACGAGATCGTTAAGAAACCAGGCAAGGCCTTTCTCCGTGGCAACGTATCAACGGTTATCCACGGTTATCCACGGTTCAAGAAACCTAAAATTAAATTGGTGTGCCTAATCGTGCACGAGATTACAGGTCCTACAAAAACCTACAGAGCATTATCGTTTAAATATAAATTGAATTATTCGTGATATTCGAACGAGGAACAAAGTTCTTGTAAGAGGACCTTGAGACTTGAAACGCATCGCAAACAAACCGAGTACGAGTGTGCGTTTGCTACAGTCACGCGTCATTAGCGTCAATCCGCGATATCTACGACGCTCGAAATTGATCTCCGTGGAAATTGTCGAGATAAATCTTTGGAAATCTGTTGAAAACAATTTCTACTCACCCTTTGCGAATACTGTTGAAGAGAAGAAAACAGATCCCCGATGCGACGCCGACGGCAGCCACCACCAAACTCATACCAGGCGACACGATCATCTTTCCACTCATCGAATGTCTTTAAAACTGCATAAATTGATGCCTGTCGATGCGACACACGTTCACTTTAGTAAAAAGAGTTAATTACACCTGGTCTATTTAGATGACCGTTTTCGTTTTCGTTTTAGTTTTTCTTTTCGTTTGCTTGTTCCTTTCGTGGTTCATTTTTCTTGGTTCGTCGAACGTTGATTACCGGCCTACGGTATCATAAAGTTTTTGAAATTTAATTCTTTCGATTTACATCATGTAAATATACGTATGTCGAGATGGATTTTGAACACGCGCTCTCGCGAGACTTTCGACTAACGACTATGATTACTGATTTCTGCCGCTTGATCGATACGCACTGAACGGAGCTTGCTCGGTTATCTGATACAGTCGATAACGAATTTCCGCTGAAACTCGAACGACGCTGATTCGGTTCGATCGACGACTCGCGACGAGAAAGCGTATACCAAATATGAATATCGTGGACTTGGCGAAAATAAATTTTTGGCAAATATTTTCTTCGAGTATGTAAACGTTGAATTTGAACATTAACATCCATTTGATCGTTAATCGCATGATTTTTAATTTAAAAGAAATCGAATACTCGAATCCTGGTAGAGGGAAAGCGAGTTTCGCTCGGGTCGAACGACGTCGTACTTACGCACATTTTTTGCTTGAAATTTCGAAATCCACTTTGTCCATAGAGTTTGCGTTACACTACCGTTATTAAATTAGTAACTGATGCATCCGAGAGATGCGAACGGATCGCACGATAAGATTGAACTGAAGGAGAGCTAAAGTCTCCGCGTGCACGTTCTCGACGCCAATCGACGCGAAACATACCAACTAAACGCTAAATGTTTTATCGCGTCTCGCATCATCTTGCTTGGTCTTCTCTACGAGTCCTTTGCAAACTCACACTCTCGCATTTTACTGGTAATGCTTTCTTTGTTATTGCAACCATTTTCTAGCTAGATTTAGTTGAAATATTATTCAACCGTTTAAAAAGTAAATAAATTCCAACGAAATCCACTGTTGCGAGAGAACTCGAGATGTGACACGATTAAATGACGGAGGAAACGAAGCACCTCTCGTACTGGAAGTGCATCGTTTAAAGTAGGAATCGCGTTGACGCTTAAAGCCACGAGAAACGTTCCTCGAGAAAACGGTACGACTTGTATAACAGGGACAAAACTTTGTCGAGCCTTGTATGGCTTACGTAACTACATATTATATTATGCGAGGCATTGCATCGGCGTTGTCTCGATCCATGTCCTTTGCAACTAACAATAAGGTAAAAACGGTTCGCGTGTCTAATTCGATACTTTGGTCGGTGATCGTCAACTGTCGCGTATATCCGATATCGTAATCGTCTAATCGATTAATAATTACTACGTAGTTTACTGTTTGCAATGCAAGCATCCGGGCAGCACCTGTGGAAAGCAGATACACGTTCAGCAGCGTTTATATGGTTGCCTACTCTTAGGCGCGTGTCTGACTAACACTGTCGGTAATCACTACTCAGACAGTGCTAAACCAGACGCTTCTACTTTGCGATGAAGCGGCGCGGCGATAGAGACGAGTAGTATAACGTGCGTAGGTGTACTTGTGTACGTGTATAGTAACATTAAAATATAATCTTTCGTTTATTCCAGCGATCGAAAGTATCAGAGAAACTTTCCGATAGATTCCCTTGAAACAGTTCAAAAAATAACATTATAAATTATAAACGGATACGCAGGGGTAAAAGTTAGTTGAAACCAATAATAATTAAAAATTATCACATTATTCCTCTTATACGATATATCGATACGGAAATAAGTTTCGATAAGACATGCGTTATGCGACCAAGAATAGCAGGCGCTTGACCGAGATTAGGAATTTTCGAGGCGATCGAACAGTGACAACGAAGGACGGTATTTTGTTCGTACGCGCGGCATGTCATTCATTAATTGACTTGGATAAACACTCGTGTTTTAATTGCGTCCGGTATTTGCAATCTCATTTTTTAGTTTCCTCTTTTTGTTTCCTTCATAAGAATCGATACTGGTTCTCTAATGAGAAAACGGGATCATTGCCTTGTACCACTTTCGCGAGAAAAATTAATATAGAAATATGAAGATATTAAGAAACTCGGAGTGGAACGAAATCGTTGTAACGTTTCGTCATCCGATAACCCACTTTCCGCTTTTAACGAATCTTTTCAACCATTCGCAGATATTTCTTTCGTTTGTATTATCTCTTACTGAACACTCATACGTTGTTCAATTGTTTGGATAAAAACTTCAAGCCTCTATAATGTTATCGTGTTTTTAAAACTTTCAAATTTTTTAATCGGTTCCGTATGCAAGCATTACCTACATCAAGTATGAAACTTTGGTACAAGCAAATTTGATCATATGAATTTTTCTAAGAGGCTAAACTTTTTGGCGAAAAATCTTGTGTTTCGATGTGCCTGAGTACGAACAACTTGTGACTCATTATTCGTATCGCGACGTTCGCAAACGTTTCCTCTCGTTAAAAGCATAGATTTAATGTGCACGGTTCATCACGCAAAATAACAAACGGTCTAATTGGTAGCGAAATCAGTGCCCGATAAGAGTGGTGGATGCGTGAAAAATTGGTCGCTGCGCCGATAGAATGTCGCAGTTTTACGATGCCAACCGATTCCAGTAATCTCCAAGCTCGTATCAGCCATTGCGCGCGTGTTCGTGTTTGTATTCGTATTCGTATTCGTATTCGTGTTGAGTAATTGTAAACACGTCCTCATAAAAATTAAAGGATTATTATAAAAACAAAATACTAATTTTACTCAACACTACTCGTTACGTTCGAAGAACGTAACGGTTGTGTATGAAAAGTGCACGTTGATTAGATAAAAGTTTATTTATCATTATCAAAGGTTTAAATAAAAGTTTACTCTGAGACAAACTGCTGCATGAAAAGAAGAATTCTGAATTCTAATTCGATTTTTTAAGTGGAAAAACTCGCGAAAGATAATATCCATCGCGTCATTTTCCTCTTAAAAATGCAAGACGTTGGAGGATTAAGCGTCGTCTCACTTGCTTAATATTTATGGAACACGTTCTATGCCAGGTTTACATAGGTCCGACGAACAAACGTTGCATAACTTAACGTCGTGTGGTGTGGTGTGGTGTGGTGTGGTGTAGGCGGCTCGCGTCTCGGTGAGCATAATAATTTATATCGTGTAATATATCGTACGCGGATAATATACATGTAGAGATATAAACGATACCGGTCATCGCTAAATGTTGTACCATTGACGCATCTTATCGGATCGGTATTCCAAGCATCGCGTTTAATTACCTTCATCGATTTGGTTGCTGCATAATTATATATGTAGACAAAATTGATAAAATTGAAAAATCTCGTTTGACATTGCTTTGATTCTTCCATATGAAAACACGACGTGACAATGCAAGGAAAAAAAAAGGTGAGGCGATGCGAAATTTTGTTGCGAGGAGAATAATTAGTTGTCTGGAGGAACATATACTCGAGGTGAATAAAGTTTCTAACACGTTTCAGAACAACGAGACAATTGTTTTAACAGATTTTGTTATCTCACCGATGCTATGATATAACTTTCGACCGATGAAACCTTTAGCGTGGCGATTAGCTAATTATCAAAATACCGATAAGAAAACCACGGATTGCATATTTTATGAGATATTGGTATCGCGTTTATGGAAAGAGAAATTTTTCCGAAAAAATGTAGAATTCCGAAAAGATGAGGAATCAAATCACGTTCTATTGTACAGCGATCGGAAAATGGGAACAACTATACACTTGGTTACGTAAGGTGTCTGCTTGATCGTTATTCCCTGTACATCGAATTGAATCATGTTTCCACAAAATGAAATTAAGATTCGTTCGCTTCCTTGTTCGCGCTATCGCTACTGTAAACACTCGCGTTGGATCTACTCCGTGCGTTCCTCTTGACAGTACCGCAAGATGTTTCCATTCTTCACAACACAATAATGACTTACTATACTATTCGCTGCCAATAAAATTGGCTTTACGAAGGCTTAAGTCACGATATTCTGGATAGGATCCTGTTTGCTCGAAATAGTATCACGCTCCGAGCACGAACCGTGCAATCGACAGCGTTGTCGTTGCCGTCATTCTGTCACCCGTGCAACGGCCATTTATTGCACGTAATTTTTCGGTAACAAAGTCTGTCCTGATAAAAATTTATACAATAAGTCGATAGGAAAAGCGCTCGTCGAGCGATTTTGCGAAACACGATGCCTTTAATCCGTATTGTTTCGAACGAAACAGTTTCGTGCGAGCAAAAGATCCGCATCGGTAAACCAACGATTATATTGTTTGTACACGCGCTAAAACGACTTCTGACGGTATCGTTACGATCATCTTTCCTCGAAGGACATACCTAAATATCGATAAAATTATCGCATCTATAGTCGGATAGTTACTTCGAGTGTCTCGTCGGCGTCGTTTCTCAGAATCTGTGATAAATTTCAATGTACACAGACTGAGAATAATTTCTTTACTAAAACATTGGTACACGTTGGTACACCTTCCAAACGAGAATATCATAATAGTATGGAATTCGATTATACGTGCAATTTATATGTACACCTGTTGCTCCAAGAAGCCAATCAACCTAGTAATCGAGATATCGATCGATCGTTCTCAAAGGGCTCGCGAGAATTACAACGAATAATAACGAAGAAGAAGAAGATTTTCTGAAAAATCGATAAATAAATATGATAGTCGGACTGATGATTAAAGAGACGATACCAGGAAAAATATGAAAGTCAGAAGGCTAGCCCAACACTTTGGAAAATAAAAAGGTAGAGGTAGAGGTGGCGCGCGCGCCCGCGCGCGTGTTATCGCAATCTTCCTAATCTCCGCGGTTGGTTTCGAAGCGTCGCGTCGGGCAACTCGCGCAGAAGCAATGAGCTGTCCGCGTCCGCGGTCGGACGATGTGCGCGAGACAAGCCTGCTATCAGTCGAAGGACGTAGGTGGTACGAGCTGCGACGAATCCATCGGATTTAGTTATTGTCCAGCGCTCCGTGGACTCGGATGTCGAAAACCGACTCGATCGTACCATGACCGAGGATCTAGTAGACAGTTGAACGAGCACCATCCCTCCGGTTCCCCGTTTTACGTCCATCGACGTGCTCCGCTCCATCGGAGACCTGTTAACCCGTTACCACTGATCGATACAACCTATGAAACACAGAAAGAGAGAAACCGCGCAAGGAAACTACCACCACCACCACCGACAACAACAACAACAACAACAACAACATCTTTTACAAAAGATTACGTTGCTCGAGTTTTCCCATACGGAAGACTCTTGGACAACATTTCCGAGTTTATTCCACGGTTTAGAGATCATTTGCGTGTCCTTCGAGTAGAATCGATACGTCAGGGTGAAGGTCGTCGTGTCTTTTACACGTGGATCTTGACCAAGCGTCTAGTTACTCGTCAAAGATAACTAAGAAACTCACTTTCCACATAGTTGTCGACAAAGTGGTTCAATTTTGCTACAAACAGTTACCATTTGACGTTGAATAAGAAAACATTCGCACGTGGATCGGGTCGGCAACGACGACGTCAACTCGCCGAAACAAGAGAGTTTCTATTGGCGCGTGGCTGAATAATAAACAGCCAGGTTGTTTCCATCACGCAACCGGCGTGAATCTGTCGCGAAAACCACGTGGATATAGCTGAGCTCCGTTTTGCGTGGCGCCTCGAATCTTTGGAGAACGTATAGATCTCGATTGGCGAACGATTCGAACGCTTAGGTATGATATAGAGGAAGTATATCGTTCATCGGTGAGTCTTGTTTTCCAGGTAAGTCTTGGCTTCTCCTTTAATGCAAACTAATTATTTTACGTTCTGTTAGACTTGGATGACGTTGTACGATCTGTTCTTTCGTAACCAGTTTTTCCGCTTAAGGTAATCGAATCTTAAGAATGAAGGAAACATTGTTCAATTCGTCGCGACGTTTTCGATTTAATTCAACAGCGATAAAAGAATAAATATTGCATTTCATACAGAATCGATAGAAACGAGAAAAGATAATGTTACGAAATTATTATAAGCAATTTTTACTTTGTACCGATTACACCTTCTGGTTGTCAGATATTTTTATTTTTTTAACCGAAAATGCTGAATGGTAACCTTGAAAGCAATTTGCATGATTCGTAGAAAAGTGTAACGCAACGGTTAACGCGAGAATTTTGGAACAAGTCAAACGTAAAAACTAATATTTAATCAACCAATGAAAGCGGCGATACCCGCTAAATTTAACTCTTAAACGCACAGAGTATCGAAACAATTTCAAATCGATTTAAATCGATAATAAACCATGCTAATTGGTCAGACGTCGAGTCATAAACATCGGTGTGATAATTCTTATCCAAACCTTTGCCCAAATTGTAATACACGATTTGTCTCCGTACGAATCATCGATACATTTCGTTCATAAAATGGCTTCGCTTTTCGTTCAATTCTCGTATCGATTCGTTCGCGAACCTATAAATAAACAAAAAGTCTTTTCTTTTAATCGTTTCCGAACGAATAAAATCAAATTCACGATTCATTTTGATCGCAAATATAGAATGTAGAAAGATACTCGAGTAGACCTTTACGCCTTTAACGCATTGTCCACGTTTCTCGAGAATGCCAACATTCTGTCTCTAGCATTGTTTCAAAGAAGCACCGAGTGAAAAGTCTGGCGTCGCTAATTGGTACTTTAAACTAGGCGAAATGATTAAGATTACCTTGAAAAAACCCTCGAGAACACACCGCAGCGGTCGCCGTCCTAATCGAACATTTGCTTTCTTTCGTTTTTTTTTCTTCTATTTCGTTTCTTTTCAGGCAGCCATCGCGGCTGACAAAATTCGAATAAAGCGTTTAGAAATCAGAAAGAGAAACTAGAAGAAGAATAAGAAGAAAACGTCGAATGTGTCGCGGAAGTGGCTTACCCTAATCGTTTCGATATTAGCTAGATTATTTCGCTGAGATTATGGACCAAGGGCAAAACACCAAAACGATGAAAAATTCCGCAGACTATGTTAAGGCCATCGAAAGTGGGGTTCAACCGATTCAGGTGAACAAAAGCATCTCGATTCTGTCAGACATAGTAGCAAAATATTTGTCCAAATCAAAAATTTTGAATAACGATATCGATATCGATTCATATTAACGAGAATTTGATTATCATCTGAAAGTTATTATCATGGCTATACCATGTAACTAGATTTGGGAAAAGTTAGGCTCGAAGGAATTGTATTCGAGCGGAGAGAAGAAGGTAGATTCGGGAGCAGTAAGAGAGGATTCCCATCCTAGTAAATTTCGATTAAATTAAACCCATTTGTTATATATTACAGATGGTCGAGACGAAAGTTTACAAACGACGATGGCTAATTCTAATGATCTTCGTGGTATACAGTGCCAGCAACGCTATGCAATGGATCCAATACAGTATCATCGCAAATATAGTGTCCAAGTTTTATAACGTGTCCAGCTTTGCAGTGGACATGACCAGCATGATATTTATGATAACCTACATTCCATTCATTTTTCCAGCGAGTTATCTCCTCGACAAATACGTAAGTATAGCATTACGTTTACTCTGTTATTTTCAGTCCACTGTCGATAATTATAAAATTTCAAACGATTCGTATCCGCGAGTACCTAGCCTACCTATTTACTTATTTATCGACAATCTCGTAAACTTTGCCATGAATATCGCGAATTAATTATTGTACAATAACTCTATCGTGCGTTTAATCTAATCTGATTAAGCATTTGATTACACATCGAGACGTATAAAAATGTATACGTTTCGCTGCGTTAGAAAGTGTTTGATAAGGGACGAAGCAAGAAGAGCAAGCAATATAAACTGTATCGAAGGGTAAACAGATTATATTTCAAAAAAACATTTGTCGGATTTTATTCGAGGGATTTTTCACACCACTATCAAGTTCGCGAATCGGTTGATACAATACTTGAATTAATCCGAGTTGGAGCGAAACTTTCGTCGTTTCGAAATGTTCGTATATCCAAGAACACTTGAAACTTGAATTGAAAGCGAGTTTGCTTGTTTTGTATACTGGATTAATGGATCGAGCAGACGTTGCGAGTTTGTTTGGTCTGTAGATTGATGGATCGAGCGGACGTTGCTAGTTTACGGACTTGAGATGATATCATTTCACGGAGAAAGATTCGAATAGTTTACGAAACTCTTGGTTAAGTTTAATCGTTGTTTAATCACTGTGCGTTTTTCATTCATAACGGCTAGAAATTAGAAACATTTCGTTATACAGTGTAGCTACCTTGTACAAGTATTATGCAACATCATTTTATCCAGACAATGATGGAGTTGAGTTTGTACTGTTTCAAAAATGACAAATGCGATCGAATGTTAATTTGTTTTCAGGGTCTAAGATGCGCTGCGCTTACAGGAGCGATCGGGACGACGCTAGGATCGTGGATCAAAGCTTTCAGCGTAAGCCCAGATCTATTTTGGCTGACTTTTATCGGGCAGACAATTGTCGCCGTGAGCCAGACTTTTATACTGTCGGTTCCAGCACGTTTAGCGGCTGTTTGGTTTGGTCCGGATCAGGTCAGCAGCGCGTGCAGCATCGGCGTTTTTGGAAATCAGGTCGGTAATTAACTGCTCGTTGGAAGCTTTTTAACGAGCATTTTTAAAAGGATTTCCTCGATTACGCTATGTGTTTTCAATTTTAAAGCGGAAATACTACATGTTTGGGAAACATTGGACTGTTTAGTTTGGGCGTAATCTCTAATCTGATTCTGTTCCGTGCACGACGCCGACGCAGACGTCCCCGTTGATCGCGTTAAACGGTCACGGTTTAGAGTGGAACTCGAGTGCGTACTACTTACCTGCCGGCTACAATTCTAATTCGATGGACAGGGTCGTTCGCGAGTTAAGCCGTTACGTGATTAGGTGGGAACCCGGACCGAACCGTGCACCCACGTTTCATTTCGCAACAGGGATAGGGAGATCAGATCGGATCTCATCGAGCGAATTAAACGACCATATTTCACAGTTGCCATCATTACGGTACACCCCGTTGCGTTAGCCCCACTAACTTGCACGTGGTGCCTACCCCGATCAACATTTCTTTTTCTGTTGCCTTTTTACTAATTATTCCACATTTTTCCTCTTAAATTGATCATATTTTCCACTTTGTACGATCCGACTTTTATTAATGATATTACATATATAATATTTATAGAATACCTATAGCCAGATGTCAAAGTTAGGCATTAATACGATCTATTCTATGTATCGTATTTCGCATAGCAATATTCATACTGAAAGCACAGAATGGATTGCCGAGGTTTTGGATCACATCGGCGCGGCGCGGCGCGGCGCGGCGCGGCATATCGGTCGTGTCATAGAACTTTGCCATGCTTCGAGGGCGGCGGAACTCTCGTCGAAATCGCTCGTGATGGGCTGAAAAGAATAATGATCTCTTACTTCCTTCGCATAACAATAATGGTTACCGCGTATCTCTCTGGCCTAACAGTAATTTCAAGCAAAATCTTTCGATGCTGATCTCTAGGTCAGCTGACCGTATCTCGAAACTACAGCTGTGTACATTGTTCACTTTTGAAAATATTTCCAAGCAAAACTAGCGAAATTCAGAGTCTAGTTTCAAACAAGAAAACTTGTTGTTCGCGCCACTCTTTTCGTTATTTATTTGTTTCTTTTCATAGTAAACATTAAATTGAAGTATCGTCGTTGTCCACAGTTGGGCATAGCCATCGGTTTTCTCTTCCCACCGATGTTGGTGCCGAATAACGAAGATATCACCTTCATCGGACGTGGCATGCAAGTTATGTTCTACATTGTGGCCGCTTTTACTACCATCATTCTGTGCCTAATCATTTTCTGTACGTGCAACCATTTGAATTGAACAAAAATCGTTATCGGTAAAATCAATGAAAAGCGTGCCGGGTGACGTAATAATTTCGGTATACTTAACAAAGTTGCGTTTCAGTTTTCAAATCCGAGCCACCGTTGCCACCAAGTCCAGCTCAAGCCGTGCAAAGAGAGTCAGAAATCACGGAAAGTTTCTTACAATCGGTGAAGAAATTGGTCACCAACGTCGGTTACTTGTTGCTCTTGCTGAGTTACGGCATCAACGTCGGTATTTTTTACGCCATCAGTACACTCTTGAACACCATTGTCCTCCAATATTTTCCGGTTAGTATGCGCGAATTACGCAATGATTCATTAATCCGAATAACTAATCGATATACCGTGATGTATATTTGAATCGCTGGTTTCGCAGCACCACGAGAAAGACGCTGGTAGAATCGGTTTGACCATAGTTTGCGCTGGAATGTTGGGTTCCGTTGTATGCGGTATCGTGCTCGATAAAACGCACAGATTCAAGTAAGCTTTACTCGTACGATCTGTTTCTTAAATTAGACAAACTCTTGAAAAACCGTTTTCTCCAGTTCAACTTTCTAGCATATTTCTTTTTTATGCAGAGAAACGACACTTGGAGTCTACCTTCTTTCGTTTGTTGGCATGATCATCTTTACGTTCACTCTGAATACCACTCAAATATACGTTATTTACGTAACAGCTGGTATATTGGGGTAAGTATAAGGCATCGTTCTCCTAACAAAAACACTCTTCGATCGCAAACTCATCGAGTTGATAAACTTTAGCTTAGCTTGATAAATCGATTGTGTGATTTCTGGCCAACTCGAACTGTATGTATACTAAAGCAATGTATTGGCTTTACTCAGTTTTTTCATGACTGGCTACTTGCCAGTGGGTTTCGAGTTCGCGGCCGAACTGACGTACCCAGAACCGGAAGGTACGTCTGCTGGCCTGTTGAATGCGGTCTGTCAGGTATTCGGGATCGCCTTCACGATCGCCTACGGCTACTTCCTTCATCTATGGGGTGATTTCTGGGCGAACATCGCTCTCTGCGTCACCCTGGCCTTCGGTGGGTTCCTCACGACCATCATTCCGAACGATCTTCGAAGACAGAATGCCAAATTTTAGAGGAAACCATCGTGTTCCGTATCTCGTATCCGAGGATCGACGTAAAAAAAAAAGAAAAAAAAAAAACGTATCGCATACACGTTTTTCGAATAGACATTCCGAGTCGAAAAGTCAACATATCAAAGGAACAACAAGTTCGATTCCTAACGAATTGTTAAACGTCTCAAAAAAATTCGAGACAAGATAGTATACCCGTAATATTAGGAAACCCAAGAGAACTGAAAGTAAGCAGGATGAACCTAAAGCGCGAAGGGAACACTCGGAATAGGCGTAAATTAGTCTTTCGTAAGTTTTAGGAGGAACAAGAAACAGTGATATAGAAGATAATAATACAATATTTATAGCCTAGAAATAGTTCCGAAGAGATTTCGAGAGTCTGTGCCCCAACTTATTCGTATTATAAATACATTTCAAACAGAAAATTAGAATAAATCGTTGAGTCAGTCTTTGGTAAACTAAAGTGTAAACTGATGCTCGAAGAGTAGAAAACATAGTTGTTGGTAAACCATCGTGCTTCCCTAAACTCGTATCAGAGTTAGAAATGTATGCGTCTATCAAGTGGATTCATAGTTTATATTGTATACGATAGAATATCGTTGAAACGTTACAACGATGACTTGTAGTTACAACACACATGACTATACACAGCAGAATTCCGAACAAAATTGAACAATGTTTATCGCAGACAATTATCGAAAATAATACCGGATGTAAAAGGCTATAAGAGTATGTGGTTGTAAGTAAGAAAGTTACATTGTTAACTGCATACATTGTTTGTTGCAACGTATTGTTACGATTTAATCTACTCAACAAGTTATTAATCTCTATATATTTGGATATAAAAAAATGTTGTAATATTTTTTACTTGCCTAGCTACGTTAATAGAAGGACTGGGCTATTTTTATGGACCATATTTTCCCGAATAATTTTCGATAATTCGATGACCCAGAAACGCCTAAAGTATGCGAACACTTCCTTCGCTGGCACAGAAATTTAATTATCGAGTCTCGACTAATAAACTCGTTGATTAAACTTGAAGCCACGGAAAATGCGATTATCGTGTTACGAGTACACCATGGCCAATTTAGAAATGTCGATCGAATGCGAAATTTTGATTATTAATCTTCGAGAACGAGGCAAAGTATTTTCTGAGCGGCTGATAATTCGCGCAAGCTTTACTTTTAGATCGCGGATAACGATTGCATCGATAAGACAGGACAATATTCCTATGTTTCGTGTACGAGTCTAGCGTTAGGAATGTGCACAAATCTACCACTTGTGATTGTTGTAAATTATAATGCGCGTTATTTCTAGTAACGAGTCTCGTAACGGGCTAGTAACGGGCTCGATCACGAAAATAAAGTATATTCCAAGACCACCGAGAAAACTATTATAAACGTGATTTTATATTCTTCTATTTCGACGACGATAATCATTAAGGTTTCCAGAAAAAATGTTACTAAACTTAGTTAGATGATTAATTGTTACGAATCGAGAAAGAGTTGAACAATTTAAATGTTTACGTATAGATATGTGTATACATATATTGTATTTTCTGAGAATCGATCGATATATCATATCATGTGCGATACATGTATATGTACATACTTGTATACAACAGAAAACTATATTCTTGGCAACTGACAGTTGGACAATGGAAACAGAGGTACAATTGTAACAAGTTCAAACGTTAAGATAGCGATAGTTATCATATTTTGATGTAACATAAAGATGATATATCTAACGTTATGTATTGATCCGAGTCAAATTTTTACATTGTAAAATAATCTTCGGGAAATGGAACGTTTCATCGTTGTTCGTTCGAGATAGTTTTCTACCAGCGAAGAAATTTTGGTAGAAAATGATATTTTTATGACAAAAGTATTAATTTGTAGAAAGTTTCTCTCGAGATAAAATTCCAGAAGACATAAACAAAAATCGCAGATTACACTGTGATCTCGTTTAATTAATTTTGCTGTATCAGCAATGTATTTAGTTGTACAATTTTCGTGAAGAATGCACAATAGAATTCGATTTTTACTGTATTCTTTCTTTCTTTTTTTTTTTATAACGATCGATCGGGACATTCCTTCTTTTTCTTCAAATTCTGTATACATGAAAGGAAAGAATAAAGTAAAAATTGAAGTGGAACAATTTTTCCTACCAGTCCATTGGTCTTCCGCTCTTTTCAATTGTATATTTTTCAACATTTTTATCATGTACGTTGCTCCTCGTCTTTGTAAATAAATTGTTGAAGCTATGAATGGCTATTCATTTTAATACTCGAACTGTTTAAAGCTATATAGTTATTTAATAAATGTTTAAACAATGTCGGGAGGAGCTACTCTTTCAATGTTTGTATAATTAATTCAAATTGAAGACCTTTTTCGCGCGCTTTTTTCATTCGACTTCATAGCCATCTATCGGTGAATATACCGAACTATTTTTCGGAGTTTGGTCAGCGCCTCTATCGGGAGAACGCCCAAGTTTGTCCTCGATTAGTTCCGCTTTTCACCGCTAGATGGCAGTATTTACAGCATTTTTTACCGACCTGTCGGTATATTACCATACCACGTCGTCGGTAAAAAGAAACAACATGGCAGAAGACAAACTTGGGCGTTTTCCCACCGATGTCGCCACTAGTACCAGACCCACTGAACTATACATGCATGCGATAGTTGAGTGAATTTCCCTCGCGCGGAACGAATTTGATTGAAATTTGTTCGAATAGTGTATTTGAAATTCAAGGTGTAAAGAAGTAAAAACGTTTCAAATTACCAATGTCTTATTAATGATTTTAGATCGGGATTTTTGTGAAATTTCTTATTTCCATAATCAGAGCAATTTGAAAAGATGTTAGTGAAAGTAGTTGTATTACGTTTTCCCTCCTTTTTAGCGAGACATCAATTTTAAGACAATACTACAGAAAGTAAATGAATTTAATCGGCGACCTTTGGTTCTTGTAATATATCGTATATATATTGCATTTGTTAATATTTTAATCTTTGCTTCATTTCATGTAAGAAATTTGCAATATTATTGTCTAACCTCTACGCTATTGTAACACGCTTGCAATCATTGACGGAAGTTTGTTTTATACGATAATATTCAATTAAACATTAAGAATGTTCGAAGCACATTGCATTAATGCTGAGCATAAAGATTTGATTCACGATATCGCGTACGATTTTTACGGACAACGAATGGCAACATGCTCCAGTGATCAATTTGTAAAGGTTAAAAGTTTATATTCGTTACTTGTACAGTTGTATTATTAGAATTTGTTGTTATAGTCATTTGTGAAAATGGTCGAATTCACTTAGGTCTGGGACGAAGATGAATATGGTAATTGGCATTTAACTGCATCTTGGAAAGCTCACAGTGGTTCTGTTTGGAAAGTTACTTGGGCCCATCCAGAATTTGGTCAAGTTCTCGCGACATGTTCTTTCGACAGAACGGCAGCCGTGTGGGAGGAGATAGGTAAAATTGTAATTGATCGTTAAATTTCATCTCTGCTATAGTTACGAAATAATTTTGCATTGCGTTAACAGTCGGAGAAGGATCTGGTCCTAGCGAAAGTGGCATGAGACATTGGGTTAGGCGAACAAATTTAGTGGACTCTCGAAAGTCTGTTACAGACGTGAAATTTGCACCTAAAACGTTAGGTCTCTTGTTAGCAACTTGTAGCGAAGATGGAGTAATTAGAATATACGAAGCTCCCGATGTTATGAACTTGAGTCAATGGACTTTGCAACACGATATTAGTTGCAAGCTTCAATGTAGTTGTCTCTCGTGGAATCCATCTCTTTCAAGGTAAGGAAATAACAAAGTCCTTTCAACTGTTGTACAGTGGAAGGTTTGCGAGTTGGGTGTAAGGAGATATCGGATCATTTTGAAAAATATCGTTTTCAAAGTATATTTGATTTATGTTTTGGAATTATTTAACGTTTCGTTATCTATTGTGCGTATTAGGTTACATCCCCCCATGTTAGCAGTTGCAAGCGACGATCCGAATGGAGGCAAAGTCTTTATTTACGAATATTCGGAAAGTAGTAGAAGATGGGCAAAAACAGAAACATTGTCAATCGAGGAACCTGTTCATGATATTGCATTTGCTCCAAATTTAGGCAGAAGTTTCCATACGTTAGCTATGGCAACAAAAGATGTACGAATAATTACGTTGAAACCTATACCGTAAGTATAAGCCCGAATTTCGTAGATTTATACGAATATTGATTAAATAAGAAACTACATAATATTATCGATATAGGGATAGCATACAAAGCGGTTCGTCACGTTTTGAAACTGCAGAAGTAAAGTTTACTGATCATGACTCTACCGTTTGGCGCGTATGTTGGAATATAATGGGAACTATTTTAGCAAGTTCAGGGGATGACGGGTGTGTGCGATTATGGAAAGATAATTATATTAATAATTGGAAGTGTGTTGCCGTTTTGAAAGGTGATGGCACTTCTGCTCAAAGTGCTGAAATTCCTACAGCAGCAACACCACCCAATCAATCTGCAGGAACACAGCAAACACCTTCTACGACAAGGTACTACAAATTAGGTTCCATTAGTCATCCAAATCAAGTGCCTTGGCATTAGAAAAAATGATTTTGTTTTTTTATCATAATTAATGGCTTCGCGCTCTATGTTATTTCATAGGATTGTGTATTTTTCATACGGAAACTATTGGGTTTATATTTGTACAATAAAGACATTGATTATTCTTATTTTCTAACAAAAATATGCTTTAATTTCTGGTAGTATTAAGCCGATTCACATGAATTGTAAGTTTTGTGAATTTTAGGTACGCTAATCGATTACTTAGTATATTTTCGCTAAGCATTAGATTAATTGTAAATATTGATTTATTACATACGTACACTCGAATACATTGCTCGATACATATTTTGATAATTACTTTACAGAAAATATTTCTCAGTCAGTTTGTAATGTGGTTTCTAATTAATAAATGCTGTATTTATATTATAATGCACTTTTTTTTACTCTTTTCCTACCCAAAAAATGCCGAGTAAGTAACTATTCCGTAACTAGTATTGTACAAATAATTTGTATTTCGCTTTCAGAATTGCAGCTATAACAACGGTCGCTGCAGAAAAGCCTACAGTTGCAGTTATGTGCATCAATAAATGGCAAGCTCCTGTTACAAAGGGTCGCTTCAGTAAATCTGTATGGCTTGGAAATCCTAGCGATGCAACTCCACCGCCGCCACCCATTTTAGAATGTTCCAAGGCAAAAAAGTAGCTACAATTAACGCACGTATAAGTTTTAAAGGTTTCTATTGAATTTTGTAATACAAATGCAAGTAACTTTTGTAGCTTTATGTTTGCGAATTGTAGGAATTTAATTCTAAACATGTTGGTACTGTTTTTTTTTTGTTTATCCCGTTTAACAGTATTATTTTGATTATACATAGACATACTATTAGATTTCGTATAGAAAATCTACCAAGGACTAAAAAAACTCCTCGAATACGTACTTATCGTTGTTACACCCGGGCAATGTATATAGCAATAATAAGTGCAGTCATTGTAATTACACATTTACGCAGTCAGTATAAGCACAGTATTAGTATTTTGTATATACGCACATACTACTACATGTATGTAAAACTTATTTGTACACTTGTAATTTTAAATTCTTCTATGTAATTTTACGTATATTTATTTGTTCTTTTTACCGTTGTAGATATATTTGTATTTCATTTAAATAAAATATGCATTTAATAATAAGGAAGTATGATTATATGGTTTATTTATATGATACTAGCTTACTTTTTAAACTTTCTTTTTAAATTATCACAGTTTCTCTAGTGGGTTCCCGGTATTTTCGCCCAAATGGATAGCCATCTAGCGATGAAAACACCGAACTATTTTTCGGAGTTTGGTCAGCGCCTCTATCGGGAGAACGCCCAAGTTTGTCGACGAATAGTACGTATTTTTACTGTTAGATGGCGCCATTTAACGTATTTTTACCGACATTATGGTAATGTACCGACAGGTCGGTAAAAAATACTGTAAATAGCGCCATCTAGCGGTGGCAAGGGAAACTAATCGAGGAGAAACTTGAGCGTTTTCCCGATAGAGGCGCTGACCAAACTCCGAAAAATAGTTCGGCATGTTCACCGCTAGATGGCGACACCATTTCCCGCGGGAAATTTGAATTCCTTTTATAACGTATACCGTATATTCGATATATATTAAACAATGTGTCATATAATAATAATAGTAATATTAAAATAATCTGTTGATTAAATCATTGGTAATTGGAAAATAGTAATTTAATCGTAGCTAAGCGATTAACGGAGTAAGCATCCGGCGAACATTCGGTGGCTGACTTCGACAATGACTCGTTGGTGGTTTGATCGTTTCGTTTGTTGAATCTGTAACGTTGCAGAAGTTTGATCGATGGAAACAGTTTCTACATGTCAGATTGTTTCGTGAAAGTATTCTGAAATTATGTGATATTTTTGTATCGTCTGTGGAAAATTGGAACCTTTTTCTGCGCACGTCATACATGATGAAACGTGTGTTTGAACCTGCCAGGAGGAGTTTACTGGATGTGATTAGGAAAAATCTTCGCACAGCTGACAGGGTAAGTAAACAGTAAGTTCTATAAGCCATAAAGAAAGAGCAGATCTAATAACAGTTAATTTATATGCAAAGGTTACGTATATAACGCGTATCGTATATATAGGAGAATACGTTGGTTCGCATATCGACTTGGAAAAGGTACGAATGATAGGTGTAATTGAAAGAAATTAAAATTTTGCTCAAGTAGGAATTAGTGTAAGAACGTGACAAGTGTGAAGTATGAAATACGTGAAAGTAGCGTAATATCGGTAGGTTAATCGTAACGAATGTAATTTACAGAAAATGGAATCTGTGATTAACGATTTAAAAGCAGATTACGTGAACATTTCCATAAGTGGGTTGTTGCTAGTATATCCGCAATACTACGTGCACGTGTTAGAGGTGCGCGAATGTAATGTTACGATTGAAAACTTTAATTTATATATAAACATATCGCTGCCCAGTCAAAACCATTAGCAATTTATGTTAATATTAGGCGTCGGAAGAAATTGTTTATAAACATTTGGATGGCTTGTATAGCAATCAACACGGGGATTGCAAACTCAAAAAGGCAATTTTTCTTCCATCACATCACCATGTCCATCAAGTAAGCACTGCTACAGTAAAAATAAAACTAAATAGTAAAAGCAAAAGAAGAAATAACGCGCATTGGTTATCATTATTATTTTATCATATTCGTGTGTATATACCGATATATAATTGTTAGAGGTTTTTTACGGAATGGTTTCACGTGTACACGATCCCGCCTACCTTATTAGAAAAATTGGAATCGCACGAAATGACTGAAATTCAAACGCAGGTATCCAATTGTTTGAAAAAAGTGTACACTTTATGCGACAATATCGGCAACACGGTCCGCGATTTTGTAAGTGTTCCATCTAATTTAAACGATTCAACGTCGACGCCGACAGATAATTGATCGTAAAAATACTTGTCGCAAAAGTCAGTTCCCATGAAGGATGTTGTACGGAACATAAGCGGTAACGTTGCCAGACTTTTCCCCGAGAGTACCGTGTTGGAGTACTTGTTGAACGTCAACTGTCCCGTCCTTTTCACTGCGGAGGAATTTCTCAAAGTGTATGCCACAGTTCCGTTGGTCAATTTATACCAAGGTAACCATTTTCACAACTTTCTCTTCGTTCAAAGTCTATCGAACACGGTTCTCTTGCAATATCGAATAACGAATATATCGAAAAAGAGGGAAGGAAGGATGTTGAATAAAAACGATTATTTATTTCCGAGTATTTACAATATCAAAAAAACGTCTCCTTGTATGGGGTACATGAAATTTGTGTCATATATCGCTAAACTAATTACATGTACAAATTTCATTCAAACGGGTCGTTCCCTTTTCGCGAAAGCAGCTGGTCAGACTCGTTCGTTATGATGTACAGGCTGAAACGGTGCTTTCGTGTACATGTTCTTAATGTCTATAAGAGATTTCTTTGGCTACTCTAAAATACGTTAGTAACGAAGCGAATGGTGTACAAATGCTGGTCGGTAGAGAGGATATCGCGGACTTGGCGTCAACTCGCGAATCTGGAAATCTTGAAACCGTTATCTCACATATAAACACGAAAATGATACAAGTCTTTCGCGTATTTAGATATACTTGAACGAGAATAAATGTAACGTGTTAAAAAATATACTATTTTTAAAAATGTTCATCGATGTTGATACACAGAAATGCGACGATAATTCGAACAATTGGAGTATGTGGGATGAATATTTACACGAATATACTTTTAATATTGTTGTCTGTTAAATTCACTCTTGAACTTTCATTCGGATATTATGAAACACACTCGTATATCGATGACACGTAATTTCGAATAACGTAATTGTGTTATTATCACACTAATATGTAAAGATGAACGATGTTCCTCGTAAATAAAGAGAAAACTTGGTCATTTATCGATGGTACTATACACATGTAGATGCGATAAGTGCAATGAAAATCGCAGCGCGCGAAGACCGCAAGATTGTTCCTCGTACCGACCGAAATATTCTGCACTACGAGAGTAGCTTCGCGCAAGATCGAGAAACGCCTTTACAGTTTACGGTCACAGTTGAAAAGTTTTCGTAACGGATGACGATTATCTTGTAGACAGTATCTGGCCACCGCCACGCGAATTCATATTGTGCGATGCCTTCGAGAGGGACGATCTTCGAAGCATCGGAGAAGATGCGACCAAATGCGTTCCTCGCAGCGGACATCGTTAGAGACATCGATTATTTACGAAAGGTTCGACGAAAATCAATTTCATTGGAGACTCGTGTAACTCCTTCGATACCGCTTTGGAATTTCGCGATCGCATCGGTAAAGATTGTACGAAGAAACTATGAAGAAAATGTTTCGGCAGTTTGTGTTTTAGATTTATTGTGTTGCTGGCACGATAGATCGTAGAAACTGAGAAGGTTTTTTTTTCTTTGACTCTTACCCGCAGCGACTATCCAGCCTCGGAATAGTCAGCCTCAGTCTCTCAATTGGCGCGAACGCTAATACAAGAAGAAATATAGGCGTTTCCGTTAACGATTATTAAAGTTCCTTTTGGTACACTGGCTATGCACCGACATCAATTCCATCAATGGCAATAATAAATAACGATTCACGCATTTTATTTTCTCTTTACGCATCTTTTAAACATTATACAGTCAGACGTATCGTCGCCGAGGATAAAACTTAACGACTAGCGATCGAAAGAACACATTCATCTAGAAGACTCGAAAGAACGACTAAACTTGTTCGATATATTACACGAGCGAGTCGCTGTTGGCCGTTTTGCCGTCTCGCGAACGTCTCGCGAAACTAGTTATTATCCGACAATTTAGATAACTTGTACAGGAATGGGAAACATTGCCGCGATCCCTTTTCTTCTTTGTTAATTATCCGCACAGCCGGACTCTAGACTTTAGACTCTAGACTCTAAACTCTAGACTCTAGACTCTAGATTCTAGGCTGCTCTAGATAGTGTTAGGATAACAAGTATCCGGATCTTTCCTCCTGGTTTTCGATTTCCTTTCCATTCTTTTCTCTTTTACTCGTAAAGGTAACGACACCCACAGATCGAAGCGAAATACAAATACGTTCGTCGTTACAACCGACCGATTTAAAACCGACGCGACGATCCTGCTTCGAGAAACTTTTATTAGGAATGGTCGAAATTTTATCGTTCATTCGGATATTGTAAAACAATACTATTCGGGCGAATACTTGTTCGATTACTTACCGTCTCCCAAAAAACTGATATTATAGGATGTATCGAAGAAAAAGCAAGTAATTCGATCGCGAAGAAATTATTCGTATTCTCTTCCAAGTCTCGTGCTTCGATCTCGAAGCTTCAACTATCGCGTACGTTTTTGTTGGTTCGGATTCGACACACCGAAACGTAGAGACCTTATACGCGCGGGTACAGCGAATCGTTTCAATTATATTAATGCTCGTTAAGAGCCTCGGAAGACTGGAAATATTGACTCTCTATCAAAGGAAATATTAATTTTCACGTTTCAATCTGAAACTTTCCGGACACAGATTCGATTATATTGTATAATAGTAGAAGCGAACGTTCCACAATTTCCGAATGAAATCTCAACCGGAGACTCTTGTTAATACCCGAAACAGCAATTGATCGTGCTACAGCGATCGCGTAATAACGAGCGAGAAACTTTAAACAACGCTCGTCGTTCGTTACTTGGAAGGGAGTCTTTTAAGTCTTGATACATTATACGGATACTTAATTTTACAATAAAATCCCGAATACTGCATACCGATGAAAGTAACAGGGATCTCTTTTTGCGTTCACGTGTTCCACTTTTTCCTTCCAAATGCTTTTCTTTTTGCGTTCGTTTTCTTTTTCTTCTCTTTTGTTTCGTTTCAATGACAACAAGCTGTACGATATGTCTCTGTGTCCTCGTATCCGCGTTCCCTCCACCCTGATGCAAGTCAACATACAACAAACGAAATTTTTGTTCCCATTGACTATTTTTTTTTTTTTTTTCGTTTCACGGTTTCGTTCGTAAAGGGCCTCGTTATTCGCGGTGTACTTTGTTCTGGGCTGTTCGACCAATCTTCGCATATACATTACTCGATTTATGCATACTTACATCGACTAGACGAATTGTACAGTGTACCATTGTAAAAGTGGGAATAAACCTCTCACCCCCGTCGTTTTTTTCGTATTTAATACTAACGATTTTGTATAAAATATCCTTCGTATTCAAGGTATATGTACAGCACGCGCCAACACCCGTGCACATCGTATGTACAAGTGTTGCATCGATAATTCATTCTCGTACACGCGCAGGTTTACAACGAACGCACTGCTTTACAAGACTGTCCTTTCTTATTCTTCGTTTTTGCTTTTTTTTTTCTTTTTTATATTCACAAACGTGGTAGAATCGTTCGTTCAATGTATAAAGGGCACTTTGATCGAACAGGGAAACGGAAAGGTAAACGCTACCGCCGCACCCGCACCCGCACCCGTATCCGCGTCTACGCCTGCGCCGCGCCCGCGCCCGCGCCAACGCCAACGCCAACGCCACGCGCCACCCGAGGAGAAAATAGTGAATTCTTTTCGAAAAAAAAACCAGCTCGATTCGTGTTAATTGGATACACGGAAGATTAAAACTTTTCAAACACGAGCTACGTTCGAAGAATATACAGCGATGCCATTTTTGGTGAAAAACGTATAGAGAGTGTGCAATTTATCTTTGATTCGATTCGATCGTTTTCGTGAAAAATTCCTTCGAATCGTAACCGCAATCAGTCGGCGCGGCGAATCGATTTGTGTCTCGATAACCAAAAATGTATCGCACACCGTATACATATTCCCTGCACTGCATTCGAATACTCCGCAACATTCAACGTTTCGATCGGAACGGATCGGAAAGAAAGTGTGAGAAGAATTTCTTGGAATTTCATGGTTCACTCGCATTCCCGCAACGTACATTGAAAAATGTCTTCGCAACTTGTCAATCGTTTTATTCGAGTACTGTTTGTAGGTGTACCCAAACACCGCGTAGGCAACACGGTTAACGAAAGAATGCTTCGAACGATACTTGATTTTTATACAGCGCTGGTCTGCACGCGACCAAAGTGTCACACGGAGCTTTCCCTCTTGGCCATTACGATCGGCGTGGTCATCTTTCCGTCTTTCTGCGACTGGATGCAGCATTGACCGGGGATCCTCGCCTCCACGTCCTTTGCGAGCAAGTTACCGCTGGGACAAGCTCTGCCGACGACACCCAGGCCTCCGTACAGCATCGGCGGGCTCATCGTCATCGACATCGATTGCATACTCTGGCTTGGCCAGTGTTGCCTCGGTAAAGTGCAAACACCCGTCTCGTAGACGTCTCCCACTATTGGCTGAAACTGTACAGCGAATACCGTAAAGCATCGGACCTAGTCGAGAAGAGGCTCCTGGTCGGAGCCGAGTCTTCGGTCGAATTACTCTACTCCATCGAACTTACGCTTTTATGTTTCGTCGTTAAATTGGAGAATTCGTGCAATGGCATGCCGTTGCGAATCGTGCAGTAGCCAACGTAACTGCCGTGGCCGCTGACGGAGGTGACTGTCGAGTGCTCCAACAAACTTCTCGACGGCGATGTTTCGATCGTCGAGACTAGGCGGCGCTTCCTCAAATACTCGGACGGTTCGTCGCCTGCTTGAAATGGTCAAGGAGAAAGAGATTCAGAGACGGAGACTAGAAAATAACCGAAGCATCGGAAAGATGACGGTGTCGGCGTCTCGCGTTACTTAATATAATATTTTAACGTATCGCAATGGTTAAGCAACAGCCAAGTCGGATGAAACAAGTTTCGTCGATTCGAGAGACGAGCGGCAAGTTATTGTTCGCGCGACACGTTTTATAAACCAGGGCTACACGAACCAGTGATTTGCTGAGGTATGATGTCTGGATTTTTCTCGTCGTTTTCGCTTATGTCACCGGTGCTTTCCAGCTTCCTGAAGGGGCTGGCGGGATGCTTCTCATCCGAAAGCAGACTGCTACCCTCGCGAAACCTCAGTTCCCTCTGGATGGGGACCGGTTTCGTTTGTTTGCCGTGGTCCTCTATCTGCGACTTGCTCTGTTCGTCCACCTGCGAGTGCTGAATTCGAAGCACGACCATCACTATCACCGCGACGATGATCAGCGCGCTCACCACGCCAATCATCACGCTCAACATTGGCATCAATCGAATATTCGGCCGCGGCCTCTCTGAAACAAACATCGCGTCGATGAATAAGTCAAGTTTCGGCGAACCGTCTTTCCGCGTAATCTCTCTACAAACGTTTTCCGTGTAATGGAATATTTCAACTACACGGACACTAACGAGGGAGGGATTTAGCAAGGAAAAAAAAAGAGCTTCTTTATTCTTGAGAGTTTGATTAATTAAACTCTCGAACGTAAGAATGGTTTAACACTTCAAAGGATATCGTATCGATGGTATTGGGACGCGATTCGATTCCATTGATATCTTAACGGTATAGTAGCCCAAGCTTTAATTCGTCGAGTTTATTATAAAAAATACATTTTATTCGTTCCGTGTTTCATGATAACATAGGGATTAAACGTGTCACGTTTGGTTTGCTTTCATCGTTTCGTAGAACGAATCGTTGACGTCGCGTCGTTTCAAGAACAAAGATCTAAAAAGAGAGTCGGAATACATTGGTCGAACAAAAGTAGGAAAGGAAAGGATAATACGATGACTGGACAAGCAGAGTACAGAACGACCACGGAATAGATAAGTAGAGCGGAGGTTGACGCTGAGCAGACAACTGGAATAGGAATGCCGTCTGTCATACAAGTAGAATAACACTATCACGGTTCGGACAAGGCAGTAAAATGTACTACTCTCGAAATGGACAAGTGGCCTACCGGATACTCTCTACTCTCTACTCGGACAAGTGAAATATAGGTCGCGTTACTAGTCTGTTACCGGTTGTGCGAATAAAATAAAACTGTCATTGTTCGGACAAAGTAGTAAAATGTATAGCTGTCCGAATAGCCGGGAGGTGTTGCGAGATGGATCTCTGGTTGTAACAGGACCGTTACGACGCGATGGGGTGAGACGAAAATAAAAAAGGTCGAAAGTTAACTCTTTCGCGAGTTGCTCGTCTCTCACCTGACTCGGACGTTAATTGCTTCTCGGGCAGCCTGAGAGTTCCAGCTTGCACGACCATCGCCTCGCTGCGTCCTTTGTCGTTGTAAGCGTAGATGCAGGCCTGATAGAGGGCCCCAGCTTCCAAGTGAGCGACGCTGAATCTGGGGACCGGAGACGTGATGTTGGCCCGAAGTTCTTGGCTGTTGCTCTCCCTCACTTCTAGAAGAAACGACTGTGGCAGTCCGCCGTTGAAACCCTCGGCGCACCGCACGGAGAAAGAGTTGGTCGACGTGTTCGAGGTGGTGCAGTTGTGAACCATGTCCGGTCGACCTGGCGGAGCATCGGTGAACGGTATCGTTTAAAATGCAGCTCGTGCTATGCCCGTTATCGTCGAAGCTCGTATGCGTGCCGCGTCGCGACGACAATACGGGGGAAACGATCGCGACGGTGCCGGCGACTTATCTTCTATTTCGACGTTCGATTCGTTATTCGGTGGCGCGGCCGGTTTACACGCGGCGATCGTTCGACCAACCCCCGAACGACCGAAACGTCTCGTGGCTTGTTATGAATAATACACGATCGGTCAGTTCGATTTCAACGACCGCTTGCGTTACCTTAAACCGTTCCATTACTTTTATTTATTTTTGTAGTAATTCCAAATCTAAACCAATATAACATCTACATTCATCTAAAGCTAGCTTTAAATCATTGGAGTTTACTTTTGGTAACGCGTGCTGCTTTGCCGTTGGCAAAGAGTAGTTGGAAAGCGAAAGAAACGAAACCGTAAATTCGCTGCTAATTTCAGAAGCGAAAAACAGAAAGTGCATCAAAGGGAGAAAGTTCTTTGGCTTTTTCGGTTACCGCGAACAACCTCGACGGACACTTGCCGTAATCTCTGCTGACTTTACGTTTCGTCTTTTGATTTCTTCAAATCCTGAAAGGCTTTTCCGGTGATTTTGCTCTTTTCGAAAGTACCAAAGTGAAAAAGTTTTCCTTTGAACTTTCCATTTGTGGTGATATCAAACGTGCGAACAACTCGAAACTTTTCAAATACACACGAGGAACAAGAAAGACGACGAATTTGATCTTGTATTTACATCGCGGAAAGTTTGCGAGCGATAAGCAACCCAATTGCCAAAGGATCGAGACGACGCGACGTCACGATAGATTAGCCTTTTCAAATTCCGGTTTTTGCATCCGGTATCGAACGACACTTTCCGCAGCCGCAACAATTGGATCGCTTCGATAGATGACTGGAAACGCTCGCTACAGAAAAAGGACTATCCCCAACCTCCATCCACCCAACACATATACACACACGTGCACGCAGTTACACATACTCTGTAACGAACTTCCGTTTTAATCCCCGAACTCCACTATTGCGCACGGCGGGATTGTCGCTTTTGAAAAGTCAGCATAGCGCGAACAACTCTAGATTAACGTACTGTCGGAATTTTTTTGTAATTACGCCCGCCGAACATGAACGTTTCGTTTCTCTTTCCTTGGCGGCATTTCATTCGTGCGATCGCGAGTTGCAACTTGTCGCGTTAAGCCACGTAACAGACCTTTACGACGATAGGCAAAAGTATCTTTTCTCTTTTGACGATAAAGTAATGTTGACAATTTGAAAAAAATCTGCATGCGAGAATTATTCGGTGCTCTAAGCGAAATAAGACAAGTTTGGACAAGTAAAATCAGCGAGGGTTGAACGATCGAGAAAAAAATGTAGGACGGTATCGAACGAGACGGGTGTCTTGACGGTACTTTATCAGGTAAATAGAACAGAATAGAATAGAATAGAATAGAATAGAATAGAACGTTATCTCCGCGAGCAAACGTAATAGAAATTGTCACTCGTCGGACAAGTGGAATAAGACCGTTTCCGGCAAGACAAGAGGCCAGAGGAATATGGGTCGTCTTTGATCAGACCAAGAGTACAGGATCGTGATCGTCTGTGGTTAATCAAAGTGAAATCGGTCTGCTCTATTTCGATCGACTAGAATAAAACTAGGAAGGAATATTGGTGGGTCGAGTAGTATTACGAATCCGTGTGTATTTTTGTCTTCCGAAATCAATTGACAACAAGGCACACGACAAATATACGGAAACGATGGAAACGTTCGGTGGTAGAAGTAACCTGGATAAATTATATCTTCGATCTAAAATGATTCCGTTCGCCGTCGGCAGATTAGGATCGAATCGATGCACCGGAAATATCGGTTACATCGTTTGAAGTGACGCGACGGGGCCGCGATTGACAAGGATTTCCATGATCGAATCATCACATAAAGATACCTCACCGGCCGGTATGATGTGATAGACGCAGGGCACTTGTTGATGTCCAATTGGATTGGTCGCCCAGCAGAGCAACGTGCCGTAATCCAATTCGGTCATGGGTATATATGAGACGATCGAGGACGTGCCGGCTTGGGCGATAAGTTTCCCTGCCACATCGATACTCTCGGCGGAATTGTTGAAGGTCCAGCGGAACTGCACCTCCGATGGGTTCGCGTCCACTTGGCAGGATATGTTTGCCTTCTCTTGCTTCGCCACCCCGTACACTTTCGTCTGTTCCGGCTTGCAGGTGGGCGCGACTGGAATTACAATGAAAATCCTTTGAGTTTATTTTCTACTACCGCGCCAAGAGTCGCGTCCAATTTTGCGACAGAGTCGTTAACGACCAACGAACAACTGTTTTTATTCTTTATAATCTTTCGACTAGAACGCGTCTTCGCAGAAAACATTTGTTCTAGTCGCTCGTCGGAAAATGATAGATATTATTTGCTGGTCGCTCGGGAATTATTCGACGTATCTCGTTATCCGTCGTCGAGTGGGACGACATACGATACGCGAGGTACACGGACTATGTCTGCTTGATAAATAATTGGATTCGCACTGGACAAAAATGAAAGAATAACGCGCAGTCCTCGGGGACTGTAGTATGCGAATATGCGGCTACGGTACGGGTTTAGCGATCCAGAGATACTCGAGCTACAATGGAGGCCAGTGAGGCCCAACAGATTTCGCCTGTAGGAGCTCAAACTTAAAAAGACACGTACGAATAAACGTTTTAATGTAAAAAAAAAAAAATGATGTATCGAACAGTGTTATAATAGTAGTTGAAGTTGTCGACTCCACACTTTGGGAGGCTAATAATTCCATTTGAATGTGTCCCCGAAGGAGTTGCACTCGTATGCTGGCTCGTACTCGGCTTGCAAAGCGTAGCGACTGTTGATTATTTATTCGGAGCAGCGACACGTACACATTACGTTCAAGTAAAACGGTGAACTTTCGCCGTCTCCTTCCGTGTTGTATCCGACGCAGGTGTAATTGCCTGCGCTTTTACGATCGACGCCTTGCAGTACCAGGCTTTGATTGCTGATTATGATACCCTGTGTGATGTTGTGATGAAGCGTTTTGCCCTGAAACAGAAACGCGATTTATGCGGTTTTCGTAACCGTCTCCTACACGTATCTTATACATGTATAAAGAAGCGATTGTTATTTTCTCGAAACGGGTTCTTTTACGTGTTCAATTGCAACCTCGTTTATCTAGCGGAAACAACAAACGGAGAGGACCTTGGCTGCCGCATACCGTAGCCCATGGGAAATATGCGCACGTGTACGAAGACGTGTACCAAGATAAAGAGACTTTGCCCACGCGATCGAACTTATTACGAAACTTTGAATACCTTGTTCTCTGAAAGTTTCTTTCTCTTTTTCTTTTACTTTTTATTATCCTAATAGACTAGTGGTGGTGGTGGTGGTTCTACGTTCCAAGGTCTTTCTAGTCGCGCGCAACCTCGTAACTGGCCAACTTCTCCAGATCCCGGTACATCTTGGAAACAAGTAATTTTGGAAAGTTTTTGATCCTTGGAAAACAGGCTCTGTTTGAATTGGTCTCGGGACGAAGAGACGCGCGCGTTTCTTATACGCTCGGCAAGTTTTCCGCTGGTTCGCTAGACACCACTGGTCTATAAATTGAGCTATTCGAATCGTCGCGAGGACGGATTTTCTCTCCGCGTGTAGTATAAAATCACGATATATTTACCAAGTGGCGCCATTCCACCTTGTAAACCGACGGCTTGGCGTGGATTAGACAGTCGAAGTAGACGTCGGTGCCCTCGCGTATCGCGTTAGGATTCAGAGACGTGCCCAGCTGTATCGTGGTTTCCGGCGTGTCTGCAAATTGAAAACGTCGATAAGTCGTAGTAGCCTGGCGTGATAATCGTAACAGATCGGCCAGCATTGGAACGGTTCTCCAAGCGTGTCTTTAATACGCTTACACTGTATCTCGAGCATCCAGCCGTCCTCTATCGGCTTGGTTCCCATGATTGGATTTTCAGCCCGACACGACAAGTGTCTGCCAGCATCTGCCTTGGTCGCCATGAAAGACAAGATACTGGTGGTCGTGTTCCCATCGCTCGAAGTCTGCAACAACGTTACGATATAACTTTCCTACGCTTTGCCTATTCTTTTTTCCTTTTATTTTCCACACCGCCCTCGATACCACGATATCCTATAATACTTTTACGATATTCCTCCTAAATTGCTGCACGATGGAAAACCTATTTCCGCGAATATTCGACGATAGCTTGTATTAGAAAATACCTTGGAAAAATATTATATCGTATTACATTGTAGATACGTACGTTTACCTTTTTTTCTTTTAATTCTAACTAGGTGATTTTTTTCAACGTCTCTTTGCATTCTCCGCAACTCTTAACGCTAATTACTCGAGCGGGTCGAGCGTCTTGGCCGTTAATAATAGAATATTCTTTCGAACGGACAAACGGATGATTTGTTGTCGAGTAAAAACGTAGCTTTCGAGGATTCTACTTTTTGTAGTCTTAACGAGCTTTTCAGAAGCTTTTACTTCTCGGAGCCACGATTTATTTTACATTGTCTCGCAACGGTTATCGCAGTCCAAGGACGATCGTTTCTCGAGAAAATACTTTTCTTCTCTGCGTTGTCATTTAAAATCGTAAGCAGACCGATAAAAACAATGTCTTTGACGAATGTTGGCGCACAGTCGACATTCTTTTAACGATTTAATTATTTCTACGCTTTTATCCCATTACGAATCCAACGGAGACGTAGACGAGTATCTCGTGATTTATCGTCGACTAAAACTACGATACTTCCTCCGCCGCTTTTCCCTCATTAACTTTCCCGACACTAATATAGCGATATGTTATCGTTAGCCGCGAATGTATCGGAGCTCGAAATTTCTGCAGGTATCTCTCAGCGATAGTGCCAACTTTTTCCGCGAATTAAAAACTTTAATTTTCACGAGAAATTCTGTTTTGCTCGGGCGTGTTACTTAAACGAGATATAAATATTTGAAACGCGGAGGTTGAGAGCTGACAGAGATTGGGAAGAAAAAAGGTTGCCAGGAAGGAAGCAGAGAAAATATTGTTCCAAAGTCGATACTCTTCCTTCCATAAGACTGCTTTGCCGCTTATATGTATAAGAAACTTAAACAAAAGAGAATGGAGGGGCAAGAAGAAATACTGCGAGCAACTATAACGTATAGAACGTCGCAGGAAACGGGATCGTGCTTCTTCTTCTTCTTCTTCTTCTTCTTCTTCCTTCTGTAATCTTGCAGTTTGGAAAGTTTCGCTTCTCTCAGCCTGCCGTTTGTTCCAGCGCGCTTACTATACGCGCGTGCGCGATGGATACTTACTAGTTGCATCGATGAGCATTTGCAATCTTTGAGAAGAATATAGCCTGTAGGTGAATTTCAAGGATTGATCGTACGATGTAGTTAATTAAGTAAAACAAATAGTAAAAGACGGTGCATTTGGTACAGACGAAGCAACGACATTGATCGAACCGCGTCGTTTAAATCGTCTATTCGAATCTCATCGATTCGGGCGTCGTTTTTCCATCGGAAAGGCATTCGTCGCGGACTGATTAATCACGAACGCTGTATCACCGCGAGGCTACGCAGCAATTTGCCTTAATTACGCGCTAGTAACGAGAGCATAGACTCGCGCGGGTGAGTAGGAAGCAGAGCGTTATCACGTCACTGGCTTACTTTGATTAAAATTATTCGCCGTCTAATGGCGCTTTCAGCGTATCTTAAGCCACGGCCGACGCGGACAGGCCGCGATAACGATATCCTCGCACGCTATCGCGCGAAACACACGCGGCGGCGACGCCGACGGGACGTGCTGCATTCTCCTCGCGGTCATGTGACCATCTATTTTACGGCTCCTTCGAGACTCCGCGACGGAGCGGATTACAAATTACGTCGAGTGGATGGTAAATCGAATCTCGTTGGCAACCTTTAATCCGCTCGTCCTTCGACCCAGGTGGTTTACGTTCAACGATTCGTACGTTGAACTTTGACGCTCTTGGAAACATTGCTTACGTTTATCGATGCGATTAATACTTACGGTCTTCTTCGACTCCTCCAAACGTTGGCCGTTTCTCCACCAGGTCACCGTAGCCGCCGGTCTGGAACCGGATGTCGTGCACATCAGCTCGTAACTCTTGCCCGCCGACAGCGGCTGGTTCGCCCCGATTATCTTGACATCCAGCGGGCTGACTGCAAGATTGTTCGTGCGGTGCGATGTCAGTGTCGCGTTCAAGGAGAAAAATGGACAAGAGGGAGTTACTCGACGCTGAACGATTAGCGGAGAGGGTGACAAAGGGGCTTCTTTGCAACAGCGCGGTCTGTGTATCGCGGCTTTTGACGAACGATTACGCGAAACTGAAAGAAACACAACGATAAGATGCATGGACAAATAAGGATAAGGACCGACAGGCTGGGATATTAACCGTTGCGTCGTGTCGAATAAAGTAACGAATCGTTTCACCGGTATAGGTACAGTAGAAAATGTTACCATGCAAGTATGTAGAACGCGATACCGATGACCGGACAAGTAGAACAGGAGAACGCGTGGTCAGACGAAACGATCCAGGCGGTTCAATAAAACGCGTGCTCCAAAAAATACATTAAAATACCGCTTATACACAATATTTTTACGAGATCCGATTCTTGTCCTAACTAAATTCTTCCACATGCCGATGTATTTATAATCGCGGTCAATCCTTTGCGTTGTTGTTGTTGTTCTTTCCTGCGGGGGATTATTTGCGTTATCGTATCTCGACCATCGATTTTTCCTTCCCCTCGTTATTCTCCGGTATTTTATGCCCTACATCTCTCGCGGAGCGCTGATCCGAGCAGAATATGATAATGTAATAACTCGATCTAAGCTTCATCAATCTGTACGTCTACTTTCAGGGGTTGTTTTTTTCCTTTTGTATATACTTGTTAAAAGAGAGCGTTCCCGTTTTTTCCAGCAAACGCGTAGAGAAACGGTTCGGCCGATTTAAAATATTCTCTTTCGGTGCCTTCTATGTTACGTTCATCGTCCGCGTACGATAATTCAGCCTCCAAACTTGCTACATTTGCGTTTTATCGCAAAGCTAGTTCTCCATATACCGATATCTTTTCGATTCACGAACGGACTGAAACGTTTCAATTTCATTTATAGGGTACCTTCGAGCAAAGAACGCGATACGCCGCGCCGTTCAAAACAAACTAGGGAATTTCATAATTAATCCTTGCTCTATTATGTCTGGATATAATTGAACGATAACGTCGCGTCGGCTAAAATTAAGCGTTCTCCGTCGTTTCACCGTTCTTCCTCGCCATTCTTCCATTCTTTCCGCGCTCAGGAGACGCTTTCGCGATAATGGAGCGCGCTGTTGGCTAGAAGGAGCGTGTAGCTACCAGCGCGACAAATTGACATTGATAAATTCTCTTTGTTATAAAGCGATACATCATCGGTGCCAGGTCGCAGACTTTGCCCGTACGACGAATCGAGTTATTCGGAAAATCGTTGGTCACGCCAGCCTCTCCGTCTCTTCGGCGTTCTTTTTTCTTTGCGCCGTTGACGCGAACGGCCGCGCCGAGTCTCGTTTCCGCGTGTCCTCGAAATTTTTGCGTTCTCCCGTATCGACGATTCGACTCGTATACGCAACGGCTCGGTGAACGAGTCTCGTATTCTCGCATTTATTCCAGACAATGCGCACCCGTACCTTACTTTCCCGATTTATGCACGCAAACTGCAGACCTTTGATCGTACGTCTAGCGGTGATCGGTCACCAGACACGAATCGTACAAAGAGTACGCGACCGTTACGCGCAACGTTTCCCGGACCAAACTAGTTTCGGTATTCTCTTAGTTTTACACAATCTTTTTCCGAAACGGTAATCGATACTTGAAAAACGATGCATCCGAATCGGTTCACCCGAATATTTGCTCTCGTATTTCTTCGTTTAGAGAGTACGGAGCGTTCGACGAGAGGAATTTCTAGGAACCTTCTTGCCACGCTACCAATCTCGCTTCGACCAACTGTTTGCTCGACGTTCCAATCGTCTGCAATACCCGTAATCTCGTTGTAACTTGGACGCCGACGCCGACGCGGGCGTAGCAACTCGTTTGCTCGCAGCGTGCTCGGGAATTTCTTGCCGCAATCTCGCGATGCCGCAAGAAACGCCGGAATCGTCAGGAGTTGGTTGGAAAAGTTAAGACAGTCGAGTTAAAGGCAAGCGGATGTTCGTTCGAGCCGACAAACGAAACGAGCGAACGGTTTTCTGCGTGCACGTGCCGTGGCTGTCGCGTCGCCCGCGCCGCCGGGCCGTGAAAAGTTGAAAACGTCGTTCGTGCACGCGGCCACGGCCAGAAACCACAAAAGGAAAGTTGCACGCGAAATGTCGCGATACGGTTCGCTCGTGTGCGGCAAATTTCCGCGACCTGTGCCGACGATACGGCCTTTACGGTGGCTGTGACAGAATCGCCCGCGACCGCGACCGCGCCCGTGCCGGTGCCATTCCCCGGGAACAATAGAGCGTTATGTCTCGATTTCACTGGTTGGCCGACGGACGTTTTCATAGGAAGATAGACCATCTCCGTGGGAAACCGTGGACGCTTGTTCTGGTTTATGATATTCCGCGCTGTACGGAAGTGTACGTTGGACGTTTCCCGTGTTTTCACACGATCGAGGAATCGCGAAATTTTGCTGTCGATCGTTCTGGAACAGCCGTTGCCAAAGGTCTCTTGTGTCTCGGTCGGATCCAAGCTGTTCAAGCAAGTAGGCAAATAAAAAAAAATGTCTTTTTACTCGAGACAGCGTCGAAGGAATAGTCTCGTGGCCAATTTTAAAAGAGACACGAGGTGTCTTCCAAAGGGGCTGGCCGACGCCGACGTTCCGGCTTTGTCAATATTGGCTTTCATCGTGATTACGTAATAAAGTAAACGTCGTTTTAGCCCCTTTAGCCAGCGCTATCGACCGTGTCTCGAATTAGCCCCGATGCGAGTCATGTAAATTAGAGTTCCGGCCGCAACTCAGGAGGGACTCAGGTCTAGTCGAGGGTACGCCCAGTGGCAACGGAATGGAATATGTGAAATTATTAGCCTGGCTCGATCGGACTGTCTGGTTACCAGGCTGCGGTTAACTAACCCCCTTTTTTAAGCTCTGCTCTTCGTATCCGTTTCCCAGGCTAATGGCCACTCGTCGCAACAAACGCGCTTCTTCGTTCCGCAACGCTGAAAGCACGCGCTCCATGTTTCCCACAGGCGATCCTGGCTTGTCGCGCAATGTTCCAACGCCACGAAATTGAATCAGCTTCTTTTTTTCGTTTTTTTTTTGCCCGGCAACCCAGCTATACCGCAGACGACATTACGACGACAACTCTCGCGTACACTCGCTTGCGGTTTGCGACGAGTTGTGGGACTAAAGTAAATTTAACAGCGCAATTTTAGCGATGGTCCTCCTCGCGTTACCTCTGCTACGCTTATCTAAATATACGCAACTTTTGCATAGTACGCGATCCAAAAAACACGCCCGAAGAAAAAGAGAGAGAAACCCGCAGGTTTATTCGCGAGAACGAACCGTACAGTCGGAAACTTACATTACTCTTAATGGCTTTTCGAGTCGCATCCAGATCGATATCTTCCGGTTTCCGAGCGGAAAATGAACGCGACATTCGCTCATCGGGATCAGAAGAGTCGCGAGAGCTCGAAAGATTTGTTGTACAGACCCGACGCGACGCGTCTGTCGCGTCCATCCATCGTTCGTGATTCTTCCTCGTCGACGATGCTCCAAGTCTAATTCAATTTCTCGTCGAACGTTGCGGCGTTTTCGACGGAGAGACAACTCGACGCGCTGTCCTTCTTTCTACGAGCAAACTTAAAAAACGGTTATCCATCGCTTCTCTCGAACTCGATGCTGTGAAAACAGATTTTCAACTTTTCTTGTTCGCGTACCAAGTTTGAAAGGCGTTACGCGAAAGAAAATCAGCCACGAGAGATGACGCCGACGCCGCGCCGCCGCGGTCCTCAGATATAGCTGGGCTATAATCGATCTCGAGGCCTAGAATGGGTCCCGTGGGTGTCGGATGCCGTGCGAGCTGGGCACTTGGATTTAAGTGGCGACCGCGAGTCCGTGTCGTGGACGGAGTTCTCTTCGAGACAAGGGGAAATTGGATGAAAGCCGTCGTGGCCAACGATGGCTGCCAGAGCGGCCGAGCCGCGGAGAAAAGAGGAGGAATGAAAACGACGTTTTTCCAAGGACGTATTCTTCCTTCTCGACCGGGGCGTGTTACGCGAGATTGCGTTGTAACGGGGCCACTTATTCCATCCTTCCGGAGAAATAGATCTGGAGGGAGTACAGGACGCGCAACAAAGATTGCGTCGCGTCTTGAGGGCACGTCGAAACGGATGCTCGCAGAGAGAAAAACGAGGATTCGATAGCTAGTTTGTTCCAAAAGTCTCGTCATGGTCTGCTCGTTACTTTTGCATCGTAGACTTCGTAGACTTTCTCGCGGATTCCCTGTAAGTTGTGGTCACGCAAAAAGAAAGCTTCACGTTTCGATAACGTCCGTGGAAAGCTGTCCAATCGAACGAGTACGGTTTGACTGTTTTGCGAATTATCTAGCGCTGTTTGGAACTTGTCGCGCGGCGAGTCAAGAATTTATGGTCGTCGGTCAGGCTCCGATGTGTAGAGTCGTCCAAGGACAACAGTTTACTAGGTTACCCTACCCTGACGCGTGACAAAGTGATTCCAAGTTGTCAAGATCATCGTGTCCTGTTGTAATATTTCATTCGCGTAGCGATATATTGCTCGACAAGCCGGAAAAGACACATGCAGCTCGAGGGTGAGCTGTGTACGATGCGCGATGTTCGAGTACCGAGGACGGGAACCACAAATTTACTAGCTCTCCGCGCAATAGAGCTCTTTCCGATCCAACATCGTGATTGTACAATATATAATATTTCTTTAGATTCTTTTAAACTAACTTACTTTTCGATTCAAAGTACCTGTAGAAAGGTTTTGCCCTCGAGAACATTTCGGTTTGCGTCTCGAGACGTTCTTCGCGTTGATTTCGCGCGAGAACCAACGAGAAATCGGATGCGCATCGGCTGCAACCGGCAAGATTTTCAAGGAACGGGAACGCTAATCGGCCGTGAGAACCATTCCGATCCCGAGTACTTGGAGGTTCGTTCGCTCGCGAGAACGTTCTTGGCTCTCCTCAGCCGGGTAATTGATCGGCGGGATCCAATTTCGTTCGCATAATGATATTCAGCCGAGAAAACGGAACGATTCTCCGTCGTATGATCGCTCTTATTCCGTTTTAGTACGTCTCTTGGAGCCATCCCGATCCATGCATTCACCAGAGACATTCCCTTTGATCAAATTCAATCGAAATAACTAGACGCGTTCGGTAATCCTGGAGTTGGTTATCGGTTTCGTTTCAAACTATAGTTGAATGGAAAAATGTTAATAGCACAATAGCAGATGTACTACGCGTAACGGTATGCGTGTTCCTGCAAACCGCGATAAATGGCTGTACTTGATTATAATTTATACGCGAATCTACGATATTACGAATAACCGGACCGATGTAACTGGAAACAAAGGGATGCATAATTTCTCGGCCGGTGGTATATTTAGCCACGATCGCTCGGCGCAGTCCATTTACCGTATTACGAAACGGCCAAACGAAGAGTAGAGGTGAAAACGATGTGGATTAAATACACTTTCGGTATTTCGCGGGTGTTATTGTCTTCGAACAATGAACGCGTCCGCGAGAAGGGTTGCTTTCGTCTTCTATTGTATTCGAGCTCGATCGAAACATTGTTTAACATTATCGAACGCTCGGTTGTCTTTAAATACGAAATAACCGGAATCCAGCTAAGCATGAAACGATTCGAACGCACGGCTTCCGAAGACAGCTACCGAAGGAACGCGAGTAACGGGTGGAAACGTTGAAAAGGAACCGTTCCAGAGAACGGTAACGCGAAAAAGAACTCGGACGCCTATATCATCGAGTCGTGCACGCGTGGCTCGTTACGCCGCGCCATGCCATAAAGAGGGAGAACAAAATAAGCCATCGCGCCTCTTTATGCGCGTTTCTATGCACGTGCATACAATGGCTCTCCCGGCCATGGAAGCGTGTTTCGCGAGTCGTATTCAGGGCAACCTTGGCACTCGCCGAGTTAATAATACTCTTCCGGTGTTCCTAGGGCGAAGAGAGTATCGCGTAGCATCGCGTCGCGACGCCGACGTCCGCGGCCGCTCGCGCGAGAACGGCTCGCTAAAAGGGATCGTCCCTCTCAATGGCACCCCAAAGCATTCTTATTCACGCTGTTCGGCGCGTTGGCGCGGCGCGGCGATACGCAAACGCACTCGTTGACACGGATTTCCTGGTGATACATCTTCCTTTTCATGGAAATGTTCAAGCTCCTTTCGTCGCAACTCCTCAGAGATCTCGTACGTAAGCACGAGAGCAAAATATTGCTCGAACGAAAATGGGTTCATTTTCTAGCTCACGTGTCGATTGGAATCGGTGTAATTGAGAATGACCGGGCGTATACCGATCTACTTTGCGCATAAAACTGGGATTTGCGAGTTTCCTTCTTCTCACGATACGCATAATTACTCGATAATTCAGCGCTATCGGAAATAATTACCTATTAACTCGGGTTGCGAGTTGCGTGTTACAACGAGATTTACTCTGTACCTTCCAGGTCGGTGGTTCGTCGTTTCGATCGACGCTGATACGTGTGAAATATAAAAATCGTTGATTACGTTCGCGCAAACCTTCTTGTACATCTGTAACAATTAAACTATGGATTATTTCAACGTTCGCCGCGTTTTTCCGAGCCTCCGATGGTAATTTTCTTCGACAATTTTCGTACTTGACAAATTTCCGATTCACCCATCGTACTAATCATTCGTGAACTCGATAATGCTCGTTCATCGTTTCATCCCCTTCCCTGCGTTTACCCATCAGCTTTTCCAACCCAACTACGTTCTCCGCGCGTATTATTTTGCATCCCAATTATTCGCGTAATCGATCGCCCCAAATTGAGTTTGCATGCCACACCAAGAACAGATCGTATATAATTTCTAACAATTAAATAGTGCTGGAGTACCCGAAGGCAAAGGATAAACAAATATTCGTTTTCGATTAATTACAAAAAATCCTATAGTTGTTTATTCTTGCTTCGCGAAATGTTTTACGTAGCGGTTCGGAAAATGTCGAAAGTTAATTTATTGACGGAACGTTAACGCAACGTAAATAATAAATATACTTTTGTACTCGTATTAATATACGTTACAATATATTTCGTTTCGTTTCGTTTCGGTATTCGGTCCCAATTTTAGTATTTCAATTAAAAGATGAATCGTAAGCATGACGCTAGCAATCTGCGATTAAAATGCGTTTGATATCACGACGTGTCGCGGTGAAAAAGTAATAATGCGCTTTATCAGTGCCGTTATGATAATTTAACGACGCGAGCGGGCGCTTTCGAGTCTGCCAGAACTTCCCTCCGGGGACGATTTCGCTTGTCTTATCTGGACCAGGTCTCTGAAAATCTGATATTATTTTTTTTTTTAGGCCGCGGGATAAATGTTTGGCTTATCGTAACCGCGCAACCGATCTAACGAGACCATTTTCACGAGACACGAACAAGATTAAAGTCAACGGAAGCTTTTACGACTAAACGTGATAAACTACTCGAGAAGATGCTTAAAAAGGATCGTTCAAAGTAAGCGGTCAGCTTTTTTCGACCGAGTTTTAGCGGGTTCACGGCCATTATCCGCACCGCAAGATAATCCCAAAATGAAACGAATGTTTGTTAGTATTGTAGGAGTCTAAACGAAAAATGAGGCACGGGGATTCGAAGCCACGATCCTCGGATCCACAGTCGACCGCTTCACCTACGCGAACAATCCCGTACCCTACGTTTCGCGTTCTTACTTGACTCCTTATTGTTGGGTATGGGAGGCGCGGACACTACAGTATTAAAGCTACCAACTTGAAAGATTCTATCTGAAACTATCCAACTACCGTTAGTTGAAATTCCCGGATACAAACGGAGTTCCTGTGCGCATGTGCATAGGAATTCATTAGGGACATTTCACTTTGGCGACATGCAATTTCTGAATTACAGCCAGTTTCGCGAGAGATCTAAAGGCACGACGCGACGCCGACGCGGCGACGATACCGATATCAGCGATGCCAATAGCGATACCGTATCAGCGCTACAGTCTTCTTCGCTCGCAGCGTTACGGTTTACGGTTCGAACTGAAAATCTAAAGCTTATCATAAATCGTTACGCGTACACTCGAGAAAAAGAACGAAAGCAGACATTTTTTTTCGGTTTACTGTAGCGAACCTACATAAATTTCGCTGGCGTAAATGTCAGCTCGTAGTCGTCCCGGAAGTGAACGCGACCGCTGCGATGCGAGGCCATGACTAGAAAGATGTCAAGCACCCTCCGCGCAATGTCCACTCGTGACACCTGTCCCCACTCGACGCACCGAGCATGGTCAGCGTGCTCCTCTCGAGTGGCTTCTTGACTGAACTTTAAATAATTTACCCGCGTGTAATTCCCAAAAGTGGCAGGGGAACGGACCGCATTGTCGCGAAGCGACTTGCCGCGGTCGGATGTCTCTGTCCCTGCGGGATATCGTTCTCGACATTCGCTGTGACTCGGTCTTATGTTCGCTGGTTTTTTACGAGCTTCCTGTACGTTCTTTCCAAGCATCTCGCGGGAGGATACTCTCTACCAGCGTGGAATAATAGCCTCGCTCGAGCCCGGTGTTTCGTCTCCAACTCTGTTCACAGTTAAGCAGACAACCTTTGAGATCCGCGATTAGTTATAGAAATATTTATCATCGATTCGGAACCACTAGTCCGAACGCAATCCGATAGAACGCGTAGGTACAGTTACGGGATTAAGCAATTGAGGTAACGACGTCGTAGTATCTATCCGTAAGGGCCGAACTTTGCTTAAGAAATACATGACGCGAAACGAAGCTATCCGCTGAAACTTTACTATCCTACGAAATTGTACGAGAATCTTGTACAACTTGGCGAAAACAAAGGCAAGAGAGTATATTCTATATTCTATACTCTATATTCTACTCGTCTGGCGTGCATCGACCGTGTCTCTAGACAATGTTCGGCTATCGACAAAACTACCGAATCGTATCGATCAAGTTTCTCGCGCTACGACCAAGTACAATAATTGTTACTGCTATCGTTACCAACGAGTACATGCAAAGATGAATGCACCATGCGATGCCAGTCGCGCAGAACTTTGCCGAACAAATTTAACAACCGGTTGCTGGTTCATTTCGAGACGCGTGTTAGCGTTGGCGTTCCCGATTCCCTTATATGTATTAAAGAAATACGAACGAGTATCTCTCGTGATAGTATCGTCTCGACCATCATCCCCTTTAACCGCATCCCTCGGCAAGTTGATAAAATCGAGTCCTCGGTTTCGAGAAGAACGGCCATTTCCTGATCCGTGAATGTTATCGGGAATATTTTAAATCACTCCATAGATAATCGAAAGCGTTTCGTGACCCCTTGGACGTTATTCAACCTTTAACGGCCGCATTCGTAACCGCTTCTCCTCAATTTCTTTCACGCATCGTGGCTGGAAAATGGATTTTCATCCTGGTTAGGAATAGCTGTATAAAAGAATCTCTCGAGGGAATCGTTGGGCTTTTCGTTGTGTACCTACTCTCGAAAGATTTGATCGTTCGTCTTGCGATCGCAACAAAGATCGGTCTCGAGGAACCAAGAAATATTGCTGTGAACCCTTGTCTACAAAATGTCTTACGTCTCTTTGAAGGATTGTTAAACGTTAAAATTGTTAACGTAATTCGGCTACGAATCGGTCGAAATTTTCGCATTATTATTTATCCAGGTTCCTGGAATCGTCGTGATTTCTGTATCGGTCTGATCGAGATTAAATCGAAATCGATCGAAAAGTTGGTTACTCGGCCACTGAGAGAGCTTCAACTCTGCTCCCATCGACAAGGTAGTTTGTTCCAATTTCGCGTCACGGCCAGCGATCGGGGTTAGAAAAATGGCCATTGGCTTTTCTATTATCCTTATAAACATCTCGAGTAATGGCTGTTTGATAACGAAATACTAGCGCGAACACGTACAGATACATAAACTGAGGATAAAGATTGGTCGAGAATTCAACGAGTCAATTTTCGATAAGAGACCAGTATTTTTTCTGCGCCATCGTGAAGAATAAAAAAAAGGGCCCGAGGGAGGGGGCAAGGGAGGGAACGGTGAAGAAAAAACAAGCAGTCGAAGCAGGTGCGAGTATTTTTTCATCGGTGTAGCCATAAACGCGATACTTACAATTCATGTCCACGTAAACGGACGAAGAGAGCGGGATCGACCTATTGTTATTCGTCGCGTTGCAGGTGAGCGTCGAGCGGACGTCGTCCCGTCCTAAATTTTTCATAACGAGCTCGCTGCGCGTCACGCCGCTTCGCACGGACACTGTTTTGTTGCTGACGAGCTTGTCGTTGCAGTGCCAGGAGACCGTCGGAGTCGGCTTACCTGCGGAAAACGCATCCATTCCATTTCTGATTCAGCGTTCGCGAAAACAAAGAAGCTAGGGGGAAAAATGAATGGAGCGTATGCCGGTACTCGGTCACGCGGATTTTTATTAAAATTGTCGCTGTTAAATTCTATGTATATTTCAACGATTCGTTGAAAAATCGTTTATAAAAGTCTAGTTGAGACAATCGAGATTTTCAAACATTTTAAACATGGACTATACGTAAACGTAACTCGACAATAAGAATAATGGTCGCGAACCGATCGAAAGTAGAAAAGCGTAGCTACGAAACGCGAGCTTTCGATGATCCATGAAAGCTTTGCTCGTTTTTAGAATTGGTTCGGACAGCATCGGTGCGGCATCGGCAGTTCTTTCGCTCGAACGGGCCGTGGAAACACGGAGTTACGCAATATTAGATCGTACTCACCGCCGTACACGTCGCAATAGAGCCGCAAAGTGTCGCCCTCCATGTAGGGACCCACCATCGAATTCCGTGCGATCTCGGAGTCATCGACGATCACAATTTTGTGCGGCGGAACTGAAACACCAAAGAAACGACGCGTTTACCTAGCAGAAGTGTACTCGTAAACGGCAACGATAGGGGCCGTTCATTTTGTCCGTCGGCGTCGGCGTCGTCGTTGTTTTTACGACACGGCCGGAATTTAAGATTGCTTATCGCATAAGCGAAATTTCCGCGACTGGGTTGAACTGGACGCGCTCCTTTTTCGAGATAGTCACCGCTCTAACGTTAACTAAATACTCAACTGTACTCGATATTTCGAATCTCCCATCGATAACCAAAGATACTTTTCGGTCAGTTTCGAGAGGTTTGAAACGATGTACGGAGATCGGCAGGCCGAACATCGGAGAGTCGTGAGTTCCATTCGAAATGCTGGGCTCGCGAGCACCAGTCGTATCGAGAGCCCCGAGATCGCGACGAAGCCAAGCGTTGCCGTGTCCCCGGCAAGACGGAAGCCGTCGGTAGTCAGCCCCAGGCCGATAACGCGAAATTGGTATTGGAAGATCGTGGCTCGGATACCGCGACGGCATTAAATTGGAATCTGAAATCGATACGGCGCATCGGCGCCGCGCGTCGCTCGGCGTCGTTGCATAGAAAAGAGGAAAGAAGAAGGGAGACGATCGACGGTGTCTGCAGGGACGTAATTGAAAAATTACCGTCACGGGGTCTCGACGTTATGCTTTCTCTCGTCCCCGAACGGTTGCTGACTTCCTTCCGGGTGCGCGGCGACCAGCGACCGGCGACGCTGGGACCGGTGATCCTGACAAATGGCGCAAGGAGACCACCATTTATCGGTATTAGCTTTTGTAGTATTTCCAGTATCGTTGCTTCGTCGTGTAATACGTTAGGTATCGCCTAGTCGAGAGAGTAGAAGGCCATGGTAGATTTCTCCCGAAGGAAATATGACGCGGGTGCGTCGATAACGGATTCCTAGTCGAATGTTGTACCGGATGTAATGTATGCGGACGCTGGCAGTGTTGGCTGGCGACTTTTATCGGACAGGTTGCTCCGACGATATCGCGAGAATATCGTACGCCGCGGCCGTTGGAAACAGCGGGACGACATCGATTTACAGCACAGCGGTTCGTATAACGTTCGACAATTGGGAGTTGTCAATATTCCAAGCACGAGTAAAAAATTTGTCCGTCGAAGCGGTCGATTCGCTTGGTGTTTATCGTAGCGTGCAGAGGTTTGCTTTGTAACGAATAATCTGCAGAGAGTCGATAACATTAGACGAATTGATCGGCTCACCCTAGTACCTTGGACTATTTGAACTGTATCAGCCATGTTCCATCGGCAATCGCGGTGTGCCTAGCCGGTCAATATTTGACTGTTTGAGGTTGCTCGAAGAGTATGTTAGATGCCGTCGATATTCTCCGTGCGGCGATCTCTTCGCGATATTCGGGGTTAATATTGTTTTTCGATGTCCAAATTTTTTAGTAAAATGTCCTGTCGCGGGGAATCGTCAAGTATGGTGCAGCAGGTGGAGACTCGCGATCAGTTAGTCGTGAGACGAGTTGGAGAGATCACTTGATTTTCAATCTCTCCAACTCTTTTTAGTAAAATTTGTTAGTCGATCTTTAAAACGATGCGAATTTCTTACACCTGCCGCGTCGAATGCATACAGGAAATCGATATTCGTTCGCGTTTTTCGGTCGCGTGGACGTGTGAGCAGGAATTTTCAAAGAGCCACACCATTTTTTGCCGATGCTGTATCGATGAATGCTCGCGATCCAATTTGTTTCTGGTCTCGCGTTTCGATCAGGATGCGTCCTACTTTCGCTCACCTTTGCCATTTATTTGTCGACGGTTTCTTGCCCACCGCGCCGCGCCGTTCGTTTATTTAGTCGAAACGAATACGCGTTCGTTAATTCCACCGGAGAAAGAACGAATACACTCCCGTTCTCGTACGGTACGGTGGCGCGGTGTGCGTATCTGTACGTCGTTAACCATGTTTTATGTCCATCGCGATATTGTGATTTCGCGCGTGATGCCGCACGTTTGCTATTCGTTATTCTTTGGACTTTCAATCTTGCTGCTTTTCCCTTTTTTCTTCTATTCTCGATGAAATATGGGGAATTTGCGAATCCGAAGTTTATGCAATACGGTCGGTCGTTTAATTCTTAAAACGAAGGCGGGTGTCGTATTCAAATTGTTTTCTTTCGTTCGTAAACGTCCCGTTGTCTTGGCTGCAGGTTCGTTCGATGTTCTGGAACCACCTGGAATCGCTGTGTCGTCTTTCCGTTTACAACAGCGCCGAATTCCCCAATCTATTCCCATATACGCAGGCCCGTAAAGGAAAAATTGTATAGCACAAATACCATGGCGAAAACGGTACGGTAATATTTGCCCGTGCACAGTGTACATACGGCATACGGCCGGTACACAGGGAGCTTTTGGTTCGGTACGTGCTCAAGCCACGATGCATTTACATAGCACGGATACACATCCGGTATAATCCGAACGGTTACCAGCGAGCAAAACAACCGATTCGTCGAAACACGTTCCTTCCTTTCCTTCCTTGTATTCGTATCTTTTTCGCTGTTGCTTCCTTTTCATCCGCGACTACTCCTTTTTTCGATCAGTCCCCGGATATTTAAAAGATGCAACAATCGGAAGCAAGCATTCCGTCATTGAATTCCAAAGAATTTCGGAATTTTATTCGTTTCGACGACTTGTTATCATTCCAATGGTATACGTACGGAAGGTCTTTTTCAAATGTCCTAACGTTCGCCGAGTGCTTGGAAAAGTTTCGTAGATTCCGCAAAGGTCCTCGGAAGAAGCTAGATCCTTTAAAAGTTTTCTACGAACGGTCCCATTTCCATTCAAATTGTCTACTTTTCTGTTCGCGTGCCACGTTCGTTACTCGATGTTCTTTCTTGGTTAATAGGACTGCAGGTCCATTCGAACATTATCCAACACCTCTCTGTAATCTCTTGGGTTTCGATGGACCGTAACGGAAAGGGTTTCCGTAAGATCCGGACAAACGATTCTCTACCCCCAACGATACTTGTTCTCTCTTTACCTGGCTACGCTTTAAAAATAGGAAAGGTCTCGATACCGAGGGACGAGATCTCGCCCAGAGACCCGCCGCGGCGCGGGCGCGTCGTTCCTGTTGGAACGCTCAGACGTTGGACCGGGACTCGTTCGTGGATTCTTCCATCGTGAAAGGGAAATAGGGTGTGAAGGAATTCTCGGTGAAAATGGGACGCCTCAGCCGAGAACCTCGTGGTTCTTTGGGGTTCGAACCGAGAAGTTAATTCGACGCGACGGTGTAAATTCCGTAAAGCGCTTTCGTTCCTTTAACGTCGCGTTGGCGTTGGCGTTGGCGTCGGCGTCGGCGTCGGCGTCGGTGCAGAGTCTACTCGGAGGGAAGGAAATTATTGTTGCAGTTGGAATTTTCGGATAACTTAACCGCCGTTAAATCTTGCGATCGATGAAAACTGGTAGCAGCCAGTGTTTAGCGAAGCTTGAAAAGGCGTGTGCGAGGCTATTCCCTGTCCAAAAAATTACTTTATTCGTCAAGTTTCAAAATATTGTACCGTCGATGCTCTTAATACTAATGACGATCGGCTTGAAACCAAAGTAAATCAAACCCGAAATTAACGCGGTTTAATTACTTATGGCCGCGCGTCGATTAGCTGATTACCTGTTCCGTAACGCGCTGGATATTCGAAACGGATTAATGCGGAAGATTTATCAATGAACGATATTATACGTTATATGTTTGCTCGTTTGAATTTACGTTACGGTTTTTACACCGAGATCCTCGAGACGGATTTATTTATTTATTCGCAGCATTGACACGCGGATAATAACGCGATACAAGTTCCACAGAATTGTTTCATTTCATCGATAATCTACCGTTCGCATGTGGAAAAGAATGCTTGGAATTAATTTATTCGTAAAACGCGTCCAACATCGATATCGATATTGCTCTCGTGCCGCCACGTTTCTACGCCAGTATTCCGAGCACGTTCCTACATTTCCAGAAGCGCGAAAAAAAGAAATATAGGCACTCGGTTACGGAGACATCGAATTGACGTGCTAGAAATGAATAATTAACGAAGGAGGACTGATCGAACGGGAAACAAGTAATAGCGAGGAATAATTTAGCCACGTTACTTTAAGTAAATGTCTACGAACATCTCAGATTTGAATAGTCGTACCGAAACGAAGCAAATGCGTTTTAATCGTTTTTTCGGATCAATTTCCTCGAGTTTCGGGGAGAGATCGCGAGAAGACGTCGATATGGGTTACGTTAGAGAATATTTTTCGCGAATTCGCTTTGACAGCAGAAAATATACTCGTCGACGGGATGACCTTCTTATGGATTGAACAACTCCCGCGTTCAGAGATAGGTGTCTTCGTTCTTTCTTGGCGGCCTCGTCGCATCGGTCGGCGGCGCCGCGATAAGATTGTCCTAGCGTGTCGAGAGACCCACTTTTCGATTCTGTTAGCTTGGATAGAGGACGGGACGGGGTTGGATTCCCATCCGTGAAAGGAATACGGGCCGGATTCGTGTGTAATAGAATTCTCGGGAAAAGGGAAACGGTCGCCTTTGCTCCACGTTGGAAATGCTGGCTTACACGTTTTCAAAGGCTACTTTCGACGTACTTTATCGAGATTAAAAGAAAAAAATGTTGCGAGTCAAAGACGCGCTGTATCGCCGATGAATTAGCTTTTGCGTTTACTGGCATGCGAGCGAGAGTTGGGCTAGATCGAGGTACGAGCCGAGCAAATTCGATCAAACGTTTAGTAGGTATCGCGGAAAGTTATACTCGTACGTACATACGTACATTTATATGGAACAAACGATTTCAGAGTTCAGATTTGTATCGCGGGAAAACTTGCGAGAATAGCTCTAAATATTTCTATTTTTGCCAATGCCTGTTACCCGTTACGCATCGCAGTGTTTCGTCGGCGAATAACGCCTCGAATATCGCAGTTAACGGCGACAGAAGCTAACAAAGCAAGTCAGCTTAATATTTGATGGGGAACATGGCCCGTGTACGTCGACGTCGGTGTCGTGCTCGCGAATATGCAAATCGCGGGACGTGTTACGTAACAGAACGCAGAGGCGAGCGATAAGTCTCATAACCAATCAACTGGATTAGATTAATCCCTCCTTCGGTATCGTTTAAGTAAATCCAGCTGGCGGAGAATTGGATTTCTCCGCGGGCCTGATTGCGTCCTCGGGGATCACACGACCGAGTCGAATCGCGGAAAATATGTAGATGCGATGGAGTTTGTGAACGTGCTTCGACACTTTTTAATTTTAATCTTCGACAAATTTCAATTAATTCTAGCTATTTAATTACAAATAGACAGCGTATCGACGCGATACTAAAGTAAAACGATGACGTACGCGCGAATGGATACAACTGATGGCTGTTCATCCAGATAATCAGAAATTAGGATTACGAAGAAATCTTATTTGTCGACGTTTCTGTGAAAATTGTTTGGCCAGAGTTAGACAAGTTTCGAGGAGTTTTTATGCGCGGTGGGTCCTGGCTGGGCATCGAGACAACTTTCTACCGAAGAAAACGCTTCGAACTTTAAGCAAAATTGCTTCTTCTTCGTCCAAAGGGTCCCGGGCTAGCCGAGATTGACTAAAACTTGTTTACAGTTTATCGCTGGCCGAGAAAGATTTTCTTCCGGTAAAGAGGTACCCGAGAACCTGGGCGAAGATTTCAAACGGATCGAAACAAAGAGACACGAGTTGCATAATATAATTGTATAATAAGCTCCGGCATATTGTAATAGTCACCAAGCACTCGAAGCACTCGAACGAAAGGAATATTTTGAAAATTTAATAGCCTCGACTAGAAGTTTGTAATTGACACGGACTTAAACGTTCTACCGTTGCACAAAAGTACATATGTGCAACATAATTTGGAAATCAGTGCTATCGTCAGCTCATTCTCAGCGTGTTTCGAATGCGCGTTCAACTCGAAGAAAGTTCACGTATGGCGAGTCACCGAGAAGAAAGTTCTGTGACAAAGGAGGCGCGATAGAATTGCGGGTTAAAGTTATCTTTGCGTGGACTACAAAAGCATTTATGTGTTTTCGTGCCGTATACGGTCAGTCTAATATCAACGTGACATCGCAACGGAAGAGCATTGTGTCTGTGTACAAAGCTTCTTCGAAACATCTTTTACACATCAGCGGCATCAAGAAAATATTTTCTTTTTTAGCTTTACGTTTCACTGTTACGTCAAATAATTCCTTTAACGACATAGCAACGATACGGGGTGCAAATAAAATTCTAGAAAAAGATGAAATTTCCGAGTTTTTCAAGGAATTTTCAAATAAAATTGGAACGTTATTTTTGCTATTTAATCGAGAATCGAATCGAATGGCAAATAATTTCCAAGGTGTATCGTCATTTTCCAAGTAAGGTAGAAAAACGGAACGCTACGGTTCGTCCGATAAACAAAACCGAGAGATGTTGTCGAGTAAAAGTTACGATAAAAATTATTCTTTGTTTTACTGTACATTTCGAGCTCGCAATAACCATCGAGTGTAAATTCGGAGCGGAACGTTTGCTGGCCACTGCCGAATATCGTCGTAAAAAGTTATCTGTTTACTACGATATTGCGCCGGTTTATTCTTTTCAGCGTGCTCTGTCAAAGCGAGTTCTCTACACGCAATCTGGATGCCGCGCGATAAACGAGAATCTTGATATTTACGATTTTTCAGTTTGAACTGTGAATCGATACGGCGAGAGTTCTTTTCGCATTCGAAATTCTAGAATTCTAGAAATTGCACGCGCGCGTATTAATCCGTTTTGAGCACGCGTCGATCGAGGAAATAGCTCGTTTGAAGCGCGTTTGGTAAAATTAGTTTTTAACCAACTTTGAAAATCATATTTTGCCAAAAGTAACACGTCGGACAATATTCGTAGATTATTGTGGAAAGTGAATACAAATATTGTGTATACGAGGAGGGCACATAGGTAGGCAAGAACAGATCGATATGTAGTTAGGTAAGGGAAGTAGGTCACGCTTTGGTCAGACAGGGGTGTATAATCCCGGTACATGGTCAGACAAGTGAAATAACTTGCTGTGTATAGTCGGATAAGTGGAATACACTCGGTACACGGTCAAAATGAGTAGTATGAACCTGGTATATCGGTCAGACGAGCGATACGAGTGCGGTACGCGGACAAGAAAACTGGTGAGACTCTAAAATATCTCCACGACACGGGACGCTGACGCCGACGCTGGAATAACCCTCGCGTATCACCTTTACATTGCAAGGAAGGTACCGTAGGATCGATGCGCGATCAAATGATCGATAGGCAAACATGGAACGAGTAGATTTCTTAACGTTATTAACACTCGTATACCTATATTTTTTAACATTTTTGCTGTATTTTACTATATCGGGACAAACTTGAAGTAACTTTTTTCCTTCGCTGTACAATAGGTCCTCTGAAGTTGTTTCGACTTCGCATCCTGTTCACGGTATTGCCAACAATAAACCGACTTCCAAGATTCTCGGTGGTCCTCGGTTACTTTCGCGTCGCGACAAAGAGCTTCGCGTGTCTCCAAAGCGAGCGTCACGTTCCAATTTGCGACCAGTGAGGCTTCTCTTTGCGGTTGCTCCCGGACAGATGGGCCAACGCTCGCATCTTTGTCCGCTTCCTGTTCGCCGATGGGATACCGGCCTAGATAGCTTCGTGGCTCTGTACACAAGTCGCAGACTTGGCAAAACTCGTCGATTGGACAAAGTTTGGATACACTCGTTCGATGCTACCCTTTCTTTTAAAATGGAATCGCAAAGAACAATTCTAATAACCCCATGTATACGCGATATCTAACAAACTTTTCAACTATTTCGAAATATATTGGAACGAATTATTCGCCACTGACCAGAAATCGTAGATGTACATAGGTAATCGGCAACGAAAATTGGAAATATTTACGAGAAAACATGGCCGCGCAACCGGCTATAATTCAGCAATGCTACGCGTTTCTCGAGTTTCGGGATGCTTCGGGATTTCCGTTTTGTTAGTCTAACGACGTGTCGTTGTTAACGTTGCCACGGAACACACGGGAACTCGTTGGGTTGACGAAAGTTCCGCTCAAGTTTTGATGGGTCCGTGTTTGCGAAGCTTTTGCTCCACGAATTTGTTTTCCACGTCCCTCGTCGCGTCCGTGGAAGGTGTTGTCTACAGCCGCGATTGTCGTCGTGGGGCTTTGCTATTTAGACTGGGACTTTCGGGTGCCGCCTTCAGCTAGATACATTCTACGGAAGTAGAAAATATAGCCTATAAGAAACATTTGTTTCATTCTATGTATTTAACGCATAGCATTTTTACTTGTACATAGATACGAAATGTAAACGGACTCGTAACGGGAAGAAACTCTCATGCAAAGACAAGTTTTTAGAAATCTTGTTTGGTAAAACGACCACCTCTATTTCGCACGGTGCAACTCGGAGTCTGCGTTTCTCGATCGCGTTTCCGGTTGTACCCATTACGCGATATTACCGGAAGCTATTGCTGCTGCTGCTGCAAAAAAAGAAAAAATAAACACAGAAGACGGAGGCTCACAAAGGATAGCAATTCGAGGCAACAATAATCCGTAATTATGCTAACTGCGTTCCCATCGCGGGAACTCGGTAACTCATTAACGAGCGCGATTCGGCATTCAGCGCGATAACAGCGTTAAGTTCTTATTTCGTTAATTGTGCGAGCCGTTGCAGTCGGCCCGATAATGCGATTTCTCGGCCTCCTTTCGTCCCACCTTCGCTTCTTTTTGAAATTAACATCGGCCACGTTGCTGTAATCCTATCACTGGAGATGAAATCCAGTTTGGTGAATTCGAGTCGACGCCAACGGTGACGCCCAAGTTTTGTTTCGAGAGATTCGAATTAGGGATGAAATATTCGAGTAATTTATAATTTCGACATCGACGATAAGTACAAGGAAATAATGATATCACCGAGGAGAGTATGTTTGGTCGCGAAATAGTCGGTCCCATCGCTAGGTGTTACAGTGCGTCGGCGTCGCGTCGTACAGCATCCGCGTGGAGCTCGACCGACTCCTAAGTTTCTTGGAATAATCGAGAAAGCAGAGGAGAAGGGAACGAGCAGTCGAAACCAATTATTTCCTTCGGTCGAAGCGATTCGACGCCGACGCCGACGCCGACGCCGATGGGGCCATCGTCACGTTTTCGGGAGGCGTTTCACGGTGATTCACCACTGGGATCGACCTGCTCTCCGCAACCGGAAGCCGAAGGGTGAACGAATTAACTCTATCTACGAGGCCAGATACGTGTCTTCGGTCAATGTTTAGAGTAGAACCTGCAATCCCTTTAACGGGTGCCATCGATTGTAGCCGTTTCCCGCCCTCTCTTCTTCGTCGCCATTACTGTTGATTTCACGGCGTTATTGGTCTGGCACGAACTCGTTCCGTACACCGTGACCGTAGCCTGGAGAACCTTATTCGACGCAGCGTACGATCGTCTCCTCGATATAGCGATCGTCGCGACGCCCGATGAGTATCGATTACTTGTGTATCAATTCTTGCTTCGATATTTTTATTATTTCATAAACAACATATTAGGTTTTTTTTTTGTAAATTGTCCGAGGCAGTCATCGGTATGACGGTACCCCTCTTTGGGCACTTCTTGGAATTGGCTGTTGTTGCAAACGAGCGGTGAATTGTAAATTGTTGTCGTTTCTCCGACGTCTACTCGTTTCTTTCTCGGTATACTTTCTCTTTCGTTTTAACGAACCTCAGACATCGCATTATTTTCCGAGTTTTTAATCGTTTCAATGCAAGGCTCGGGACGGAGCGCCAAACAAACAAGCGGTGCTGAATAAACAGCTTCTTTCCGAGGCAGAAGTCGCTTTTTTCACACGTCCACGATGCGAAGGAACAACAGGACGTACAAAAACCGTGTTGTAATTGCGGCAGGTATTCCACGGTACTCGCAAGAAGGGTTGGCGCGATCAAAATTCCAGTCGTCTCCGCGGTAAGTCAAGTGGAAACATTTCAGTTATTGCATTCCGTCTGCGAGATAAATTGTCGCCAAGAAAAAGCGACGTAATTACTTTCATTTTGTTTCTTTACATATGAAAATGAGACGGATGCTCTTATCAAGTTTTTCGAAGTAAAAAACTATCGAATAATTATAACGAATCAATTTTTCGGTAGACTCGAGGATTTGATTTTTCCAATGGAGAATTCGATTAATAAACACGGCGTACATACCTATATCGATAAGAATCATGTATCGTTTTGTCGTAAAAATAAACATATATCAATCGTTTGAGATCAGCAGTAGAGGGACTACGAATACTCTTGTGACTCGTCGTATATTGTCGTATAAAGAATAACTCGTACAATGGCGAAGTACAGCCAGAGGCTGCTTTTAAACCTAACCTAAATTTGTTCGCGACTCGTACGAAACCAATACCCTTTACCGTACGGGAGTTTGAATACACTGTCGCGAATGATACACCGACGATATTTCCTTTTACTGTGCTCCTTTTTATTTTTCTGTGACAAATTGAAAGAAGGAAACTAGAGACTTTGGAGCGGTGGTCTCGTTTCATTTCTAACGATGAGATGTGCTAGATGTAGACAGGGAAATTTGAAAGCACGAAGATAAGGAAATTGCAAGATTAGAGGATGAGAAAGCAAAGCGACTTGAAAGCTTGAAAATTCGATCGGGAGATAAGAGATTAGAATAGGGAACATTTAAACGTTAAAGATGACTCGCGAAAGATGATACGTCAAGTTTTTCTTTGATGTCGTAGATGATGCGTCGAAAAAAATAATTTGAAATTTGTCAAAGAATCGTTCGGTGTTTCGTGTAAAACAATCTCTGATTTTAGCATCTCCGCGAACGTAAATTTCTTTCGAATTTACCGATGCAGTCGCTTCGAAAATTCACTTTGCTCGTTGATCAGTCCCGACGCGGATGATGGTATTCGTGCACGATAGTCGTAATTGAACTAGTATGGTTTTCCGGTTGCCAATTTCTCGACGGAATGCGGCAATCTCGTCAACTTTCGTACAGGGTCAGCTTTCCTTCAACGCGGTAGGGCGAAGTCGCTCGAAATCCGGGATTCGATCAGCTGAATTTCGCGCCGGGTTGGCTGTGCCGTCGATAGCAACGGGAAGTGTATTTCCCGAGTAAAATACTATTAAAAGTTGGTGGAAAAAGGCGCGAGAGGGAAAATCCAGATCAATTACCTTTCGAGAGAACAATTCGGTTTTAAGGGTGGGTGGCGAGAACTTGGTCGGGGAACAGGGGCTGGATTTCACCCGGAGAACTATCGATCGAGCAAATGGAACCTATTCGCTGGCTGCTGGTAGATATTTTATCTACTGGATTATAATACCTATAAAGCGTCAGCGATCGATTGGCCAAGGGCTACGAGAGCGTTGCGGACGGTAGCCGCGGATTTTTCTGAGTATAGGTGTATAAAACACTTGAAAATTTTCCATGCTAGGAGGATAGGTGGGATCGGTAAACGAATCGCGGATAAATGACTGTGTGAATAATTGGCGAAATCGATCCTCGTTATCAAGACATTCTTAATAAAAAAGGTTTTGCTCGATTTCTATTCCAATTGGTAGAGGCGTGTATAGGTACACGCTGTTATCAACAGGTGAATTTACCATAGTATCAAGGTTTGACCTCACTTGACGCTTTCCAACGATAAAGAAAAACACGGTGTCGCCTTCTGGAGCGCTGATTGAACAGCGTTCCCAAGCGTGATAATCAAGCACACCCTCGAACGGACACGTTCGAGATCCTCTCTCTCTTTCGGTCAATTGTAGGGGTTTACCTAGACTATCCAATAAAGCGGTGATCCTTCGAGGAGAGATTCGTGGCTGATCTTCTGCTGGATTTACACAATTGCGAGCGGACAACGTCGCCCTGTTGTCTTAACCCCGAATCTCTCTTCCCTGACATCGAAGAAGAATCACGATCTGTCGCGTCGATATCGAACGTCTACCGTCATCAACCCGTCTTCCAGGTTATTCAGGATTTTTAACCCTAGGATGATATATGTCAAGTTTCAATTTTGTCAGGTGTGAATTCGATGAATTTATGGCAGTCTTGGCGTAGTTGTAACGCTAGAGAATCGATTCAAAAGAATTTTATTATTTCCGGGATAGTTGAAATTTCACATTTCCATTTGTATCGTAAAAGCGAAATGTTGTGTATCCAACATTGCGGAAACAAAGGAATTAGTTGTACAGTTCGCGTCAAGTGTTTTGTTGACACCGGTGCCGGTGTATCGAAACATTTATTTCTAAATCAAAGAAAAAACAATTTATATCACCTTTGCAATCGTTTGATTAAATGTTCAAGTTGGCCGCGCATCTACGACAATCCGCTCGACAGGGTTACCGTCCAAAAATTTCTTTCAATTTTGTCGGTGAATCCGGTCACGTTTCATTCTCTCGAAAACTCTGGCTTCTGTTTTCGTTTCCTCTGCAGGCAAGTTCCGTTTGAAAAGATAAATGGTGTCTCGTGCTCGAAATACGCGTCTCCGCGCACACTGGACGGCTCTACACCCTCGGTTCTCTTTCTCCTTGCGCGAATTTCTTCGCCGAATCGTCGGATAGACTGCGTTTGCTATTGGAATCGAAGTTGTCGAACCGTCTGCGAAATTTATTCGGTCCGCCGACTGAAAAGCGTCGCCTAACTTTCTCCTGGGGATGTATTTAGCTCGTGTCCGGGCTAAATACGTTTCGCCTCTTATCGAATTCAAGGTGAACGTCCCCAAAGGGGACGCTACTTCGTCTTCCTCTCTATCTTTCTGCTCATCTCGTTCTACTTTTCCTTCGTAGAGACCTGGCATTTAGCCTTTCTCTGCGTATTTATTCCAAGGACAATATTTTCTTATCAAGTTTGATCTTCCACGTTAGACTCTCGGCTAGTGTCAGATAACCCGCACTTTTCCCTACAATTCTTTTCTTTTTCCTTCCCGAAACTTGGAATAAATTGTCCCATCGTGGCGATACTTTGGGGCGGAACGACGAATCCGAGACCTCGGAGGAGATCGTTGGAAACGCTTTTGCGAGGAGTTAAGGAAGTATGCCAAAGCGTTCGTTCCGATCTTTGGCCCTCCACTTGTTACTTGTTGGTCGCGATCAGAATTTTCGATCGATTTCTTAACAACCGCTCCTCGAAATCTCTTCGAAAGCCGTTGCTTGCTTTCTTTCTTTCTTGCTTTCTTTCTTTCTTTCTGTCTTTGTCTGTCTTTCTTTCTTGCCGCGACACCGACGGAACGAAAGTGACAACTCGATGCGACAAATGGCGTCTTGTAGCGAACTTCCTAGTTTCCAAGTCTGGAAAGGAGGGTTAGTTTTACAGAATCCCAACTTTCCATCCATTTCTTTCTGTCGTGCTCGAACGAGTGGCGCGGAAACTCCGAAGAAATAACTTTAATTCACTCCTAGGAGCTGGAAAATCTATTAAAACGAAATCTGATCGTCGATCGAGGAACATTTGTCCTCGTACCGTTGATTCTTTCTTGTTTTTTCGCTTCTACGCTTCTTTGGGTCTACTTTGGGTTTTCGTTTCTTCGCGACTCGAGAGTTTTGCGTCGAACGTTTCGAGAAAAAATAGATTCCGTTCTGTTTCGACATTTGTGTATTCGAACACTTTTACATTCAAACTTATCGTACATCATCAGTTCCGAAAGAGTTAATCATCTATGACTCGTGAGTGAAATACAAGAAATAATTTCAAGTATTGTCTTTCCGAAGGCCGCGACGAAACGCTAGGTAAAACACGATGGCGTCTTGGTCTCGAATCGTCGTAGCCGGTCGTTATGTCGATATCGAAATGACTATCGTATCGATCACGCCGCGACGAATTCCCAACAGAAATCACGGCATTCACGGCACGAATGTTCCGTCATATTTTATCCGCGTGCTCTATGGAACATTCGTGAAACGCATTTATACGTGTACTTCCGTTACGTATATATATGTCTCTTTCTCTTCGTCTCTTTGGGAAAAACACGGTTTTACACCCGGCTAACCGAATACCGAGTTGTCGGGTACGAAACGAGTTAATTGAATCGTAAATATAATACATCTGGTCTACGATAAAGACAACAACCTATGAAAATTTACAAGTGCGATAAAAATATGCATCGCGAGAAATCTATCGAGGAAACACCTCTCGCCCTTCTTCCTTCTCGTTTAAAAAGCCTTTTTGCCGTTTGTTTGCTTGCCACTCCGTTTCTCGATCGATGTAGGTCGATGCATCGAATCGAAAAGTGCTCTCGTCTGCATTCCTTTCTGCTCCGAGTCCGGTTTCTTTGTTCCTGTTGAGAAACGATCTAGCAAAGTCGATGCAGACGACACAGGGACGCAACGAGCTAAAGGACTCCTCGATTTGAATTTTTAACGTCATCTACTTCTCTCATACTCTCTTTCTCTCTGCTTTCTCTATAGCTTTTACCACTCATCCGACGAACAGACCGCGCTATGCGCACGTCTGCAACGTTTGAACTTGGACAAACGACGGATCACAAAGGAGTGTAGCGTGCTACAGAGGCGGTCGCACAGAAGGAGAGTTTGACAAGTGTTCGCGCAACTTGGATATCCTGCAAGGTGTACAAAGGAGAGCTTCGGCTCAAGCTCCGCGACAAAGGTCAGAAACAACGATCGGAATCTTGGAGGAAATTAATTTAGCATCATCCCTTAATTAGTTTACCAGCTGTGGCGGGAGTATGTACTCGTGACGCGGTAATAGCTAAACTCGCACAACTGTTGTTATAATATAATAGTATGGCGGATTCGCGTTTTCTCTTGAATTTTATAGTTTTTGCCAAAGTTGTCGATTTCTGGTATCGACTGGATTCGATGAAAAAAGAGTATCGGATTTTTCGCTGCGTATCGATCCTGTTTTCGATTTCAGCGCGTCCGCGTTAAGTCTCAATGTCAAAGCTCTTTGGATTTAACGGGTCCCAGGACGGAACACAACCGACCTTGGGATCTAATTATTATCGTTCGGGTCTACGTTTTCCGCTAACGCGTCCGACGGAAATTGCTCTATCCACGCCTCATTGGTCGCTCGAAAAATCCCGGTGGCCACACGTCGGAAACGTGGCTATTGCGGCGTCCGGTCCAAGGAAGTACGTGCGCTGAAAACGACGCGTCGCCGCGGCGCAGAGGACGGAACCATGCTTCGTGTTCACTCATCGGAAAAATAGCGGAAAAAAGACGAAAGTTGTAGGGCCGATCATTTTCCAGCCCTTAAGGGAGCGAAAGTGGCATTCATTTGGAAAAGGTTTAACAGTGCGAGCGGCCGGACGACACGACGAGGATATAAAAAATTGTCGCACAACGAAACAGATTCGAGTAACGAATAAAGTATTATTTTTGTTTGTCCAGGCCAGACGATCTTTCCTCCGAACAAGCGAACGAGGCACGCGCGTTAATTGGTGTTTATCTGGAAAAGGTCGCTTACCGACGCGATCGTCTGCGCGGGTGCGCTGGATATCAAGACAGAAATGATCGCGTGAAACGAGCAACGGGACCGAAGAGGGAAGCTAATTATCCCACGGGAAAAATTCCTCGGGTAGCGGAGAGAACGACGACCTGCAGGTACCACCGCGACGCCCCGCCGCGCCGCGCCACGCCGCGCCGTTGGCTTGTAGCATCTCCATAACTCCTGAACGGGATTGTTAATTGGATTTTTTTCCCTCCGACTCGCCTCGTTTCATTATAACGCGCCCTCTATTTTCCCTCTCTCTCCTTTTTTTCTCTTGTTCTCTTTTCACCCTTTATACGCTTAACCTTTCGCCCTCGGTCTCCTTGGGAATTGTTTTGTCCTATTTGTTCAGCCGTTCTCTCGCCCGGTGTCTTCTCTCGCTCATTTTTCATTGGTCCGCTTCCTTCCTCTCCGGTTCTCTTGACCTATTTGTCCGCATTTTTTTCTTTTTTCCTTTAAAGTCCTGGTTCCACTTGATGGTGGTTTTCCCTCGACTATTTCCTTTTAACAGCTGCTCCTTTTCGCTCGTTTTATTTATCCTCCAGCCGGGTTCGACGGCGCTGCTTTCTCCTCGAACTTCCTGCGCTTTTATTTCCCGGTGTCTCGAGCGTACCGTGGCTTCCTGGTGCGACGTTATTCCCTCTTCTCGTCCGGTAATGTCGCATGGAACTGTTAAGCGAAGCATAGCAATGCCGTCCTACCGGAACCTCGGCTCGGGGAGCCTCCAAGGATATTATCGAAGCTGTGTCGTGAAACTTTTACCATCGTTTCGCACCTGTCTGGTTCCTCGACCTTTTCACGTTTCGCCTCCCATTCCACGTGTGTACGATTAATGTAATCGACGGTAATAGAAGCCCTCGTGGTGATTTATCGCACGATTCGTCGAAATCGTTAAAACAAAGATACGCGTTACCGTTACCGTTACACGTTATTCGCGATATCGCTGGAACACCGATGATCGATTCAGCAAATAATTTTAACCGTCATTTAAAGCGTCGATGATGAAAATTACAACGTATATAACGGTGTATACGCGACTGATCAAGTATGAAATCTCGCGTCCGATTATATTCACGTTCGATCACTCGGTGCACGAAGCGGCTGGAACATTTTAGCATCGTACCGAACGCGCTAGTTTTGTAATTTGATCCGTCAAGTTTATAAATAACGTGCTCGGTTTAATGCCAATCGAGAATAGAATGAAACCCGTTGAACTCGTTTCCTACCAAAACGCGTGTCAAGCGGTACGCTTTGAAAATCCCTAACTGCGATCGACATTCGGAAAGTTCATTTTTTGCAGTCTGCATTTCTCGCGAAACTGATCGACTGTAGCATATTGTTTGTTAGAGAAACGGCGGGTCGTTTTGTTTGCGATTTGCAACAAATGTCAAATCACGGGGCTTGTAAGTAAATTTGATTGCTGTTTCGTTTGTAACTGCTATCGTGGAAAAATTGACCGACGCGTTCGGCTGTTCGTGAACATTGTTTTTTCCTTCGTTTCTTTTTTTATATCGAAAAACGATACGTATGCGTATGAAAAAATGGCTGAAGCGGTTAAAGATAAAATAATTCAAAAAACGGTTTAGATGGATTCGTTGACACGGTCGACGGACGAGGATGAAAAATTGAACAACCGATTAAGAGACGTTAGTTTAACGTAGACTCGTCGTGTTTTCGTAATGTATATTTAAACGAAAAACGGCGAAACTGATCGGAACACGTGGTTCGGAGGATGGTTTTCCGAGTCAGATTTCGATAACGCCAGATCGAATACCGTAGCGTGTAAACTTTAGGCTAACTCACCTATCACCGTTAAATTGACTTTGGAGTTGCGCGTCTGGCCCATCTGGAAATCGACGCGACACCTGTAGATGCCTGCGTCTTCCTCTCTAATGTGGTCGACGCCGAGCTCGGCTGGCTGCTTGTCTGGCATGAAATACGCCCGGTTCGAAAACACCGAGTCGTCCGACCATCGTGCTGCGATCCCAAAGTCTCGATTTCTGACATCGACGCTGAAAATTATTCGCGAAATGCTATTAGCATCGGTGATTCAGCCTTTCGCTGGTAAATTATACCGTGCGACGCACAGATTAATTCGTATCTCACCTGTAAACCGATGTACCGAGATCCTCGCGATACCAGAGCACAAGATGCACCGAGTCCCCTTCGTGGGTGGTTGATATGTCGCAGGGAAGATACGTGGGATCTCCGACCAGTGCCACGATGTGCGATATAGGAACTGGAACACAGCGACACATGGCTACGTGAGATTAAGCGTCTTGGAGTCCCGTATTGCGTTATCCTGCAACGCTAGTTAACGTTTCAATGGTATCGAGTTGAACGCAAACTCGATCGACCCTTTCAACCGGCTCTGTGGGGAATGGTAACGACAACGGCGCGCTGTGGGGGATAAACATTACGCGACATTTGTTGCATACGTAGGCGGGTAGTTTAGTATTTCGAAGATGTTTCCTTGTTTAAAAAAGTACGTTTTGATTTTCGTTAATTTTCACGACAAATGTATCGAAATACGTTAAGTATGCGCGCTTGTTTGCCCGAAATAAGAAAGTCTCCTCGACGGACGCAACGATGTCTCTTTCTTTCGAAATCTGTTGATCGTTTCGAGACGAGGAGGCTCATTCGCGTTTTGTTTCGCTCCCCTCGAGGCTGTAAAACGGTCCTCGAGTCGTCCTCGAGCGACCCAGATGCGATCGTACCGAGGTTAAAGACGAACCAACGGAAAAGGGAATCGGTGGTAGTCGAACGGACAATGCTGGGCGCGTTCGCGACGCCGAAAACATCCTTCTTCCGTGCACCCGTTATCTTCGGAATAAATGGATATTGTGCGCTCGAGCGACGCGAGTACAAGCTGGAGAACAAAAGCTCATTGTTGGCCATCGCTAGGCCGAATAGACGCTCGCCGGTTGTTTGTTATGCAAATGGTTTAAACGCGTCGACGTTCGGGCCAATTTTCCGATTAACTGGAACGAAATGTTCACAAAGTATTATAGAATCCATAGTCGAGTTTAGATTTTGTCCTTCTTTCGAGAATCGATATGTTGGCTTTACGAGAGGATTTAATCGATTTAAATTGTCCAAGTTGTTCGTCCAAAGTCCGTCGATCCCCTGACATTGACACATCCGTTTGGAGTTCGGTGCTTCTCCTTATTAGACGATTCGTACGAAACTCGCAACAGAGCGGATAATTTCGTTCGATAGCCGAATCTCCCGTCGTATCATCTCGGTGTGACAGGAATCACTTCTGGTGAAATTAGGTGATCCAACCCCGTGTCTTACGTGCTTCCTACGAGTACAGGTATTCGGGGGCAATTCCAGCTGGAGTAAAAGGAAATTCGAAATATTCGCCACGGAAATTGGCGCCCGTCCCGTTCCTTCGCGACGCCCTCGACCTTATTTCTGGTCGATTTTCAGACGGCGACACCAGGAACCGCTTCTCCTTTTCCTTTCCGTGGTATTCAACCACCGTTGGGATTCGTCGGGATTCGTCGGGATTCGTCATATCGGGAATATCGACGAAGAAACGGCATTATCGGACCGAACGTCTATCATTCGCGCGATTTTTGTTGGATTTCAGTGAGGGGAAAATGAACGAGGACGCACACGGCCGTGGACGTGGTTCGGTGAGCGTGGACTCTCCATTCGAATTCGTTCTTCCCGTCACAGAGTGAAATATGATCGCGGGTTCACCGTTGCTTTATTGATATTCGAACTTGTTCCGAGGTATTCCCGTAACGAACCGGCTATCGGAAACTGCGGTTAATTTTAGAAAGAAGTAACCACTAACAGTTTTCGAAATAAACAAAACGGTCAAGAATAAACCGTAGAAATATTTAGCATCCGGTTGGTATTCTGGAAAAAGACCGAGAGCGAATTGAAAAAAAATCAGTCGTGTAATAATCGCAAGAATAACTTGTAAAAGTACGTGCTCGACTTAACGACTAACAATAACTACACTTCCGAAGTTGACGATTTTCTTTTCAAATAGTAAATAATTCCGTTTTCATATGATTATTCAGTATTTCTTTTTTTTTTTTTTTTTTTTTAAATACTTGAAGAATCGTATATGTACAACATATTCGCGGCGAATAAATACTTTATCAACTCCCGTATAAATCGCAACTGCAGAACCGCAAGCACAAAACTCACCATGCAATATAATTACATCGCGACAGCCGGGCACAAACGATCAATTTCCACCCGTAATACAATCGTCCCAGCACCTCGGTACTCGCGTTCATGTGCTGCTACGTGCTGCTTCTCCTTCCTCGTGCAAATAAATTAAATTAATTCGTAAAAAATAATAATGAAAAGAAGTGAAATTTCAATACGCGTACTTTCCGTTAAACTACGACAAAGCTCGGAGCTCGTGGAACGTTCTGATTACGCTCGAATAAATTCAGCTACGGTTGATTCACGATATAAGAAGAACGAAGAAATATGTATTACGAAATCGACTTTTCACGTGAAACGGGAACAAAGATTTATACGGTTCAGTTGAATTTCTCTTATATACGTGTAATTAATTACGATTAACGCCGCGGTATCGTATTTTTTTATACGTATGTATTATTATCCGTTACGCTAGGTATCGTTCCTCGAATTGGAATTATTTCTACGAAGTAACGTAGACAGAGTCTATAACGATAAAACAGCTCTGTAAAACTTGCCGTCATAAACTACCTTGGCCCTCGGAGAAATTCATGATGGCGTTAAATTTCCCTGATCCCCTACCACCGACCAACCCTTGTTACCTTTAGGTTTGGACTTGTGCTATCGATCACGAATCGAACATTTCCAATTCTGCCCATTCGTTCGATCGTAAAATATCCACTCGAACAAGAGACGTTTAGAACGTGCTAGTCAACTACGAACTCTGCAAGATCAATTTCGTATTATTTCTAGTTGTCTAAATATCGAAATCGTCGAAATTTCAATCAAACTTTGGACGCGACGTCATCGAGAATATCTTTATTTTTCTTGCCAATTTCGCGCTACTGAAATATCATCCGGAGAGGATGTGGAAAATTCGAGCGTCTCGTTCGGTTCGAACGAGATGGGTCGAGGATCTATTTTCCTTTTGGGAGTCAGAGTTTTTCGCATGGAAAGGTGTCCCGGCGTAATTCTCCCCGGTGTCCTCCCAGGCGATTTCAACCCCTTTCGAGACACACGTGAAACCCACCGTGATGTTTCACGGGTATATCAACGTCACCGCGTGCATTAAACATATAATGTGGACGCTGCATGCGTCGGCCAGGCCAGCGTCATGCTGTTTGTCATATCGCGGGAAACGTGTACGTAAACGGCTGTCGTGCGGCAGCTAGGAGCACACCCGCGTCGTAGGAATCGATAACATCAGCAGGAAGAGGAACAAAGCAAGAGAGAGAGAGGAGGTAGGTGCCTTCGAACTCGCTCGTACAATTTTGTCGCCTCGAACCGGTGCGGAGCGGAGACAGAACGGTGATTAACGCGACGCGTCTACGTACGAGTGCTTAGAAACGCGATCTTGACCCTACGCGAGATTTACCCTTTGCTACCTTTTGCTCATCGTACCGGACACATTTTTCTGAAATCGATTACCAGCCTCCTCCATAGTTTAATTAAATCGGTCGCGATTGGAAATCCAGATTCGGCAAGGTAATACGCCAGAATTATTAAATATTCATTACATAATGAATATAATAACAGGAACAAGGCGGAATATACAACGCGAACAATGTGCACGATCGTGTTGAACAAGGTATACGCGCATCGTCGACGAGAGTATCGATACACGTTTCGGGACGTAATTTAATAATAATATTAACGCTTTGAAACAAGACATCTAACGCTGCATCGCGGCTGAACAACCCAATTTGCAGAACTTTGAACTTTGTCTGCTATTAATTTTATCTTTGCTAATTATTATATATCGCGGAATAAGGGTAGCATTCTTTCGATTGCAAACTGTTATCGTACAGTATTATATAGTATTTCGGTGACACGAGAAGAACGTAGAATCGAGACACGCGAATCTTGATTAGATCGTCTCGGTCAATCGCGTAAAATGATTGAGACACTCGAGGCTATTTCTTTTTCTTTAGGGTTAGAAGCGACAGGAATATCGAGACGATGATCTATAGTCAGTCTATAGTCTGACAAGGATTTGAGCTACCTGACCGAGTCTTTGGCCTCGATAAATCGCATTCGTCGTTAAAGAAAATGATTTGTGCGATGCGAAGCTAGTAAAATAGTAAAATGATCGTAGTTCACGGGAACGGTCAACGGTTCACGTTAGCTTATCATCTGGGCTTATCTGGAGCTGAGCTTCGTGTGTCCGCATGGTAGGAATAAAAAAACTAATAGAAGAATAAGCCGTCGTGTATCGGACATTGGCTCTCCGTAGGACGCGGGATCTGATCCTCTTCGAATGATATTTGCGCTTCCGGGCATTTCCTGCTTTGACATGGCCACGATACGCGCAATCGGATTTAAAACGATAGTAAAGTTTCCCGACTCATGGAAATGCTTGGTTATTGCTCGTATCCTTGGAAAACCGCTCGCGGTTTTCTCTGCACCGCGCTGGTTCGCGTGTCGTTCTCGATGCGTTTCGTGACTGTTGGCAACGAGCCGATCCTTATCGACGATTTACTCGTACCTTTTGCGACGAATCAAACAGGATCTTTGTGACGAGGATGGATTAACAAAGGAAGGGATTCTTTCAGCAAATAGACGCGAGAAATAAAACGATCGGATCGGGAGATAGGTTAAGTAGATATTCATATTCTTGAAACGAATTGTACATTTTCTGCATAGAAAACATAGTCGAACAGTCTTTGTACACTTTCCACACTTGGCAACACTCGAACGGCTATCGAAGCTTCGATCGAGGCTCCATCGAGCATAGCAATCGTTTGATCGTCGTGTCGAACGAATTTCTCGACAGCCTACCTTTCGTTTGACGTATTATAGGCCCTCTAATTAGACTGATAATTGAAACGTCGAATATAATAGTAGCGCGGAGCCAGCCGGCGATTATTTCGGAAATTGCTCGGTTGCAAGTTTTAATTGGTCGATTACGATCTCGTGGACCGATGCTCGTCCAGGAATTGAACGCGTTTCCGTATCGACCCGCATTTTCGTGTTCTTCTCCGATACCTCGGGAGAATAGCGCTCATTTTTCTCCAATGAAACTAATTCCGCACGACTCGGAGATGTCCTTCCCGAACGAACGATTCTTCCGCGCGCAGAAACTTTCTTCTTTCGTCTGTCATTTTTCTCAGAGGCCCGTCATTTTTCTTCTCGAGCACACCTACATCGTAATAAATACCGAGTTTTCTTTGGTTGTTTGGTTATTACTATAGTTTGGTACAAGTTTCGATGTAATTGTTTCCATAGAAATTTGATCGTACGAAGGATTACGATTTTAAAATTAAAATAATACTATGTCAGCAAAGTATTGTAGGTCATACCGGTTCGATCCAAGCATCGTTTTCTCACTCGTACATGTTTTCAAGGAAAAATCGGTCACCCATTTTTTCATCAGAAAATGGTCGCTCATTTTCAAATGCACTACACGGTAAACAAAAAGCTTGCTTCGTCGAAACGATATTTCAACGAAACGTAAACCAGGCTCTCGTTTTACGCGCTTCGAATTCCACTATTCGCGAATTGACATTTTTTTTTATATTCCTCCTCTTTCTACTGTATTCCAGATTTACTCCTTGCAATATCGACGCGCCTTTTAAACAATTTTATGCTGCGTATAGCGCAGATTGTTCGATTGTTGAACTCGTATAAAACGTGTGTTCGCGATACTTTTGGGGATACTTATTTCGTATCGAGAAATACGCAGTAGAATATCATGTAATAACAGCATAGATTCGATACTTGACACTCAAGCGAAAGGTTAAAATAGCCAAGAAATCATTTCCGTCGCGAAAGGTAATATAAAATTCATGGGACAGAATGAAAATGTGCTCGCGATATACGCTGCGAAGCGTGCGCTCGAAATAATCGCAACGATCCGAATTTTGGAATTAATAGAAGCCGATGGAAGATCGAAACCGCAGACGCCAACGCGTGAAACATAAATTCCGTATCAACGGGAAGCCGGAGTTGTCGGATGAATCGGAGCGTCTTCACGGCAGAATTATTCAGGGTAGAATGAATCGGCCGGCGAATTGCGAGAATCCCCCTTTTGAACTTGGTTGCATCGCGCTAGCAGGGGAACAAAGGGACATTTCTGCACAAAGGAGCCCGTAGAGAGCAGCCGGGAGCAGACTGGCTCTCTCCAGTCTCCAGTCTTCTTCGAGACGGTGTCTTAAGGAGGAAAAACATTTACCATCGAACCACTGAACCGACGGAAAAATTCGGTTCGTCGAAAGCCGATTAACGCGTGCATTGTCATGCCGATTTTCTACCAGTCCTCCTCGTGGAAATTGGCGACTTTTACGCGAATTGTACCGTTTCGACCACGAACTAGTCGATGGAAAAACTGGACTCGCTTCGCATTCGTTTCCTTCGTTCGTTCGTTTCCTCGCTTGCTCGCTCGCTCGAACGCTCGTAACAAAGCATACAGCGATGTATGAAAATACAGCTAAAGGAAAGCCGATCCTAAGCCAATACGGCCGGTGTCCATGGAAACGCTACATTCAGATTCGTTCCACTGCTAAGGCATTCGCGTTAAGTCCCATTCGCGTAGCACGCGCTAACGTTAGTATTTTGGTTTGGTTGATATAGGGGTCAAAGAGGAAAACCCAATCGAAATTAACAAATTTGTTTTACGAATTTATCCAAGTCTGATGTTCGGTGCAACATATCGAGATTTGCATAATCGACGCAAGAAGCGTTGGCAAAGCTATGCTCGCGCCATTAGTATTCGGTCGAGTTCTGGCGAATGGGAGTAAGAGAGGAAAAAGGAAGAAACACGGCACGCTAGGCCAGCGAAATAACCATTTAATCCGCGAAGAACGAGGCACGCGGACCGGTACACGCTTTGAATTTTGCGAGTAAAACACGCACATTCAACCTGTTCGAATGGAGAACGCAGAAAAACCTCGAGACCCGGGCACGTTTTAATTATGAAAATTACTTGCACGAATAAAATAACGAAAAGAAAGAGAAGCAAAACAAAGTTGTCTTTCCACGGTATCGCATAGGTGGCTCGCGTTCTGTTGATTGTATGGGGTGGGATACGTTTATTTTTTAATTTGTAAACATTTTTATTTTTGGACCCATCGGTTGTAGTTTTTGCTCGATAAGGTTATCGATAACTAACCGTTACATTTCTATTGGTCTCTTTCTCGGTGGCTAAAGAACGCTAACGCGTCTGACTATCGCTACTTGTTTCTACTTGTGTTTGCACGCATCGATCACACTTTTCCCAAACGAAAGAGCAAAGAAACGGATGGTAGAAATAGTAATTTTAATAGTAAATCGTAAAATTGTATAATTCGTGCGAATCGCTTCATCCGTTAGAACCGTGGCTGTTGACGACAACATGCGCTACGTCGTTCGGTCGAAATCATCGCTCCGTAACGATACGTGTTTCGCAACCACATCGATGCAACTTGTCCAATCGTCGAAGACTAATGACAACTCTCGGCGTCCACGACTCGCAAAAAGATACACGAGCCGGTTATCGAATGCGCGTAACAGCCACTTTATGTTTTCTCGGGCGGTGTATTTACGGTTCCGTTTGGCTATAAAATGGCTCGCGGAGCGTGTCACCGCGGATCCTGTAAGTTTTATAAGCGGCCCATGCTCGTTCTTAGCCAACTAGGAAACCAGTTTGTCGTTTTTGGCTGGCAATAACGCGAAATGAACGTAGCCAGACGGCGCGTCGCGTCGGTCCGCGTCTGGACCGATACGTACGTGCGTCGAGTTTCTGCGGTTTTTCCTCGATCGTTCCTCGAGTTTTCTTGTTGCGAAACTCCGGAAAAAATCGTGAAAATAGCAAATTAAAGCGCAATCGACGAAGAGAATCTCCTACTCAACGCGACGCAACAGTCGGAAACAACGATCGTTTTGCGAAACCAATAAACGTATCGTTAACGATCTACCCGATCAACATGTTTTGCTTTAGGCGGCATTATTCGCAAAGGCTTAGCGAATTTCGCCAACATCTACCAACGCGACACCGACGCGGATGCTTCGACAACTTACTAGCTGACAACGTTTCTCCCATTACAAACGGAGCGGGCCAAACTCCTTTCGTTCGAGATAACTTGGCGCCTCATTGTTAGTGCGATGGCGTTCATTGTCGGCGATGTTTGCGATCGGCTCAGCGTTCAGTCGAACGCGAGTCAATACCGCGAAGGCTTTCGTGAAACACGCGATCCACCGATCATAGGGGGGAGGGGGAGGGATGAGGAGGAAGAGAATGTTATTATCGTCGCCTCGTGACGTCGTCGAGCAGAAAAATGTCTCGGCAAACTATCGGCACGTCGGCGTCGATTCAATATTGACGTTGGCCGTGTAATTCCCTTCGACTGGCAGTGTACCCGAGAGGAACGGAGACAAAGAGGAGACAAAGATGGATCGAGGGATGGCGCGTCAACGCGATCGAGTCCGCAATTCCATTCCGTGGAATTTGCCAAGTCGGTCTTAGCCGGATTCGCAGTTGTTCGAGCGAACGGCGAACAGCGAACGGCGAACGAACGAACGCAGACGCTTGGGTCAGAGTATCGAGGCGTCCTATTCCCATGATAAAACTAGTTTCTAGTCCTTGACACAATTCTGGCAATTTTGCTTCGCTAGATTTCTCGTCTTTCCGTTATCACCGAGACAAACTGTTGGTTCGATTACGTTAACCTTTTTACGAACGAAAACTAATCTCCTCCCGCGCTTCTTCTCCCCGTTCTACGTTCTATATTCGATATTCTAAAAAATAACAGAGTCGTTCTTGTCGCATATACGGTCTACGCCGCAAACCTTCGCAGATGGTGTATTAAAATACCTTCACCCTCGGTCTCGCAGTGTCATCGTTCATGCTCGAGACAGGCGCTCAGCCGTGCAGCATCCAACATAGCCCATTCCTCATATTTTAAGTAATATATACGAGCAACGATGTCGCGCAACTATGCATTCCAAGGAGAATGTTCGCGCCGAGGATGAGGATGATGATGAGGTTGGGTAACACTGTGCTAAACGTCGATGATTCGCGATGCTGCGACCGACATGCCTTTGCAGGCGCTTTCAATATCCGACTGCGTCACCGTGATTCCTACCGGGTGATTGATGAACCTTTTCCGGATACCACAAGTGAGATTCGTCGAAATCGAAGCTTTCCTGGCATCGATGAGAATACGCGAAACCCGCTATTGCTTATAACTACGATAGATCAAATTTACATTTTTTGCATCGTTAATTGACCGTTTTATGTGAAAATTAAATATTTACCATAGATTGCTTTTAACAACGAATAACAAGTACAGTGTACTTTTTAAGAGTAGTCGGTCAGAAAAAACCTGTTGCAGCTGCAGACTCGTGGAACCCAGCCTCGGTCTTTTGCTTTATACGCCACGGATATCTATCATTTTTGTTTTTCTAATTTTCCAGGTATTCGCTGTTCCGTGTAAATTTACCGAATAATCTAGAACAGCGTTGTAGAAAGCTTTCTCGGTTCTGGAATACAAACGCAGGATTTCCAGAAGTAGGGCATATCTTCGGAATTCGAACTTCATATCTTCGTTGAATGTAAGAGCAGCCATATTCACCGCTATTTATTATATACATACCAGGTATATACCAGGAGGTTCATTCTAGTTCCTGCCTTCTGTAGAAAGTGCTCCGAATTCGACGATATGGCGGAATCCTTGAAAAGAGGAAATCCACTAAGAAAAAGCCGCTCCGAGATTCGAACCCAGGTCCTCTTGATTTACAAACAACGGCGCTATCCGGTCGACCGATGAAATTTTATTTGTTCCGAGTATTTTCCTCGCATGGATCGTCGTGCTCTCTCACGGAAAAAGTGGTTCGACTTGTCGCAAAATGTTCTCTCTTTTTATATTAGTAATTTAAAACGAAATATTCTAGGAGAAACGAAATTAAAGAATAAAACTAACGTTACGTTTGAAAAACTTGACCGTACAGGCGACTCGTACATAGAAATCGTTTGGACAAATTGGTTCGGTGATCCTCGAACGAAATACCTATATTTCGTTGTCGCGAGAGCGCAGTGAGGATCTTTTTTGGAAAATCGTTCTCGACTTTGTCGATTAGTTCGCGGCGGTTGAAACGCGGACGATGAACGGATTCGAGATCGGTGGTGCTAAGGACGGAAAACGATCGTTGTAACGGCGAAAAACTTTGGACGAGCACTGGCGTAAGTTCGGATTATCTGGATGGGTCCAATTTCAATACAACGGTCCCGCTATTCTTAATGCTCCTTTTCGAGGCAAACTTTTGGCCGTTTGTTCGAGCGGAACCGGAATGGAAACGCGAGGATTATTACCGGCATCTTTTTCCGCTCGAAAATACGAAAGCGATTACTCGGATAATCCGAGCTTCCATTTATAGCGGAAAACCGGTCGAGTTCGGTGTTGGAAAGATGTTGTCTAGGCTGTTTGAAAAATGTTAACGACCGCCAGCCCTTTGAATTTACGTTGCAATTACCAAGTAGGTAGGATTGTTTTTCAAGCGAACATCAAGCGAAACGGTCCGCTAAACGTTCGCAATATTCTCGAGTTGGTGTATCGCGTGATACTTTGGAGTCGCGAACGGAACGGTTTCGTTGGCAGGTGGCGAACCCGTAGTTCCACATGATCGCAGACAACGCGACGGACGAACATATTGCACGAGCACACGCATCCTGGATACGGAGGAATTTCGAGAGCGTGTAGGCTCTCGTGGCCACCTGCACATCGTCCTGCTGATCGATCGGGACGAAAGCCCCGGATGTGCTGGTCGACTGGCCACCCCGTTTCGTTTCGTCGGTGAACGAGCCAGCTGCAGTGGCCGACCACCGCGTTTAATTTATTTCCGTACCTCCTTTTCCCTCTCGAGCCCGCTGGCCGAATTTTGAGATCGATGCGCGCCGCGTGTCCCCTTTGCTCGCAATAATCTTCAAGTTTGAACGCGAGCGAAATAGCGAGCGATAAGACCGAATTTCAAAGATAGAAGTACTAGCCACGTCGCGTCCGTGACATAATAGGCTACAGAAAAATCGGGAATTGGCCGAATCGCGGGACACCAGTCCTCCCGTATCGGTTTCATCAATTTCCTGACTAGCAAACGAACCACTTTTTCGTTTGGTTTTGTTCGCAATTGACCCGTTATCTGGACGCAACAACCAAACCCGATGGCGATTAGACAAACGAGCGTAATATAGTTGGAAACAGCGACAAATCGTTGCCTTTCCGTGCTACCGATTTCTACCGTTCTGGGAGCCATTTCTGCTCGTCGCGCCTCACCGTTGGCAGTTTGCGCGATCGATGCCTTTGAATTTGAACCGTAGCATACGATAGTTCTCTCCGTTCCGAAATATTACCATCTTTTCAAATGTTTCTCTCTCGTTTAATTAAGAAATGGCCATTTACGAACATTGTTCATTTCAGGAACAATTCGGCCTTGTTTCGACGCTGTTCTTCCTGCCGATTTTTGTTACAACCTCGCGCTGAAACTTCCCTTGGAATATATACTCGAATTTCTTTCATCGTCCGTGTCTACAAGTTTCCTCGTCTGCTCGGGAATCTAAATTTAGAGAAAGAAAGCCGTGTTTTGAGTCCACGGTGGCGCGGGAAAAAGGTTTCTCGTTGAATATGTACACTTTTTTAAATCTTCTAACGAGTTGGCGCTGGTGCGAATTCTTTTCAAGCTTCTAATTAAAATTTACTTTCCACGGGGTTTGTAAAGTTGGGTGTTGTTCGTTTTTCGTTCGTTGCGCGAACACGATTTTGCGAGAATACAATGTTTTGAAATTGAACGATTACTGGTCGTTTCGTTACGCGGCGTAGACGCGTTAAAGTAACGGTGGTCGAGCGATAATTTCGAGGAAAAGTACGGAATTAGGAGTGGATCGAGTAAGCGAGCAATATTACAGCGTAGAATGTCCCCGACACGTCTGTCCTTCTATTAATAGAGCACGACCAAATTGTTTCCGTGTGCCTATTACGAGTAACCTAATTAAGAAACGCCCCTACAAACGCCTGATGTACCACGAACACCTAATAATAGCGGTGTGTTTGCGTCTGATAGGGACCAGCGCGCAAAGCAATCGCATTAAACACCGTATGCGAGTCTTGAACGTTAAAATGAATTCAAAAGGAATAAATACATCTTTTTATGCATACAAATTTTAGAATTTCAACTCGAATAACGTGTTTGCGTTTACGTTTTCATTTTCTTTTTCGTCGTGGAAATAACTCATTTTTTACGGTTAGATGGAATTGCATAATTTGCGTGACAACAAATTTTGCATCTCGCGACAGGATGGATTTTCGGCGATGAAATGGCGTGGGGCCAGACCGGAGGGCGTTAATTTACGGAGAACGTCGAGCGAAGCCGCGCTGCCTAAACCGGACGGAATTAGCAAATGAGCGTAAAGCCTGGAAACGACGCGACGGCTCGTGGCTTTTGAGAGGTATCCGCTACGATGTCTTCGATTCCACGTTTATAGTCTATACATATAATATAATACATAGGCGTCAGCCGCGTTCGAAGGTTTCACGCAGCCGATATTCGCTCGACCCTCTCGATAAATCTTTTCTTCTCGTGTTATTTCGCTCGAAACTGGCTACGATATTAGGCAGTGTTAGCCGAGCACTTTTATCAACTCACCGAGTGGTTCTCGAAAAGAGTTTAAAAGTAAGTTAAGTCGAACCACAAAGTCGGCGACACGTTAAAACGAAGCTGTGCAGCTTTGTTCTACCGCTACCATTTTGTTCCAGTTTCAGTTTTCAACTACAACGTTTAATCGTTGTCGCGTTTGCCTCGGGGTACGTCGATCGACAAATTCCACGTTGTTACACGCTGCTGTGTGAATTCCAGGTTTGCTCTTACCGTTGCGTCGGAGGACTTTGATTCGGTCGTTGATCACGGTTCCTAAGTTTGCCACGTATCGATTTGCCGTTCGATGCGGATTGGAACGCTTCGACTTGGAAATTAATCATCCAATTGTAACGCAACCTTCGAATATTGTTTTTCGGATTTATTATACATAAATCACTCGCAGAACCGAGTGATGGTCCGAGCATAAATTGAACCGTTGAATAGCGAAACCGATAAAACCGTTACTCGATAAAACACTCGATCGATATTACCGATACTTCGGAGGGGTTTGAAAACATCCCTTTGTCGTTGGAAACAATGGGTGTAACTCATCGTCAAGCATCGCGTGACTTACAACGCGTCCAACGCACACTTGACCCATCCAACGTTGACGCGATGTCATCGTCAGCGCGATCCGACGTAACGTTAAACGCGCATTGACCGTAGGCGCAACTATAACGCCGTTGCTCTGCGTAATTCAACCGGACGTTAACCTCGGACGTTACGTTCGAACAACAGCAACCAAAATGGCAGCGGTGCAAAATGATTCGCTCGTTAGGGCAGCGGGTCGAGAGCCAAGGATATTCGTAATATTTGAACGGGTTTGGTCGGTGATCTCGTTACTGCGGGATTACTGCCGATATTACGAATGTCCATGTTACCGTAACGCTGCTCTCGAATGTCGCCCTTGCTAATTGTTACACGTTACGCGCTTCTACGCGCCATATTGTCCATACCACGCTGGCATAGAACTCTAGGAGATCACAGTAAACCCTGGACAATTCTCGCTGTCTGTGCTTTCGCGATGGCTTTCTCTCGTTACAACTTATTTATCAATCTTTTCTCTCGTTTTCCTTTCTTTCTTCCTTCAGTTTCCTCGCATCTCGCCACTTTTTCTTTTCGCGTTTAAAATCTTTCCCGTTGTTGCCCAACCTTGTCGATTTGCTAGACTTTCGAGGAGTAGCGGCAAAATATTTCCAGCTTCCGTGACTCGAGGAGGAAATCTCGCACGGTTTTTCTTCGAAATTTGAGCCATACACCGCACCGCACCGACACCGATACCGATGCCGACGACGACCGCGTAGCGAGGCGTTGGGTACCGTTGAAGAATTACGTATCCACAGGTAGTCGATCGCCGCGCCGTTTTCAGGCTCTGGCCACTGTGAGTCAGCAAACGAGCTTTTTCTCGCGGTCGAGGCAAAACGAAACGGTCGAATTTCCTTGCGAGGGGTGAATTTCGAGATATCGGTCTCCGGAGACCTGGAGGCGAGGCGTACGTAGTCCAAGCGGCATCGCCAAAAGACGCCTCTGGAAAGAGCTGCGATTTCTCGCTATCGTTTCACCAACGCTATCCAATGATCGTCTAATCGTCGAGCTTACGAACTGCGGCAAAGCTTCTACGAACCGCGGTCGACGCCAGAAGCGAACGTGTAAAACGACACGTTTAGAAGAGGTTACGCGAATCGAAACTATAGCTGGACGGTCAAGCATCCATTTCTCGTAGTTTTTCCATCGGTTCCTTCCGATCGGAAGCCATCTCGACGTAGATATAATTTACATTTTCCTTGATATCCAGTAATTCTAATTTTCTACAATTTCCGAGATTGGTTTTCGTGTACCCGTGCCAACAAAGTTCGCTTAACAATTTAACCAAGTATACGTCCCGAATAGTTGCACGATTTGCATCGCTGATAGTGCCTTATTTCATTATTCAAAGTATCCGCTGACGTTTGATTCCCACCAGCAGCGCATCCGTACACGTGTTCTACAGATGTTTCGCCTGTCGTGAATCCCGAATGACAGACGCAGAGATATCGAGGCACCGAATCATCTGCACAGCAATGCATAGAAAGTTAGGTTCGATTCAATATCGAAACTTGCTAGATTCGTAAGTTTTCTCGTTAATTTGTTGCAATACGACGGTTTTCCAATTACTCACTTTTCACGATTATGTTCACGGGATGCTCTTTAATAATTATAATTTAGAGTAAGAAACAAACTTGAATAACAATTTTTCCCTTTGTCCTTGCGCCGAAATAATGGTTTAGTTGTCAATCTTATCGTTAGTCGAGTGATTCAATCATTGGATTCCCAGTGTACGCTATGTCTCGTTCGCGGGCAAAATCAACCGCTATGACGCGACATTGGGCGTCGCGTCGGTGTCGGCGTCGTCGACACGACCAACAGGTGATCCGACGAGAGAATTTTTCCTTTGAAAAAATTGTTGGCATCGTTTTCGTAAATGTTTGCCCGTATAACCAAACAAATCGAAAGCTTATACTTGTATTAAACGTAAGAATTTCAGTCACAGAATTAACCAATATTTCGTTCGTCGTTTATCGTTCGGGTAGAAATTCTGTCTGCGCGCGTTCGTTCGCCTTGCAGGGAGGTACCTTTTGTTTAGCTATTCTATCCGGTGGAAAACGGCATCGCATTCGCTGGGATTACGTACCGCGAAACTGCCGCATACGAAACGACCGATAAGGGGGTGTAAGGGGAGGATTTCGCGGGGCGTAACAGGGGCTCCCGAGCAATAGCGGAGCTGCTCGGTAATCTGATTACAAAACCGTAGCTCGATCATCGCGGATAAATAGATTTGCGTGGGAATTAAGCGACGCCTTTTCTCAAAACTTAAACGTTTCGTATTGTTGAGTAACGAGTTTGAAAATCTGGAGCATCTTGGACAGACCTTTCGACTTTGTATTAACGATTAAAGTTTTTATCGCAGTCGAAACGTTGGCCCTCCACCAACGGGCACACGACGCCTATTTCGAGGAATCGATATTCGAGCTAGCCAATTTTCGTTGTAATCGGTTCTTCGAATATCCGAAACTATATCGTGGATTAATCAGTTTCATCGCAAAATAGACTTACTATCTCGGACGATACGTTTACTTTGGTTTTTCGAAAATAATTGTTTGATATTTGTACGGAAAGAGTTACGAGATATAGAGACGAAACGTCGGATTAAAAACGGAATATCCTGGATCAGCGAATCACCATTTTTACAGTGAAAGAGCTCAGAGAACACGAACGATTTGCATGTCCACTTCCTGCTACTGTAACATTTTTCCGTAACCTCGATACGCATGCATGATATTACACGGAATCGGAAATCGATTTTTCCGATCGTTGCGCAATTTGAATCGGTACACAGAAAATACGCATAATTGCCGTTTCCGATGGCTGCGTGCGAGCCTCTTCCGCGAGATTATATTTCAATTGATGACGCTTCTTTCGAGGGTCTCATTTTTCCTTGTTAATGGACCGTTCTTGAATCGGAACGGATTCGATGCGTTTCGTCGTTGCAACACAACGTAAATTCGAACGAGCGCGACGAGTCTAAAAAAAAGGGAACAGATTTCTCTTTATTAGCCGTCGAATTGTTTAAGAGAAAATTAACGTTGACAGTTGTTGGGATACGCGGGCAATTCGTCGTTATTTGTTCGACGTGTCCGACCATTGACGATTACTTCTATTTGGGCGTAATACGGACACGAGTAGAAACAGCGAGGAGTAGCTGGATAAACATTTTAATCGATTTTCACAAAGACCAACCCTGACGGCACAAAACTTGATTCGACATTTTCGATTTATTTTCATACAAGGAATCACCATATCTGGTCTGGCTGTATTACGTGTCATCGGCCGGTCTGTATATCGATACTCTATTACCGTGTCTATACCAGTCTATTTTTATATCGACATTCTATTTCCTGTAGCTGCACCATCTCACTTTTATAGTTACGATGAAAGATCGAACCTTTAACGATTATCGATACTTGTAAAATTATGAAACGGTTTCTTCTAATACACCTTACACCGTAACGGGTATTCGTATCGCACGAACCGCCCCAAAATGTCAAGCTTTCGAATTGAATTCAGAACGCTCGACCTGTCGAACAGCCAAATCGATGTTTCAACCGCAATATCGGCCAAAATTTCGTTCCCTCCCAAGGGTCAGCGTTTCGACAGCGCGTATGTAGGCCTAGGCAGAAACGCGTTTTCTCCTCGTTGACGGAATCTCTCGAATTGTCTCGTCGTGGGACAGCATACCATCGATACCGAGCACGAATACCTGGATACGCGATCCTGGATAAGAGTACCGCGTACCGACCGTATACGAGGACTCGATCGATAGCTTCCGAATCCGCGATATCGGCAACTTCAAATCACGCGAGACGCCTCCAGTTACTTTTCCGATAACTCGTTCCTACGTCGTGCATTTATATGTATCTCGAGAAAAGAATATCTATTCGTACAGGGCGTACGTTAACGAATTATTTTATTAATGATCGTTGCATAGAAACGGTTGTATAAAGTTGAAAAATATCGACGCTCTCGATATCAACGATCGCGCTGTCTCGACGGGCACTGGTACAGCTAAAGTGCCTCCACGAAGGGTGTGCATCCCCTTTTTTCTCTTGGTTCACGGAACGTACATGCAGAAAAAGCTGGGTCGATCGGCGAACTGGTGTTTGTGTGCTACGAGTGCACGGTGTCGAGAGGAAGCGAGACGAAGAGGGATCCGTTCGCGAGTAATGCTGCTGACTAGCAAATGCATAGTATCCCACGGACCTTCGGGTCAAGATGGTATCCTCGACACGATCCGATGAGCTTTTGCCGCGAACAGGCTTGATCCTCTAACCGATGCGCATCGAGTTTCTCTGATAACTGGCGTGTTTTCGGTTACCAAAGACACGGAAGCGAATAACTTTTAGGCGACGAAGTTAGAATCGATCGTTCAATTTTGTACTTATTGTTACGGTGACTTAATTACCAAATTAGGTCAATTTCCTTGATAATAGAATCAAGTATTTTAGTAGCTGCGATACCGCCTCGGTTCCCGGCCGCGGTGCGGCGCACGTCGTAGACATAGGCTCGAACAGTGAAAGTGCCTAACTTTCGGTAAAAAGTGTTTGACCGACAGCACAGGTGCTTCCAACTTTCGGAAAGTTTATTTTCGCTGAAAGCGACTTTATTGTCGTACCAACGCCCGGTGAACTGTGCTGCTTTTTTGCGTACACCCTTCGCTTCCGTGTCTTTTTTTATGGGTTTAGTTTATCAACTTGTCTGGAAAGAGAAGCATTCAATATCGTCGCGAAAAATCTTGCGACTAACTTTACTCACACGAAAAGATAGTGTTTCCATACAACAAATTTAATTATATTATTTATACAACTCGACTGGTAAGTTTAGAAACAGGTGACCACTCTCGTCAGCCGCGGAGCGCTATTGCAAATCGCATCGTCGCGGTCGCAGTGATTACGCGACCGAAGGATGTCCGAACGTGTACCTACGATAAAATCCTTGTTTGCGTTCTAAAGCGGATTAAACGTTCCTGCAGGTCTATGCACCCCTGCATTATGCGCCGACCCACATAGAAATATGTTGGTACGCAATATATCACGTAGATGCTCGTACAGTGGATTAGTCATATCCCATTCTCTGTACGATATCGCATTATACGATATTACAACTAATCGTTGCCACGCCATTTACTCGATAAAATCCTTCGTTAATTTTCCATCCCTTTCTATCCGATTAAACTCTGCCTTTCTTTCTCCTTCTCTTTGTCTCCGTAACGTGAACATTTGTTATTTTAATAGCGAACAATAGCAATAATTAAATTCAGTTGTCACTGCAATCGCACATTTGACGCGAGAAACGCTTCGGCGCGGCAGAGAGACAGGTTGTAAATTAAACCTTGTAAATTTATCGTTTCGATTTGGATAAATACACCTTTCGAAAGCTACGGGTATTATTAAACCAATTCATTTTGGATTTTTAAAGAGTAAACTACGATTGGAAGATCCGAGGAAGACTGGTAAAGGGTCGAAACTGGAAGCGGATCAGTCGATGGTGGCCATCTCGTCCTCGAAGTCGCTGCAATTTTATTAAGAGAACGCGTAACTCTCTTTTGCGAAATGAAACAGCTCTCTCGTCCTGATGAAACGTACAACTTTTGCGAGGTTCGAGGAACCACGGTGACGAAAAAAAAAGAAGAAAAAGAAAGTACGAAGGCAGAGCAATGAAGTTGAAGCAACTTTCGACGTCATCCAAGAACTTTCCAATGCAATCGCTCGGGGCGACGAAAACCAGCCAACCACTCGCAACAACCCGATAACGTTTTTCCTTAAAGACGCTCTGATAATCCTCTCGCGGTTACGACACTTGGATATACGTAAGACGTCATTCGATGTTCCGCGATCGAACGAGGTGATAGCCTTGGAAAGGTTCGAATACTTTTCGTCGAATCGAATCGGTGCGAAAGAAATATAGTTGGACGAGGAAGAAAAATGTCCTCTTCGAGCACAACCAAACATCTTTCGTACTTTCGAAAGTTGCTCTTACGTCTACGGAGGGTGTACATTAGAATAGAAGGACTTAATCGTATAATTGCGTGGCCGTGATTGCGCGCTCATAATCCGGCCGGCCGGCCGCTTAGTAATTCGACGCGAAAATATAACGGGACGGCAATGGGGCCAGTGATCTAGATCGTGTCATTAGCTGTTAAAAATGATTCGTTTGTCCTGCTTTAAGGATGGCTATGGTTTGACACCGTTGTTCCCTCGAGCAATTGTCCGGATGATTCTTGTCGTCTGGGGTATCTTCGAGAGAACGACGGCCGCGTCGTATCCCAAACTCGCCTCGTCTTCGATTTTTCACCGTGACACTTGCAAAGTAATAATATACTGTACGCGTACGTTGTTTCGCCACGTAACAAAGACTATCACTAATAATATCGAAGGATCGAAAGTCCCGAACAATGGTAGTAGATAGAAGAACAGCAGATTACACGGTCGAACGTGTTAGCCAGAGTTTGGCTGCACCGGCTGGCGACAAAAGTTATGGGGAAAGTTTTCTCGTCGACCTAGGGATTTATGCGGAATCGTAAATTTTGATATATTTCTGGAACAATATGGAAAAGATTCCGAGAGTCGAGTATCGTTAGGTCAGAACCAAGTTGATCGACTTATTTCTTCGTCCGACTCTAGACTTGCTCTCGTATTTTCTCTAAATAACGGATTAAAAGAGTTGTTCACGTTACCCTTTTACGCGTGTTCGTCAAAATTGTGGCTGCGAAGTTTCGCGTTGAAACGTCCCTCGTTATTCGTGAGGCTCGTAAAATGCGAGTTTCCAACGGAATCGCGTCACAAAATTCACGATAAATCCCCAGGTGCATCGGGGTCGTACAACTCCATAGAATCGTCGACAGCCGCTCAAAAATTCCCCGGTGCTCCGCGATATCCTTTCGAAAGCGTTTTCAATTCGAGGCCAACGCATTCAATCGAAGCGTTCACCCCCGGTTACATAAACACCGCTACTTACGCGTTTCCGATCGAAAAAATTCGCGGCAACGAACCCGACTGTATTTCTAAAGGGGGACACGTTTACGGAGAACATTCTTCCTGGTCTTTGCGAGCACAGTTCGCTCTCGCGAACGTTTACGCGAAACCTCGAAATTCCGAGTGAAAACTCGTAAACTTGCCCATCTAATAAGGATACTTGAAATCTCACAAATTCCCCGCGTATTAACCACGATTTAAATATTTCCGCGTCTGGTTCCATCAATTTTCTCCGTCAAACGGTTGTTTGAAACTTTTCGAAACTCTTATCTAGCAAAGTAGTTTCCACGGGTACGGCCATACAATATTCATGTTTCAGTTTGCACGCGAATCAATTAACGCGCGTGCGAGACACAGGAAGCCACCAACCAGAAACTTCTTAGCGCCTTTAATCAACCGAGAGGAACGAGACATGGCCGGGGATGTTCCCTGGAAACTTAGATTCGAGCATCCGAGCCGCGGTTCGGGTAGCATTACCCGCGCATTTTCAATCGCCTAACTTTATACGCCGCGCGCCGAGTAGAATTCCGGGGTATTACTTTCCAAGTGGAACCAGGCCACTCGGTCTTTCGTAAGTTCGTCCTCGCATAATCCGAAACCGCCTTTGAAACGATATCCGCGACGATTTTCACAATTCGAGCTCCCCTTTGAGGTTACTCTTTTCGTACGACTTGTTTGCTTGGCTCTATCGAGCTACATAGAAAAGACTATGACGAGACTTGGAGCATTTCGGATCTACGAATGATTAGCGAGTAGGGTAGATGCGGCTAATCTAACAAATACAAATGTCATATATTCGTTTTCGTCCCCCTGCTTTTTACTAACGAACGAACGAACCACGATTTTCCCGTTCACTCGGTAAAAGGAGCTCGAACGTTTCGAGTGGGAATCGTCGTTGGTGGTAAGAATTGTTTTAACATCGAGTTAACTTTACTCAGTCCTTCGCGTCAAGAGTCTCATTGCAACGAGAGCATTTCTGTTCATTTTTCACTCAGTTTCTCTCGGGTCACTTAATCCGTGGCGCTTATCGCTTTATCGCTCGACTCAACTTACCGCTGACGAGTGAAGAGTTAATAGAGAATCGCGAAAAGTGGAGGCTTACTCGAAGGTCCTTAAGAAAACGGAGCGCTTCGATCGCTTCGGATAATCGTTCGAGTGGATCTTTGATCGCTGATAGACTTATCAATGTTCACGAGCGACGAGAATACGGCGCGGCCGGTGCAAATGGATTCAAGTATCGAGAATATCGGCGGACACTTTACCCCGCAGTGTTGTAATTTATGCCAGGAAATTTATTTTGAGCATGGTTACGAGGTAAATAGCGGTAGAAACTAACCGAGAAAGTTAAATTAAAATACATCTACCGAGGGTTTAAGTTTTCTTAATTATTATTAAATTTCTCGTTTTCGCGAATCCGTATGCAAACGAGTATTAATTTATAGTTTCCCGTATATAATTATTTTCCAACACACCGAAAAGAAAAGCACCGTCGGTTTTCCACTGCCGTGCATAAACAACCGATTATTTTCACGTAAGACCCGTCGTTTCGTTCGTAACCTTTTCATTAATTTCACCGAACAAAGACGTTTGCGTAATACCCCTACCTAATATCTCGCCATTAAAATCTCGCACCGCTCTTGCTGTTTATAAATGTGCCTCTAAATGAAACGCAGGCTGCTATTTACTTTGGAGAAATCGTGGTAATTTTATGCATCCAGCGGAAGCGCGACGCGAACTTATGCGGGTTGGATGATAAACGAACGAACCAACGAACCGACGCCGACCACGTCTACGATACCTCTGCGCTTCTTCGATGTTGCCTCGATCGAGAACAATACAGGAATCAGGAATCATTTTTATTTGCTCGATGAATCTCGGCTTACCCGGACGAAGTGAAAAGCCCAGGGTCTCGCTCCGAGCGAGTCGAGTAGTTCGACGAGCTCTCGGTGGATTAAAGAACGTTCCTTCAAAAACCGTTAAGGAGCGATTCTTCTTTTTTTTTTTCTATGGCTGAATTATTCTTGCGAAAATTGAGCCTCGAGGAAACAGTTTATCATCTTCCTCTTAACGAGGCTCTTAATATCGTTCATTTTTCTTGGAACGATGTAATCCACGATTACAGTATTTGTACGAAACGAGTCTGGAGTCGCGAACGTTATTTCGGGAATCATAAGTTTTCAACGTTTAGAGAGAATAATCATCGATTATTTTACGATCGTTATTTCCAATACTACATATTTTCCCATGACCATACGAGGAAATTTATTTACGGTAGTACTTTGTATTCGATTATTTTATTCGAGTACAGAATAAAGTTGCAGGATGCGAAAGTTTGCTACCATCGCTGCGGATGAAAATACAGATAGGTAGAGGAATAACGTATGAGAAAAGAGTTTTTGCAATGGACGCGCGAGCCTCGGAGGCACGACGAACCGCTGAAACTTAACGAAACTGATATTTATGCGCCGGTGTAGCCACACAACCACGATATATTCGTATTAACCTTTTTCCTGATCTATCGCGGTTGGCTATGGCAGCCTCTAATGCACTCCCGTAAGTTTAACATTGTTTCCCCTGTTTTTTCGCGCACCAGATTTCCGGCCTTTTACCCAGCCGGATTAAAGAACTCTACGATAGGATGTTTTTGCTTAGCGAGTCTTGATCGGACGAGACGGCGTGCTCGTTGATTTGACCAATTTGCAGATATCTTAGGTTCGAACAATGTAAAATTGCAAGATGAAGATTATATTTGAAAAATATTTTGCTCGTCGCGTCGCCACGATAGTCGAATTGAAACGAGGACGAATGTGTTCGGGCGTCAAAGAGGCATCAAAAAACGTTTTCGATGAATGATCATTTACGCGACCGCCACTCTGGCTGATGCGTTCGCGATCAGCGTTTCGAATCGGCCGATTTACGAGAGAAGAGCTCATTTCGCCGTGGCCCGGCAGTTTGTTACGCGTCCTATCGGAAAATGAAATTCGGGCTGCCGCGCCGAAGCGAATGGACCACCGCGTGAGCGGTTCAGAGAAACAAACCCGGGCTTTCGCTTATTGTCTCCTATACAAACGCGCACACGGTGCACAACAGCGTCCGGTAATAGCCGCGGTGATCGAAATGCGGTGCGTACGGGATGAACAAGATCGCGTAGAAAATTATGAGACATCCGAGTGTGGATTCGGCACGAGGATCCAGGAGTTAAGACTCTGCGAACGATAGAATGGGAAACGAAAGCCGTAAAGTTCGGATTCGTAGACTGTTTTGCATGGAAATAGGGCAAGAGACGACGAATCGTTCTAACGAAAACATTTTTCGAAAACCGGAACCGACGTTTCTCTACTCAAAGATTTCGACATCGACGCGACAACGTCAACGACGTTGAACGATTTTACGCCAACATCACCATTCGACTCTACTCGAAAATACGTCTATATACTCGCCACGATACTCTCTACTCCAGTTTCCGGTCTTAAATAAAATATACCTTTGCGAGTCAATCCATTGCATCAAATAGTAAATGCTCGAAGCGTTAAACTCGACGAAACTTGACTCCAAAGTAAGTTGTCGAATCGATTGTCCGCGTACTTACGCCATTACTTCCAAATAAGTCTTATATCGATGATCAACTCTATCGCATCGGACGGTAAAAGCTCCGAGCGTTAAACTCGACGAAACTTTGTGCGAAAGAGGGTTCTTCGATACACTGTTCGCTTGATTGACAAAAGAAGAAGTTTCGGTAAAATTTGATTTCCGTGCAACTGAAAATACGTGGACGTAATTACATTAAAGTCTACCAGCACGTTCGGGAGGAACAAGTGCCTCCTCTAGTTTTCAACCTCCGGTGAATTGACTTTTTATTCCGACGCGAGTTTCAATCCGAGCGTTCTCCATTCGGTTTTTTCATTCCGCTAAAGGATTTCCATTTCCAACTCAGGATTCTCCTTTTTACCCTGTTTCCAGGTGTAAGCTAACGACTAATTCACTTGGTAATTTTTTGTTGGCGCAGGAATCGAAAATGAAAATCGCTGAATTTGTTTCTATTTGATCGAATTTCGAGAAGACGGTCATAGGAGGAACATAGGAGGCACGAAAGAGCAGGGTAACGATAACGAAGGCGAGATACGACATGGATCGGTAAAGTTACAGGTTCGTTGTAAAAAAAGGGAACCGTTCGAGCGAGGTGCACGCAGTCGACGCCTAATTAAAGGTATGCAGTATGCACCGCGAAGAGCAGTGGGTCACCGATGCAGCGGACGTAAACACAGCTCGCGAGAGGGTTGGGCATTGGGCAAGTCACGCGAGGGTTGGGCGCGTAAGCGACAGAGTAGTCGGCGCGACGTGGCCTTCCAGGAAACCTTAACGAGGACAAGTACCATCGAATGGGGAAAGAGCCGTGATGTTCCTAGTCGAAAAGTTTTCGGGTCGTGCGGTACGGTCGTGGTTCTCTGTGGCCATGCGCCCCACCTATCGATCCGTCGCCCCTCGGTCACCCTTGGGCTCTGCAGCCAGCGGTAGCCGTACGAACAAGAGCTATTTTGTTTCGCGAAACGCTCGTTGAAACGAGCAAGGTCTGCTCGAAACGTTGAGAGGAAAACGGTATGGAAGAGGGGGAAGGGGGGACGAAAAATCGCTCGGGTAGCGAACGAGCGAGAGGATTCGAAATTGCGAGCGTTGCGAACCTCCGATGATCGAACGTCCGCCCCTCTCTTCTCTTCTCTGATAACGTCCGCGTTCTTCTGGTCCTTTCTCGGAGCCTTGGATCTTTTTCGGAGACGACACCGACGAACGGCCGTATGGTACCAATGGTTGATCGTTACATGCTGGACACGAAACCAACGGCCGTGTAATGGCAGGCACGCGAGGCGACGGCGACACGGACGCGGCGTAGGACAGACCGAAGGAGCTGCGGAGCGAGTTACCGACTAGAAAACTAAAGTATCGTCGGATCGAGTATGCGTTTTATACGACGGAAAAAGACAGCTAAGAACTCGGAAGAGAAACGGAAGAAAGAACGGTTTCCCAAGTCGAAGTCATCCCCCGGTCGGACATATATCGCAGCGAACGCGCGTCACTTCCGATTGCCAGACGAAACGAGTATCTCCGTCAAAGGCCACGCGCTAGTTAATAGAGTGATGGATCGCGAAGGAATCGATACCGCATCTCTAGCACCGAGCTCCAAATAGCAATTATCGATCCGAGTTGTACAAATTAACTCTGTTATTACGTAAACGTAGGAAGGAAACTTTCTATCGTTTCCATGAAAGGGCGATGATACGTTTCCATTAAATTTCGATCTAACGGAAGATGTTCGTCCGCAACGACGCAAACTGCGTCCGTTCTTGACTATTACAATTTTTCAACATTCACGGTTGCGACTATCGCGATATTTGAAAACGAATGTTCGCGTTGGATTTGAAATTCACGTCGGAAGTGGTGGCGGTCGAGCACGTAACCTCCGAGTATTTCTTGGTCGCAAGCTCGATCAACCGAACGGCCAACGTTACACTATGAAATATTCGCCAGAATCGAAGTACATCGAAGAATCCGAGCAGCTATAAATCACTGGCTCCTTTGGTTATTGGAACGTTCCCCGAAACCCTTTATGAATCTTCTCGTCGCGGAATGCTGGCCCAATCTGGCTCCTTAATGTCGCGAGTACCAGGATGTTCGTATGACCTACGATCGGAGAACAGCCTTACGGGGATTTTATTAAACGATAAATTGAAATTTTACTGGATGAACGAAGAGTGAGTGATATTTGTAAGACGCGTTACAAATTGAAATCGTTTCCCAGCAAGAAAGCGCATGGACGTAACGTGTGCGTGGATTTAACGAATGACAATTCTGGAGAAAATAACGGCTACGCTTGTAAAAATTATCCGATCGGATGGACAAGAGCCTAATTGAAGAGGCAGAATAGCGCGGTTAACGGTGCCGAATGAATCTGTTCGGGATTATCGGGGCAGCGTTCCGAACGAACGAGTCTTTCCCGCGCGGTGCGATTTTTCCCGGACCGATGAGCTTCATCCGATTATTTTTTTCATCTCTGCGAAGGACTGTTGCGATTCTTTCGAGATCGCTGGCTGGTACTTGGCGCGAGAGGAAAAGAAAAGCGTTCGTTTTGTTTTTGTCACCGTGATACCGACGCGACGTGACGCGACGCGACCATAGACCGTTCTAATAAATACGTAGGTAATACATGGGTTAGGTCTAAAAGACTTGCCAAGCGTAAAAAAGCAATGCTAAACACTTTGTCTTGAAAATCCGATTCATTCGAGTTCGAATGAATCAACTACGCTCCATTCCCTCTTCTATACTTACCCTGGGACTGCGATTGATTTGGCTTCTTTATTTTGTTATTTTCCGCTTGCTCGCATTCCTTTCTCTGCCGACGTTTCGTTCGAATGCCCTCGAGGGCGTCGATTCGATTCGAAATTCGAGCTCGGCAGAGGCTACGGCTGATTTCCGGTATGTTGCGCTCGATGGACTGTGATTCACGTAAAACGGTCTTCCGATCAATGGAGATGGTTCAAATTATTTTCAAACCTACCATCGTATCGGACAAATAATTTTTAATACAATTTAGCTTTACACCAAATGGTATTTCCCTCTTTGTAATTATTCTCAATTACTTCGGTTCACGTCGCGTTGGAGCAACGAAGGGAAGGTTGTAAGGAAATTCGCAACGAACTTGGTTTTTCCGAGTAAGCTGTAAATTAATTTCCTCAAAGAGAAATTTTATCGAGAGGTGCATTTTCGTTCAAAGTCTAATTTCATTTGAACGTAGGACGAGTTGTTCGGCAATCTGACTGTCATCCCTTTTAAACAGAAAAATACGTGACTGTCTTGGAAATATCAATGAAACAGCAGAGGGACCGTGTATATTACAGCGCAAATACCGAATACGTCTGAAGACGAACGCGAAAAGATTATTAGCCTAATTACCGCGTGTCCGTGTGTTGAGCACCGGATCATTTTAAAACTGTTTGATTGAATTAAAAAATTGTAAATTAATATATAAATAACCAGGTGAATAAAATAAAATCAAGTAAAACTCACGCGGTTGAAATTTACGACATTTTTCTCCAGCTTGTACATACTTCTTCAAACGTCGCGTCGAGTCAAGCGTAAGAATTGTTGCGCCAAGTTTCACGTTTCATTTGATCTCTGTCGTTTATTGGAAAATGGATTTGCGCAAAATCTTCACCGTTCTTCTCGCATTATTGTCAACAATACGACGAGCGTCACGTTTCAGAATGTTCGAGGGATTTCCCTGGTTTTTATTAACCGGCGAACGGTAAACCTTTTTCTGTGTTACGGTTAGATCGATCTTTCTCCAGATCGACTTTCTGTTCGTTTCATCGCTCGACAAAATCGGGTTGCATCGTTTTTGACTAAATCCGACGTTTTCGCATTTAAAACTCGCGTAAAAATCGCTCGACGCTACAAATCGTATCGGTAGACATCGCCTAAGGTCCCATTTCGATTGAGATAAAGCGTAGCGAGCGAACGGTATGGATTCCCGCGCAAATCCTCTTGGGGTTGTAAGCCCAAGATTAATCACCATTGCACGCCTTAATTCGAACAATCATCCGACAAACTAATATTGGCTGATGAATTTCGAAACTGCGGCAAGTACCGCGGCGTAAAACGTGTCCCGCTGGCTCGTTGCATGTTACACTAACTCCCCCTTTCAAGATCGAATCGATACCTTGGTATTCGAGTAGAATCATCCTCGTCATTATTTATGTATGAAAAGTGGTCGTCTAACGGGGTGGCGAATTCTTGGAATTTGACGACGCGACGCAATACAACGGTCAAAATTCCAAAGACTCGAGACCGTTTTAATGAATCAATTTTCTTTCGAGGAAAATTCTGAGATTAAAGTTCGCCTGAAAAGTAGCGAACAAATTAATTTGCTTTCAAACGACGAATACAAGTATCATCGACTAACGAGTCTTTCCTGCTGGTATATTCGTTATCGGCAATCATATATTACACCATCTTTCATCGCTTACTACGATGTAGCTCGAACCATTCCTAACGCAACCCGGATATTCACAATGAACCGACGACCCAGTTTCCTTCGACGTTCGCCACTCGACGTAAAATATCATTGCACTTGAAAGATCTCCGGCAGACTCGCGGTATGGGTGCACCTATACGTACAAAGAATATATAATACTTTAATATGCATACTCGTAGTTCTGTACACGTTATATGCAGACAGTGTTTGAAAAGCCAAAGATCGATATTTTATATTTGCCAATACATTCTGCGAGTAGAAACGAGACAAGAGTGTCAAGTAATCGTAGGTTCCGAAACGTTGCGTAGATGTAACCGTAGCTACCGTTTAATATTTGAACCGGATGTTGGTTCCGTCGGCGTCGCGTCGGTAGAGAAAAAGAATGCGGCTTTCCGCAGTCGAGCTCTCAAGAGTTCCGGAGCGGAGGGAGTTGTTTCTCGTCGACGATTATCAAGTTTCGGTTCTCTGCGTGCCTAAGAAAGCTGCGGAACTTTTGCAGGGCAAAAAGGATTATCATCGCGAAAAGTTCCAGTTTCCGCGAGCTTCGCGAACTGGCCGAACTTGTCTCGCTGCTTTTGTTCCAACCAACCTCGTGGAACGCGTCGCGTCAACTGGTACTTTTTCCTCTCTTTCGTTTCTGCTTTTCGCAGCAGCCTCTGACGGCCCTCAGCCATCGCGACGCTTGTCTGTTATTTCGTCGAAACCGTGCACCGCACCGGAGCCCTCGCCTCGACTGTTATTTCGTCGAAACCGTGCACCGCACCGGAGCCCTCGCCTCGACTGTTATTTAGGCTCACCGTGTTTGCGATAATTGCTTCGCTGCAGGTAGAAATGGTTTCGTTGTTCGAGTATTCATTTTTCGTTGGCCTCATCCTATCCATGAATCATAGATTTCTATACGCGTTAATTACGAATCCGGCTAGGTGCATCGCAATTCGGTACGTCGCGCGTCACGCATAGCGACATCGGTATCAGCTAGCGGAGCACATCGTCGAGTTGCAAACCATTCAGTAGTCAGTTTCTAATTTCGTCCGTGATGTGTGTCGGGTTCGGTAGGATACCGCAGGTTCAACGTAAATCTGGCTATCCGGACTCGGGGTTTATATTTATGGGAGCGCTAAGGTGGTCGCTGCGCGACCTCCATCCATCGTATCGGCGTTACAAGAGAGACGACTTACGACCGAAGCCGAACACGAGCCTGGTATCGAATTTTGCGAGAAAGGTCTCGATCTCGGTGGAAACGTCCATGTTTTAAATTCTCCGGTGACGTTTCAATCGTCTCGTGGTCGGAATTTCTTGTAAACAACCGGTTATCGAATTCGTCGGATATCTTTTAGACTTTCCCGTGTTCTGTTTCGCTCGATAAAGCGCGGCCGTCGCGTCCGCCCGATGGCATTACTTTTTCACCGAGTTGTTTCCCTTTCACGTTACAAGACAACGAACAACTTTGGCTCAAACTCGAGCGATCGCTTTCGCGGTCTTTTACATTAGTTGTTCGAATGAAAAAGATACCGATCTACCGGCGATTGCTGACCGGTGCTGACGGCGACGCGACGCGACGGCGACGCTACGCGCTGCATCGCCCGCGAAAACAAATTCCATCGTCGCGCGAAACGAGTGTTATTTACGAACATGCCGGGGTCACGATTTCGAGCCGTTCGTTTTCTCGCGAGCTGTGATTAACCGATCCCGGGGCTCGAGTTTCCGAAAGGCCAGTGCCCGTATTCCCGTTCGATTATTTCCGGCTCGCGTACAGCTAGGAGAGTTTGCACTCTGTCCCGCCAAGTAATTGGCTCGCGTTTCGGGATAATTGCTCTAATCGCTTCGTCGCTTTCGCGTTCGTGGATAGAGATCTGACAATCGGGAAGACGACGAAACGAGACGCATCAGAGACGTGACGGCCGGGAAACAGCCTCGTAACAATGTCTTCCGTGACAATTGGTGAGACTCCGTCGATCAGTCCTCGACTAAATTGCGGGCTACGCTTCGAACAGCGGTTTGTTTATAGGCGGTAGGCCGATGCGACGCGAGCTGGATTTATGGCTCGCGTCTTCTAATTGGAACAGGTTAATCGCTATGGAGTCGAACCAACGCCGAAAATTCGCGCTCGAGGCGTCGGACTAGACTCGTCGGATCTCTTCCAGGGGAAATCTATGGTCGTTGGGTTTTCGACGATCTTTCGTATATTTCGTCCCGAAAAAGAAGAGAAATCGATCGCGTGCTGCCTCCAGATTCAAGTCTCGACTCGTTGAACCACGGCGCGAGCGAGATTGTTACCGCACCGGAGAAAGTTTCGTCGCAGTTCTTTCGTCGTTACGGGTATATTACTTGCTCGAATCCAGTTGTCCCCCGCGAAAAGCGCCTCTGATTCCGCGAAAGAACAGAGAAAATTCGCGGGACTCGTTTGTGACGCAAATCTGGTTCTATCTCATCACCAGCGGAATACCATTCGTTCCGCGAACGTGGTCTTCTCTATTTTTCTCAGCTTTCGTATATTTCACTTACGTTGCTCCATTACTCGCAACAGAATCAACTTCCGTGTTGCACGGTTGCAACGAAACGTAAAGAAAATGGAGCAAAAAACGCGACGAACGGGCAAGTTAGGAATAAACCTGTGTTAGCCGTTGGCTGTCGGCGTCGGAGGAGATCGAAAAGTTCAACGTGCTAAACGAGTACGTAATCGAAATAGTCCCGTCATCGGGGTGGTTTCGAATCGTTTTCGAAATCGTGACGGAGCTCGACGAATTTTTCGCAGCACGCAACGGATCGAACGGGTTTTAGTTATGCGTCACGAGTATTACACGCTATTTTATGCCGTACTTAAAAAGTTAACGCAGACTCAAAGTTCGAAACTACCGTTCGCATAGTTGCACAAGTTATTTCAGAAGTGTCTGCCGACGACTCTGGGGGATTCTTGAAATATCCGTGTTAAAGTCATCGTCGGCGTCGGCGTCGGCGTCATCGTGACGCGTCAACTTCACAGCTGCGCGTTCTACTCGCTACAGCAGATTTACGCAACTATCCGCGACGATTTGCAGGTTCCACTACCGCGTTTTCGGTCGAATCGCGAATCAGGGTTCCAGTCGTTGATGAATTTGTTTCTTACGTGCTACGGCAAGCCAAAGCTCTTCGTCACCATTTTTCCGCGAGCTCTTTTCGCCTTCCACGATCCTCCGACTCCTCTCATTTTTCATCCCGTTGCTTTCTTCGTGCTGCGAACTCGCAGAGGCTGAAAACGAATTCCTGGACTGACGAGAAACTACGCCCAGATGAAATTTCGTTCCGTGACTCGGAGGAAGAGCGCTAAGGAGCAAGTAATGCAAAGGAGGGCTTTATCGTGGGTCTCGGCTTTCGAACTTTCGCGTCATCCTTGGTGAGATTGCCGACGAGGGACGCACGGAATTCGACGCCTGATAGTCTTCGATTCCTTCCATGTTTGACGAAAGATCACGGCTGGGCTAAAACTGGTAGACGATTGCGTTCATACGCGAGGTACACGAAACAAGGATGGATTTTTGCTACGACGAGGGTAAAATTAGCCAGCTTCGGTACTCGCCGAAACACTGCGAATACCGTTGGAATGTTCGCTGCTGGCAACCTATGCGGAGAGTCGGGAACGCTCGATCCAGTCTCGAGCCATGAACAAAACCGCAAAGGAAGCCTGAGAGCATTGGTTTTTCACGAACGTGGAAGGTTCGGAGAGACGCGACGGAGTTCGATATCCAACACCGTCCGTAAAAGTCACCGATCGTGGGAGTCAACAGCCGGACATTGGTCGGGAAAGAAGCTCGTTAGGAAGCTCCAGCCGTGTTTCCGCGAATTCCTTCCTTATTAGATCCTCTCGTAGACTTTCTCCGTAACTTTCCGCGAGGTCTAAGTGTGATTCCTTTGTCTCGGTTTTGTCCGATTCGATCGTGTCTCGAAGATCTGCGATAATCGATCGCGAAAAACCAACGGATCCTTTAAAGGGATGCTCGCGATATTCACGGTAGAGAAAATCGTGGCAGTTTGCTCGAGGATCGCGACGGCAAACGAGTCGACGCCGACGTTCTATCTACGGCTGTGTTCGACTTGGCGAACCTGCGTAAATTTTGGAAAGCCCGGGAACGGAACGACGCGACGGATTCGACCGATCGAGACGAGTTGGATTGTTTCCGAATGAACCGAGTGCTCGAGGTAGCTTACGGTGACGCGAAATTCGATTTGATGACGTCACTGAATGGAACGCGATCGAGCCGATCGTAACGGGAAGATTTGGAGTAATTATTAAAGAGCTGTTAATCGAACGGACGCGGACGTTTGTGCTTTTAGAGGAGTTCGTATACCTATATTTTACGATAGAAAATTTGAATCGATCTCGGTACTGGTTGCTATTGCCAATTAGCCGGTGCACGGATAAACCAGCAGGTAAACCAGCTGGTGATTCGATCGGAATGTTTTTCAAAATTTCCCAATCGCAGATAGGTGGGTACGCGATTGTCCGGCGGACAATCGGGAAATATTTACCGCGCAACGCGATATTTAAAATGGGGCAACGGTTCCGCGTGAATGGCTTGTCTCGCCACAGCGGGACTACATTGTTCATTTCGAGCGATTGTCTCCGCACTTGAAAGGTTAACCGTACGCGTTGGTGTTTGTACAGCAGTCTGTTCATTTACGAAGCGTGTCGTGCGGCGAGTTACGCGATCATATTTCACTCCGATACGGAACACGATAATCCGCATTCGACGAGTATTCGTTAACCGAATGAAACGCATCATTGTCGCAGACCGCGATACTCGCCATTTTCGTCGTACGAATATCCAAGTAGTCGTGTAGTCGTTGATACCACGCACGGGAGCGGTTTCCGGTTCCGGGGCTATGGACGTCCGCGAAACGAGCCTCCAGGTAAAAGAATTTGCGTCGGTTTAATCTTGATAATAATCGATTAGAACGCGTGGACGTAATCTTTCGTTGAAATTCCCTCGTAATTTACGGCTAACGAATGGTAATTTATGTAACATCGTCGACGGGCGATATTTCAGTTCTGGTCGGACCGCGCGCTGCGCCGCGCCGCGCCGGGCCGGTACGTTCGAACGAATAAAATACCAGGCCACCTTAATTATTCAATGAAATTTCTTGCGGCCAATTTGTCACAGATAACGATGTACGCCGCGAGGCTATTCCGCGACGAACAACCGAAAATAAGCGATACGTGTAATCGTGTTAATCGTTGTAATCGATCGAACCGAGAAGGTTCACCTGAACGGTACGTACGCTGGTTTACGTCCGAAATGTTGTTCGGTCGCGCATCGACGATTCATCGTTACGGAACACAATAGCTTTCGAAACACTTGACGTTTTCGCCCCGATAACGAGCGTTCCTCTAATCATCTCGACAAGCCTACAATTTTTCACTCGATTCGAAACCCCCAGCAGTACCGCGTGGCTCTCGACCGCATTAAAGGATCGTCGGCTTCCAGCGAAACCCTTGCCAGTCAACCAAATCCCCCGAGCCTCTGACACGTCCGTGTTTCGAATCTGTTAACGGGATTTGCACCGAATGTCTCGGATATTTTTCCGCCGACTCGTGTACTCGTCGTCTTTGAAAGCTTTCGACTCGTCGCGAGATGAACGTCGAGTTATCGTAAGTATCGATCGAGAACCTTCCTTTACTCGTTCCAATTGTTCAAGCTTTCTCCAAAGAATTTTACGACTCGTATCTTCCGCATCGTCGAACCAAGGGAACAGGTCAGAAGGGTTGTTCGCGGGACGCGTACTCGCCGAGCGCCACCTAGATATACGGATCACGCCTGCAACGAGATCGAATTTCCTATAATGCTCCCGTTCCAGTTTTCATCCCTCCCGCTCTCGTTATTCCTCGTGCGTATACACATGCATGGCTAACCCCCGCAACCGTGGCTGCTGAATAAAAAGTTGAGCGGGACTCGCGGCGCTCGATGCCGATGTATACCAGTCCTGTCGGGTCGATGCATCGCATCGTTGCTCCATTTTTCGTCCGTGCAACGGGAAGAGATTAAATGGACTTCCTGTTTGCTGGCCGCGAGTAATCCGTGTCTTGTTTCTGGTCTTGGACGCCTCGGCCCCGTTGACACTGGCGCGCTTTGCCCTTCCATCCTGGCGGTGGTTTTTTCGACCTAGATTTTCGATACTAATCGCTTTCAAGGATTTGCCATGTTCCACAGGTGGGAAAGAGATTCAGGATAAAGGTCGGCAAAGAAATTTCACAGGAATGAAAAATTCTCGGAAAAGTTGGCGACGATTTTATTATCTTTCCGACAGCGTAAATTCGTTACGCGATCGTATTAGTCGAATGTGTACGAGAAACACGCATAGCCGAACGGGAAGCGCGACGGGATTATTTCGTCGAATATTTGGCGACGCGCGACGGCAAGCCTATTCATAAACTCACGGGATACTTGCGTACCGTAAATTGCACGAACAAACGAAAAACTCGAGAAAACAAACCTAGCGCTCCCTATTTTGCTCACTTGTCTTCGCTTTGAACTCGCGACGAAAGAGTTAATTATACAAACAGGCGCGAACCAAACAATGACAAATACAACCGAGTCATTCGCGAAACAGCGGGTAAACTTGGGAAAGCGCATAATACCGGTGTGTTCTCGTTGCTTTGCGTCGCTCGCGTGACGGTAAATTCGCGAATCTGGGACTTCGATAAATCCTTCTTTCGTAGCGGCTGTTCTAATTTTTGCCACTTAAATTTCTCTAATTAATTATAATACATTCTAGGTATATAATATCGTTGCTTTATGTTGTTCGCGTGACGATGAATTTATAATTCTTGGTCTTGGCAAACCTTACTTAAATATGTAAATTGCCGTTTTATATCGCTTACGGTACATTCCATAGAGAATTATTTTGTAATTTAACTTAACCCATTGAAAAGCCCGAAGAAAATTTCTCGCGAATCGATAAAAACACCCGCATACGTTCGACGTGAGAAGATTTCGCGGGTTTGTCGGTGTCGAGAAGACCTCCGAGTCGTTCCGTAATAATCAAGGTAACGGTACGCAAACTTATGAAATCAAAATCAGCCGATCGGATGAATAAATCATTCAACGAGCGTCGTTCGGAATGTCAACTCGCAGAGTACGTTTGATAACGCTTGATAACGCTCGTACGCTCGGTAACTGGTACTCATGATGTCTAAAGTAAACGCCGATGGACGATTGCGAGTTTTAAACAATTGCTGAGAATTCCAAAAATTCTTTCGATCAGGGTGTTACGAGGAGACGAGGAATTCTGCTCTTAGAAAATCCAAGTTCCCGAAAAGCTTCGAAAGCAGTCAAGAATCTGTTATCCGCCAAGCGAAGAACGCATCGGCTCGTGTGAACGTTGCTTCAAGCGATTTTATCGAATTACATACTACATACCGTGGTCAGCTGTTAAATAATGCACGAGTCCAAAATGAATTACGGTCATCTTTCGTAGCTGACGAAATTGTTTCCCCCGCTCGTAAAGTATTTCTCTCCGTTGAAATTTCTCAGAGAACGCATAGCGGGATACTGCGCTTTCGTGGCGTTTTCATTGAATCGATTTACGTAAGAAAAGATACCGAGCCAGCGATATATTATCCCTTCGCTACGCCAAATACTCGCAACGCTCCTCGTACCGCGCTATCAAGTTTTTTCAGGCCGTCCAAAGTGTTCAGTTTTCACCTTTAAATTTTAGTTTATCGCTCCGTTGCCCCGATCATCTTTTACGCGGCTATAATTACATCGCAAATATAATTAGATTCTTCTTATTCGAATTGCTTCTTCGAAGTATCTAAAATAAATCTAAAGAACCCGCTATGAAAAATTCACCAGGAGTTTGATCCAGCTTGCTTAGTCTTTCGATGAAGAGCAACTGATATTATTTTTTATCGAACGAGCTTAAATGTACCTATATGGTTCAACGGTTACGCAACGCGTGTTACCAATCTGGAACGATTTTTAAATATTTATGGCCACCGCGCGTCGAGTAGAACAGCTTGCGAGGAAGTACTGGCGTGAACAATGATGATTTATATGCGTACGTTGGATGGTCATAAATTGTGCGTTACTACATGCGTGGAATAAGTTATGTGCCACGGTTGCGTCTATAAGACTAGGAAAAATTCGTTGACGCAAGCTGTTTCTGCTTTATTCGGTGATGATACATATTTGCCGGCGAGACAGGTGCGAGTTCGAAGATACTTGAAGCTTTTCACCGCGGAATTAATTAGAAGCCGAACAACGACCAACCTCGACTTAATTCGGAGTTTAATTCGTGAAAAGTGCACCGCACCGTTTCCCACGAAACTTTAATATCTGCCATGCATCGCGGTGCAATTAGCATTCCAACGCCCACGAATCGCGACAGCTCTCATTGATTCACTGTCCGTGCAGCGATGGTGTGCGCCGCACAACTAAATTCCAGGTACACGTTCGCCGCGTGCGTGAACTTTGCAAACAGCAATCAGCTTGATAATAACGCACAACGTTATCGAATCGTCTCTGCAAACGTTTACCAAAGTGCATTCGCGTTTGATGTTTTGGATCAACAGCTAACAAAATTGGAAAGGTTTCGAGTAAATCGGAAATATTTCACGGCCAATTTTACGAGATCTTCCGACGATTAAATGGTAATTAGCGAAAGTTTAGCCAGCCGAAATTGTGACGGGTTAGTCGAACTGCGCGGCAAACGTATTTTTACTCGAGTTAATAAATAATTTTTCCGGTTAACGGCCAACAATTTCGCAAATTGGACCGCGGCGTTTCAGGTATTCGGCGCTGTTTGGAAATTATTGAATCGACCAACGATGTATGAGACGCGAAAATTCTGCAGACTGTACCGTAAACCAAGTAATTAGTTCTGATTGAATCGTAGCGGATAGGTATGCACTCTCCCGGAACTGAACTGAACTGAACTGAATTTTAGCTATGCATTTACGATGCGCCTGTAACGCCGTCACTAATTGCCATTTACGCGGAACTGTAAAATTCGATTACCTCGTTTGTTCGTTAAGTCGCGATAAATCGAGGTTCAACGTTTACGACAAACTTAGCGAATCGTTTAAGTTTGCCACGACTCGAAGAAACTCCGTTCCGCTTATATTCGTTGGTAGTTGATTTATTTATTAAGGTATGTAATACGTGTAGTGTCCGCGCCTCCCATACCCAACAATAAGGAGTCAAATAAGAACACGAAACGTAGGGTACGGGATTGGTCGCGTAGGTAAAGCGCTCGACTGTGGATCCGAGGATCGTGGCTTCGAATCCCCGTGCCTTATTTTTCGGTTAGACTCCTACATACGTGTGATCGTCATGATCGCTGTCGCGAATAATAAAAGATAACCAGAATATGCGCCAGACTTACTCGTCTCGATAGATTTTCATCCAACGACAAAGAGTGTCGCTTCTCTTAAATCTGCCACGATGTTTTTATTGTAGCAAAAAAAAAGAAAATTTATAGTCACATTTTATTAAACGCTAGTTTCATTTCAGGGCCAACGAAGAATAAGAAGAAGCAGCCGTAATTCCTCGCAAAATTTCGGGAAACTTGAATCAGGACATAACCCGGACAATCGAGGGATTCCACAGCAGAGTTTACGCGGTCCTATAAACTTTTATTGGTCCGTGTTTTTTTCTCGTCGCGTGAGAATTGTCGTGTTTTATTCGCCGTGGCGCGTTGATTAGACGAAAGTCGTTTTTCGTTTGCTCATCGGTGAATTTGTATTTTTCCAAAGGTACGTAGCGAGAAATCAACTAAGAGTAAAAATCTTTGTATAGGTACGTATAGGTTGGAAAAATGATTAAAAAATTACACGCGAGTATCGAAGATGTGTAGACAGACAGACACTGTAACGTCATCGTAAAACGATTGGAAAACCAATAATCAACCGTTTCACCGCAATTAACAACGATTGTACGGAAACATTGTTCGCGTGAAAAATAGCAATTTGTCGACAACAAATCATCTTCGTCATCATCGACGATACGGACGTGTCTGTCGATAAATTTGCATGTCGAAGTTCGTCGGTCCATTTTTCCCCAATTTCCACTCGTTACGCCGTGATTTCTCTCGCCAACGCATTCGGTAAAAAATTAACGTCGTACTTGGTTTAATCAGCGAACGAAATCAGCTGAATGTAAACGAAGTAATCAGCGACGATTCAAGTGGGACAAGCTGGCCGTTGCAGCGTGGCCCGTTTACACGAAATCCAATATAACCACCGTGTATCCGGCGTCATAAATTTCCATTAGACTGTTTACCGAGTTATTTTCTCCTAGCGTGCGTTACTTTTCCGTTGGTAGCCGAAATTATTTATAAAACCTGTTTCACGAAGGAAAATCGCCAAGCTTCGCAGCGTCGACGTCGGCGCGCGGCGTCGAGTTCGACCCCGTTTCAAATTCAGAGTGTATTCCTCGCACTCGACAATTTCTATACCGATCAGCTAGACGGTATGTGTTCATTTTCAACGATGGATACATCTATCAACGCGACTTATGTTACGTCGATTGGAAAATTAAACGAATATTAAATCGATCAACTTTACGTAAACACATACATTCGTCGCAGGTAAAAAGTAGAGATATCTTGACGTTTCGATGGCTGGTTTCGACCGATCGTTATACATCGACGAGTTTTTAATTTGTCCGGTTCGACGTTGGTCGAGCAGACGTACGATATACTACATATTTTTTTATGCGAGATCTCGTAAAGGAGACCGCGCCCCGCGACGACGACTTTTAACCCAGGATTCATAAATATTCGCTTACGAGGCGTTCCTTCCGGTCGCGATCGAGTTACATTTTATGCATTCACAGCGATGGGAACGGTTCCCTGTAAATATTTGTAGGAAAACACATTAAAGATGAAATTAATCCTTCGTAAACCAATTTATATGAATTTGGCTTTCGAACGAAATTATACGATCTCTTCTCGTTACTTGAAACAAATTTCGAATGGAAAGAGGGAAACCGATGAAATAAGCACCATCTAACGCGATTTCATTCTGTAGAATGGTGCCTCATTGGACAACTGATATAGGGACACCGTCTGCGTTAGACAAGTAGAATGGCATCATGTACGGACAATTAGGTAGAACGGGACAGCTTCCAGTCAGACAATGTAGAGAAAATTGCGTCTAATCTTGTCAGTAAAATGAGGTCGCGTCTTGTCAGACAAATAGCGTTTAAATCCATCTTTAATTCGTTCGTATTCGTCGCTTCATTTACGTAAGGCAAAATTATTCATTTTAAACGACTTAATTATTTATCGCGTAACTATGATCGATCCGTGTAGGTTACACCGCGAATTGGTAAGTTCGGTTTTCATACTTTTGCAACGAATACAGACTACGTCGAAACGATAAGAATCATGCTGTCAGCGAATCATTGATTTCCTACAACTCTTTAATAAAACATATTCGAACACATGTTCGCATAAAGCTTTTCTCGCCTGCTTCGACACCGCGTTGAATAAATTCAATCGCAACCATGCTAGGTAGACGCCTGGCATGAATCGTTTATATTTGCGATCCCCTTTGGTGTTTCAACATCGTCCAACAATCTCTTTTATCTACTAGTATTTTTCTCATTGCAAAACAGGAAATTTTCCGGTCTACGTACGAATTTCAGTTAATCGAGTATAAAAAAAATTCGATGTAATCCCACTTGTTACGGAGTAATCCCAGTTCTGAACCAGTTCAGTTTCGAGACCAGAGACTCGTTATTACGAGTCGGAATCGGTTTCGCTCCCTCGGGAGAAGCAGTAAATGCGAATTATGGCGGATCACGAGCCAGTGCAACGGTATGGCGTAAATTTTTAATGTCCGATTTCACCTCGACTAGGTTGCGCAACGATTCCGGCCACCTCGAAGCGTGCCAGAGCGACGTTTCATTAGACGAGTGGAATCCGTATAACGGAAGAGGTCGATGCGACGCGCGATCAACCGGCGGCAGCCCGTAACTCCGTCTCCGGGGGTTAATTGCGAACAAAACCCTGCCGAACGTAAACGAAGTGGCGAATAAGCGTACCGGGGATTGAAATTACCAGGCCGGCCAATTACGCGATATAACGCGATCGTAGCGGCGGACGTGGGATTTACAGTGATCCGATAATTTCTATCGCGAGACCGACGCCGACGCTGACGCCGACGATCAGGTGTTTTCCCCGGCTAATGCGACTCTTTTAATTGAAAACCGATCGTTCGAGCTTCACTGGATTCAATCGTTCGAACGACATCGAAAGTTGTTACGCTGGAATGTCCACTTCTCCGCAGCAGAGGGGAGAAATATTTTCTTTTGCGCGAGTTAACGCGTAAACGAATCGATTTCTTCTATTATAATCATTTCTAAAACCGATCGTTACGATAGGAGTTTGGTGGTTGGCCAGAGTAATCGTTATACTTGTCGTTGGCATTCTATACGAGCAGACATGTATATTTCCAGTCCAAAGTTGTTTGGTGCAGGCTGCGCCTTCAGATTCGAGCGATGCCGACGGTCAGCGATTTTGTTTATGTTCCGGTGCTCTTTACCCTATACCGATTAGCTAATCGTGAATTTCACTTTGAATTAGTTGCCTCGGGACCATGTAACATGGTCGATATTTGAATACAGCCTAACCTGAGAGTACCTACCTGTCCGTTAACGTTTACAGCGAAAGAAAGTATAACTGCGGAGAGGGAAGAGAGTTTCACCGAGTGCGAATGAAAATAGAGAGACGAACTCGTAAATTCCACTCGCTTGGACGGATAAGATGTATTTAATGAATTAATAAAATTCCACGTTGGCTGTCTCCTGTGAATTGCACGTCTCTTACGCGCGCTATATTCTCGCTGCTATTATTTCGAATTTTATTGAGCTCCGTGCGCCACACTGGTCTACGCTTGAAATTCAAATTAAATTAGACCAGGAAGAGAAGAGGTCACACCTCCAACCATCACGTCGCGTTCATTGTCGTTCTTCCAGCGTGGATAAAAATTCCCTAAATATAAAATTTCCCTGAGTTTTTCCTTTAGACGTTTCGCAGTTATTCCAAGAATAACTAGCCGTTGTATCGTCGAAAAGGGTCGATATTAACCCTTTAGAATCCAGGTAGTGAATCGACCAGATGACTTATGGCGAACAGATGCTCCTCGTCTGACCGCGACCGCCGCGGTGCGATGCAGTGACGTCTCTATTCTAGGCGTTTCGCCGTATACCGACGTTATTCCCTTTGTCCGTCCAGTGAGCGTCTCAATCTACTCGAGCAGCGCGCGCCGCGACTTTGGTCCGATTGCCTGGCGCGACGAGTGACGTCTATTTCTAGGAGAACGTTTCTACTCTCGATGCGCATATCGAACGCGACCAGGCGACAGAATAAAGAATAGAGAATAAAGATTTGGTCCTCGTTGATAGAGACGAGTGTAATTATAAATGAAGCCTTTTCGTGTCGGATGAAACTAGCGGTCCAGAGAGTGCGTTTTCTAGCAGTCACGGCTGGCGAGAATCTTTGAGCCCCGTGTCGCGACTCACTCGGGTAGAAGTTTGATCTTGAAAGCGGCGTTACGCAATCTCGGAGCGGACAAAGTTCCACGTCGCGGTTAATGCAGCGCGTCATCGCGTGCATGCACCGACGCCGACGCCGACGCCGACGCGGCCAACTCCCGTGGGCGCATCGCCCGTTCTTCGTCGCGGTTCTCTCTCTCTCTCTCTCTCTCGTTCCGTTGAAACTTGGATTCGAATCGACGCCGACGCCGTACAGCCACTTCGACGTTTGTTCGGCCAGGCACCTAGGTGCCGGGGAAACGAGCTGAAACCAGACTTCTCGCGCGCCCTCGCCTTCCCTTTGACCCGACCCTCGCCGCCCGTCTCCGTCGAGCAGGGCTTATCCCAGCCGTCGAACGTTGTTTGAAAGATTCCCCGACGCCCGACTCTCCGCCTCGAAACGACTGCAACTTTGATGAAGTTCGCCACCACCGACGCCCGCCACTTTTGATCGCCGCGTCCCACGGGACCCGCGGGACCTTTTTCTGCACAGTTGGAACAGAAGGGTGGAGAAGAACGCCACTCGACTACCGGGGAAACTGTATTAAGCCTGGCCTCGACAGTTATTTACTCGAGACCCCCGCCTAGTCCCTGACGACAGGTACGCCAACTTTTTTGACGCCAGTTTACATCTGGCCAATTAATTAGCTGGTCTTTTTTTTCTCTTGTTCGCGTTTCAAAGACGTTGCATTTTGCGCCAACACGACCGTTGAAAACGTTGAAAAAGACGAACAACGTTTCGAATATCGTCGAACAGCCAAAACAATTTCCAGCGTTACAGACAGTGAATAAAGGCTAGCAACTCGCGGATTCCGTGCAACTCTGAAACCCGGAACCCGGATTAATAATGGGAAGCAGAATAATTGACAAGCGTATCGGTCGAAATACGAGTCTGTTAATTAATTATGTTTCGTTGCGTTGCGTTGCGTTGCGTTGCTGGCTACCGTGCACGGTGGCTCGGACCAAAGTATTCCCAAGATACTTTTACTCGGGCTGTGCCCAATATTATTCAGGGTAATGCTGACCGGATGGCATGGAAATAAAACAATAATACCAGCGTAAAAGGTTCCCAAATGGAAACGCGTTTCGATGAACGAGATTAAATGGGAAAACGCTTGCACGTAGTAAATTTTTATTTTACGTTTTCCATTTTTTATATTATCCAGCAAAATTTAATTACCGATATTTATCGATCGAGCTGCAAAATTTACGAGTCGCGCGTCAAGGGCCTACCATTTAAACTCCCCGAATTCTCGAACGCTGCGTCGATTAAAAATTCGTTGATTCCCATTAACGCGTCTTAAAAGCGAAGATTAAAGCGATACGATTTTTAGTTGAAAAATTTTGATGTTTGCGAGAGGTATGTTTACAGCTTCGCGATTAACCACGATACGGCATTCGGGTTACGTATTTCGCAGAATAAACTTTTCCACGTGGTTTATAAAGAATGCACCGGATCGTGGATGCGTCAAGTCGAAACAAATTTCGAGATTCCTTCGACGTGAAACGGACCAGTTAACGTTACTCGTTCAAAAGCTACGTTCGCACAAGAAACGAACTGAAATTTGCAAATGCTAACGCGGTCGATTTTGATACGCAACGAAAGCATGCATTAGAGGTTCCGTGAATCGAGTTACGAACGCTTTTCTTGCTCGTGCGGTACGGTACGATTCGAGTGTCGAGATTCCGCTCAACGCAATTTTCTTAAAATTACACCGAACGAGAGAGACATCGATATTAACGATAACTAATAATAAGTAGACCAGAGTTCCGATATAGAAAACTCTGCGAGCAGTGGCATACTCGAGACCAACGACATCCCGTTCGATTCGGATTCTCCACTATCCACGATCTCGTCCAAATTCGTTCGAGAGGTTCTTCGATTTTCCCTTGCGAAAAGAAACCGTCCAGCTCGTATTCGGTATCCGACAAGCTTCTCCGTCGACTTCCATTCTCGCACTTTGCAGCAATTCTCGGATCGAATAGGTGTTTAAACCGCTTCTGGTAAACTTGGTCGTTGTAGCCAGCGACTGTGATTCTTACCCGCCTTTTTCTGTTCACCTTCGACCCTTTTCCTCGTCGCCCTTTCGTTTCCCGGACGGTAGAACGGTACATCTCAAAGTCGAGTCGAATCTTCATGCAAGGATTCTAGACGGAAAGCTGCATTTTTTATGTACGCTGCGCATCCCTGGCGTTTCATCGACCGTCGACGCGCAAAGATTCCACGAGTGATGTTGGGTTTGTTCGAAAGGTTTTCCTTGGGTTTCCGAAGGTTTCTGTAAGGCTGGAAAACGTGCTCGGAGTCGAATTAACGCGGCTGCTGGTCGTCGCGTTCTAGGTCGTTGGAATCTAATGAATGTTTCTTCGCTGGAAGCTCGAGGAATGCTAATGGACCGTCGGGTTTACTCGCGAACGTTCCGAGAAATCGTGGAAAACTGCTGATATCGTTGCGTCGCGTCGCAACAATGGTGGTAAACAATATTTAAATTGCTTCGAAGAGATTTCGCAAATGATACTTTCGATTCCATTTTTTGAAAATGTCAAAAGAATTAGATCCGCGAGCGAGTGTGAAAGTTGGTTTGCTCGAGACAAACTAGAGAATTATTTCAACCGACATTACCGATAGCTATTCGAGTAGCAGCAAAAGTCTTGGACGAGAACAAAAATCGCAACGGGGCATTGTACCGGCAGAAATTTCACCGTACGTTCACCCCAGAGGAACGAAGGGAGCGCGGAGAGTTGAATGGAGAGGGCAAAGAAAGGCGGAGTCGAAAAATGGCCCGACAGGTTCGCTGCACGTGAGAAAACAGAAACGTTGGCTGGCGCGTGGAAGGGTCTCCCATTCAGAGATGCACGAAACGAGAACCGAGTTGGCATACGGAGATTAATTACCGCGTTTCATGGGGATGGATCCAGGAAACGTCCTGCGAATGCTGTAACACCTCGTTAGGGCTCGCCGCGGCTTTGCGTCCTGCGCAGTACTCGTCCAAGAGTGGCTTCAAAGTGCACCGTGAAACAAACGAATTAGCCAACTCGTTGGATTAGGCGGGCTGAACATGTCGCGCACTCGACGGGCACTCGGGATCCAAGCTCCGGGAAAGAGGCTCTGTCGCGACTCTGTTTGCCCAGAAATATCAACAATTTCATTATCCGCGAGCTACTAGTGGATTAGCAATCTACAAGATGGATCCGAGGTAACCGACGAGATTCGTTCTCGAACCGTCTCGGGATATCTCGGGTCGTGCAGCGGGACTCGACAAGTCGCGAAACATCTTCTATGTATATACACTGTTTGCGTGACGTAAAAGAAATGAAAATCTAGTACCGTGTACGTTGGAAATAAAACACGATAAAGAGAATAATACGGAAATACATGTTTCTTTTTCAAATTCGCGGCTCGACGAACACGAGTATTTATTTTCTCGCGTTGCTTCGTTACGTGTTTGCCCTTCATATTTTCACCATATCTCGGAACGGGTATATAAACATTGACGAAAAGGAAAAATCTAGCCCGTAAAAGGATTCCTATTTACCGCCGCGCCGCGATGCCCAAAACGTTCAATTTCCCCTTGGAAATATTGCCAACGTCTCGACGGAGGGTTCGCGGAATTCCACGGGTACTTGTAGATTCGAATGTTTCCTTTAAATCTGGAACTCCGATCCTCGTAATTCACAGACCGGCACCTCGCGAACGACTCCTGCCGCTCAACGTTACGTCCGTTGCGTTGCACGTTCTTGCGTGCCAAGCGTTCGGAAACGAAAAACAGGAAGGAAAAAGGAAAACAAATAAAACAGAGAAAAATTTGCTCGTCACGCTGCGACCGCTCCGAGATTTATGCCGCCGGCGCCGTATCTGGGCGCGTTCGTTGGCTGGATTTACGCGTTTTCACCGTTTGTTTTTCGATGCAGCGAGGCTCTCCGCGATCTCGCGATTTGGACAGACGTTTCGTCAAAACTTCCGACTATCCGTCCAGTTGGAAGGCGAGTTTCACCAAGTATATTTATGGTTTCTCTTTTATACGTAGGTTCGTTTGCCTATCCATCTATTATATTTTCAACATTTCTTCTTCTTAAAGCGTGATTATAACGTTTCGCGGAACAGGAGCAATAAGTATTATACATATAATGGGAATCTTGGAAAATAATAACTTTCCAAATCCACTTTCCGTTCTCTCGAGTTCGCGGCTGAAAAACATTCAACGCGGCTCGACGAAAAAGCAAAACGTCCTATGGTGGGAGGGAGGAAGGGCGAGGAAAGAGGGGACGGAAGGAAGGAGGTCGGCGACAGAGAGGGTCGCAGGATGCGCGAGAGAAGTCACCGGTGCAATTTCGGGCGCCGTGCTGCGTCGGGACGGGAATCTCTCCAACGCTTCACCGGAAAGCTATTCCCTCGAGCGAGCGAGCAGGGGCTCTACGTGGCGGAACAGAAGCCTACTACGCTGCAGGGGTGGTGGTGGTGGGTGAAACTTTTGTTTTCGCGGCGGCAGTGCAGTCGAGGTCGGTCACAATGCACGGACATGCTTCGTTCTCTTTTTCTTTTCCCTTTTCCCTTTTTCTTTCTTCTCTTTTCTTTTTTTTTCTTTTATTTTTGCACCCGCCATTTTTACGCCACGTTCTCGCGCCGATCGAATTTTATGGACTACGCTTCCGCGGAGGTTCGGACGTGGATGCGGAACTACCTTCAATTTTTCATTAATTGTCCCTCGCGACTCGATGGAAATTTTCTATGAAAGAATAAACGAGAAACATTGGCCGTTGTTCGGACAAGCCCAACATTTGTATCGTTCGGAAATGATTGTCAAGCTCTGTTTTGGAATCCCGCGAAAATCAGCGACGGCAACCGTCGCTGCTCGATTCGACGAGCCTTGGATCTATACCGTGCGATACGGTGCTAAAACTGAAGTTATCTCGTGTAAAAGTTTAGAGAGGAAAAGTTCAATTAACGAGAGTACACAGACACCGTGAAGAGATATTAAAATCCATACAGCCGGAAGGACAAAGTTTACCCGTAAGATACAAAATTAATTTTACATATACCAAACTATTTTCCGACGTCGCTTTCGAAGCCACAAAACTTTTAAACGCGTCGCAAATGTGACGTAATGGAACTTGTATACAACTTGTTGGCCAAGACGCGCCGTCGCGCCGTCTGCGTCCTGGTTTCGAAGCTTATTTCCTGACGCTCGCGATCTATCTGTCAGCCCTGTACACGCGTTTCTCGTATTTTCAGATGTTGGACAGGCCACACAGCCGGTATACGTCGCGTCGGAACTTTATATCGACATTTTATTTTCCTTTAAACGGCTGGTCGACCCCGAGAACTCGCCGCATCGAGGACTCGGAAACCGATACGCTATTTTGCGGTCCAATCGGTGCTTTCGAGTGCTCGACACTCGATGAAATTTCGAAAGCAATTCCCGCGTTTCGGGAACGCTATAACCGTTGAAAATCCGCGGGTCAACGCAGCAGAGTTAAATACATTACCGCATGACGACGCCGACGGCTAGTGCGAAAACCTTCACCGTGGTTTGTAAATTTGCCTGACGATTAAATTAGTCGTATCTTTTTCTTGTTGATATTTTCAAACAACGCCACACCTTCGTATACTCTGCTGCCCTGTATCTTATAAATTTCATTTTATTTTATCAGAACTTTTTTGATAAATATTATATATACAGTATACGAATTGTACGTTTGTTGATACGAGAGCGCAAGCTTGCGGTAGCGTGTCTCGGATCAAAGAGTAAAGCACAAAGGGGGCACAATTAAACGAGAAGATTTCATTTTCACGAAAAACGTCGGTCTCGCAAAGTGCTGCTAAGTGGCGCTGGAAACGCAGCGTTGGAAAACTGTTGGAAACTTGGTCAACGTAAGATACGCGAGAGCGGCAGCCTTTGAGTCGAGCTCTTCTCGCTTTGCATTGAAGAGTCGAGCACTTTGTAATTCCACTTTATAGGCTACCATGTCGTGTTCGTTATATGGAGCAATAGCGTTTGCGAAAGCGATCATATTTGTGTTTTCTTCGTTTTCTTCCTTTTTTTTGTAATTATTTATATTTTTATTCGCGTGTTTCACGTTGCGTTTTCGTTTGCAAACGTGCTCGTTCCGTTGACGAAGATACGAAGAAAAAGTACGACAAACTACCTCTCCGCGAGATATTTTCAAATCGAAATATTTCGTACATGTTGAATTTCAGCCGCTCGAGTCTCCACCAAGTAGAACAGACGCGACGACGATACGTTGACCCTGGCCTGTTACGTAACGAGTAATCGTTTGTTGCACGATTTACGTTTACCTTCTTTGAGCCGGGCAGTACGGTTCTTTAACTTTTCAACCCCTTCGGACTTGAATTTGTTTTTTAATTTCAGAAAAATTCACTCGAAAGTGTCGCAATTCGGCCGTTTACTCGGCACCGACTCGCGTTGCGTCGCTCCCTTGCCAAACAATAATTAGCTAAAGTAAATAATTGTCGTAGGTTCGGTATGCGACATCTTCTAGGTCTCGGCTACGCGCGTTATTTGCATACAGTCTCATCAGCAGACAGCAGTAGTCGGCGGGATAATTTGAATATTGCGCGTTACTCGCACTGATGAGACATAATTCGAGCGAAGACACAGCGCGGAACAATTTCACGCCGCGTCGTTGCGGGGACACAAGGCGCGGGAATCTTGATGAGGTGTTTTCACAAGAGGACGGATGCCTCGAAGAGGCCGCTTCCTCTGCTTTATAAATACCTCGGGCAAAACTTCCGATCTTCCGCGCATCATTTACCCTGTCTTGTTAAACCCTTCCTCGCGATGCAACGCTACCGCGTTTGTTCTATGTTCGTATAAGAGGAGAGGAGTAAGCTGCTTTTTCGGGAATTTCACTTAAATTCGGATTAAGAGCGATTCGTCGGCATTAGTTTTGGTAAAAACGAAACCATTTTCGCTTGTAGAATCTATCCTCGGAAGGGAAGATGCGAGCGAATCGAGTACGCGAAACGTTCGCAAAGAAATTGACGCTCGATCTATTTTTCAAGCTCCGTGAAACGTTGACCAAACCATGGACCAATTTCAGCCGCGTTGTTCGAATGAATTGCGGTTATTCGGACATTCTAACTATCGCGCGTACTAAAGCCTGACGAGTCCGAGAGTAAACCGCGATGCTGCGGCGATATCTCGGTTACAGCGTCAGCGGTTCCGATGTTCATATCGTTGGTACCAGCAAAATCATCGAGCACACGCGTAATAATATATACGCTTATTAATGCTCGTCGCTTCATTTGTTCACGACTAGGAGGATTGTTATTTTGGAAGCGATAACGGGACACTGGTGAAACCCAACGAATATGTAAGCCGAGACTGGTAGTCGCTGTATATTACGGTTTTATACTCGACCTGAAAATTTATGGATCGTCTGATGCCCCGACAAGATCGATAATTTATACGTAATGATCCTTTCGCCGATACAAATGTATATTTATTAATTCGAACGTTTTACTCTTTATAATTTCGGTGTTTCGGGGTGGTGATCCGAGACAATTGGAAAATGTAGGCATGGTAGATACGCGATACGAGAGAATATAATGCAACGGGTAACTGAATAATAAATACATCGATGAAAGTGTAACCACCGTTACTTGGTTGGTGCTTGTTTGCTTATGACACAAAACCTACCGATCGCGTCCAGTCGCTGTATCTTTTCTCCATTCCCCAAGGAAAGCTACAACGACTACCGCTTCTCTAGCTCAAGCACCAAACGAATAACGTAGCAAAGCCCCCGGGACTAACGGAGGGTTAACGAGCAATCGACAGTGACCAGTTCGCGACAAAAGCATCGAAAACAAAAGTGAACGCCATCCAAGAGGAACGAAATGGTCGGAAAATCGACCAAGAGTGCCAAGAGGGTTGTTAGGTTGCTCGAGCTAATTCGTAATTGGAAGTAAGGTGAAGGTTGGTGAGATTGAATTTTACGTCAAAAGGAACGATCGTATTTCGATCGTTTTCATCTGGTTTCGTTTAGCGCGACAGTTGCGACGCGACCAATGAAATATTCGAAAATACTTACTCGTTTATTTATCGAACGGCTCAACAGCCATTATCCTACTCCTACATTTATAAATATATATCAACAGTTTCAAATGCAATACCTTTGTTGCTCGCATTTTTGTTTGTTATTTAAATATCGATATTTTTTCATTCCCATAAAACAATTCATTTACAATTTCTAGAAAAATTCGCGAAACGTTACGTTATCGACGAAAATTAATCTGATAATTTAATCGAGATTATACAGAGTCTGTATTATGGAACGTAATCGAACGGAAAGGGATGGGAAAACTATGTAGAAATCACTGACCGGAGCGAGAAAGAATTTGAAGACGTTACAAGGAAGGTGTAGAAAATGACCAAGAAAAGTATAAAATAGAGATGGGTACGCGAATGTAAAAGAAAGAAATAATGGAAAAGGAACGTCGGCGTTGAGTAGAAAAAAGTTAGCGGATCGGTAAAGGAGGAAGACGAAGAATGGACGCTGACTTGACAAAATTGGAGCGTAAGAAAGTTTGCAAAAACAATGGAAAGAGTGGAAGACTGGACACGATACAAAGGTGAAGAAGAAAAGTAAAGGTAAGGGTGGAAAAGTAGCTGTGCAATAAAGGACGAAGAACGGCTGCCAAGAAAAATGGGGGAAAGAGAGCAGAGGGCGAACCAAAAAGAAAAGAACAAAACAATAGAAACGACGGAAACGTATGTTGAGAAGGGGTTAGCGGTGGCACAGGAAAATATGAGAAGATAATGGAAAAGGAAACGCGCGGATACGATACCATGGATTCTTCGGAGAATGAGAAGATCTTCTGAAAATATCAAAGACCTTCCTTGTTTCTTGTTCTGGTTACACGCGAATAACATTCTCGGTCGAGTCTATGTGCATCTGACATACGCGATTGCGGAAAATATACACCTAACTCGTGCAGCATATATGTATGTTATAATATAATATGTATATAATATATAAGTAGAAATAGCTAGCGATGGTCTGACCGACCCGCTCCTGTACTTTGTACATCGAGACGTTCAAAGTAATTTTTCTCGAAAACGAGAAGCTAAGAGAAGGTTTATTGTACTTTTTCGACTAATTTGTTAACCAACTTCGAACAGGAGGAGGTTACTCTATTCGAATGTATACTCTTTTTTTTCTCGCGTAGAATCGCCACGTCTGGCACCAGTTAGGTACACGGGACCGTATTTATCCGAGTAAGTGTACGAAGAAAGGAGAAAAGGAAAATACGGCGATGCGAAAGTTGAATCTTTGGTCGTCGAGATACTCGGGTGAGCGATAAGGATGGTTCAACGGTTTCAAATGGCGACAGCTCTCGAAGAAGACGACCTTCGCAGCACGAGGAAGGTTGTCGTTAGCCTCGAGGACGAGCCACGGAATTGTAACTACGTGACCGAGCGAAATTAAAGGGTAGCTCGGAACGAGGCGAAAGGACGCGCCCCGGTTAATAGCGGGGCGGAGAAGCTGTCCTCTAAAAAGCAGCCAGTTAATAGGCCGAGAAAAGCTGTCGCGTGAAAATTTATAATGACAGGAGCGAGCCTTTATCGTCCATCTAGCTTGCGCCAATTGTAAGGAGAATCTCAACAGAGAAGAGGCGGGGGTGGATCGGAGGGTAGCTCGAATATTGAAACGAGCCGGTTAATCGATGCGGTAGAACCTTGAACAGAGAGCCACCTACGATGATTTATGGAATCGTTACCGACACGAGCTTCTCGAATACGTTTATAATTCCCTTGTTAAAGGGACGCTCGAGCTATGGACATTTTAAATATCGACCTTTCTTTAACTTTACTTTTCTGGCAAATGGACAACTGAAATTTACAAATTTCGTTAAAAAATTCTGTAAGATCTAAGGTTGTACGAGTTTATACGAGTCGCTGGATACGATCGAAGAGTAATCATTCCGTCTGTAGGGCTACTTGTTTTGGTTGGAACGGACCAGATTTCAGTGTGTCTATTCGAGGGTTAATAAGTTGAGCGACTGGTGATACATCGATCGAAAGAGCGAGGTCAGGTGTACGCGACAGCGACCGACAACAGCTGCGCTGTCCAAGTCACGTGCACGTGACAGCGGCTGATAGCTGTTGGCTGACCAAGTTCAAAATGTTAAGATCTTACGTAAAAATTGATCCGTTTTCGTGTCACGTTTCCGGCAAGCGAATATCGCGAACAATCGCGGTGAAAACAATCGTCTCCCCGTAGGTTGAGCAAGAATTTTATTCCTGGAGCCACGAATACTTCGCAATCGGCGCGTAGAATTGATTAACGAGCGGCTTGCCAATGGATTTCCCGCCCCGCCGAATACTCGATCCCTAGAGAGAAATTGCGTAACAGATCGTGTAATTGTTAAGCTCCACCTCCAACGAAATTTTCCGCTCTCGAGGACTCGCGCGAGCGACGCGGCAGTGAGACCACCGCGAGAGCGATGCGTGTTTGCTAAACGGAACAACCGTAATTATTTCTCGGGCTCTAATTTCCTTACTCTTTCGGTGTATTTGTTATTGTTAGAGCATAGATCGTCGTACGTACGACACGTTGTTTCCGTGAAAAATCGATCAGAGTCGCTTTATTCGTTATTCGAAGGGTTCGCGTAACAGATTTATTCGACGAACTAAAGTTATATCTCGTTTGGACCCCTTCTCTTCGGAACCTGAACTCGACGCTCCCTGTTTGCGTCCTCGACAATGGCCGAGCAATTTCACATACGAGTGCTATTTTTCAATTGAAAAACCACCGCTCTAGTGTCGACTAAAAAATGCGAACTAGCAGTTCCATGCGTATTGACAGCAAACACCGCCAACATTTTCCACGAGTCGCGTTGCGTAGCGTCGGTTTATACGTTCGTTTCGTTCTGTGCCAGCTGCGCGTGTTTCCCAACGAAACACCCTGGAAAAAACGCGATCGAACGATGTTTTCGCGAAAATACGTTAAACGCTTGTTGTCCGTCCTTTGCTTGACGATCGCGTGACACCTGGATTTCACCCGCAGCACACAGTCCGTGTCAGGGGATATCGGCGCGGTTTACTTTCCCCGGTTACCATGAAACACTGCCGGCAACCAGACACTCTCGGTGCAGCGAACATAATTTTTAACGCTTCGATTTTCCACGATTCGAGTGAAGCTGCTCTGTCGACAGGTGTTGCGAGGAACGCGACAATCCGTTAAGTAAACGAACCGTAGGTTTCGAAGCTTGTTTTCGAGCAACGTAACGGTAGGATCGGAGATCCAGAACGAAGCAAAGATGGAGGTTGTTCAGACTTGTTCGAAACTAAAGGTAGAGGATGAAACTTGTTTGAAACTAAAGGCAGAGGTTAAGAGTTGGTCCCGAGGGTGGAGATGGATTCGAAGCTTATTTCATACGGACGGAAGAGCTTGCGAGTTTGTTTCAGTCTGGAGGCAAATGTTCGGGGCATGTCTCGGGCCAACGCAAACGATGGAATTAGCGATTTATCGTAAACTAAAGATAAAGTTGGCTGATGTTTGTTTAGGTGTACGAGAAGAGGAAAACGAGTCGTTGTCCGACGATAGGCCAAGTAACCTATTTCGAGAAAGGAATTAACAGTCGGGTGATCGCGAACGGTGGTCTGTGCGCGATATGACCGCTATATTACCCTCGATGTCTCGTGCAGGTTGAGGATGGAGGTCAGCTTTCCCCCGAAACAGTTTACGACCTATAAAAAAGAATCTGAAAAAACTAAAGGTCCCTCTAGCGATCGACTACCGTGCTTGGATATACGCGCGCAAACACGCGCTTCTTTCAATTCGTATCCGTTTCTTCGATGGAACGGAAGATAAAATGAAACGTAGCGATCGAAAATTTCTAATGGAACCGAAAACATTTGAAAAGGATTTGAAAAGATCAAGTTTACATGCGCACTTTCCGCAAATATTGAAGATGTTAGTTGAAATTGCTAGCGAACGTTTAGCTCTCGAGAGTTTTGGCCAACCCATGACAGACCGCAACACGTCCATGATCGACATTTCGGTGAACCATCAAAAGGCATCGCACGTACGTGTTACGGGGTGCGTCGAGGGTTCGAGCGAGGGCTGCGTGTATGTAGAGTGGTTCGAGGCAAATAATGGGGAGGCTCGGAGTAGATTGAATGCAAAACAGTGGAAGCCCGAAGTGATCGACCCCCGTCCACAATTGGTCAAATTCGATGGTTCGTTCGGCGCGGCGCGGGCGGTCGATTCAACGAACAAGTTCGACGCTTCTAGCGGAAGCGTGAACTCTATTCGACCCTATCGACTTCGTCAACATTATCTACCGCGTTACATTATCGATTTCTCCACCCAGAGTACCCTAGCGGAAGGAAAAATCGTTTCCGGGAGAATTTATACGCCCGTTCGATTCTTGGCACAGCTTCTTCCGTCTTTGAGCTGCTCGTCGCTTAATGCACGAATCGTGTCCTACTATGCATGCTGGGTAATTCAATCTTGCCGCGAGATCTCCATCTTTCCAAATGTACACACGATTATTCCAGCTACGGTAGAAAAAGAAGAAATATACAAGCGCGTGCAAAAAAAATTGATAGATGCAAACATACGAAATCGTCACGCTATCTCGTATTTATGATTTCGTTGAAAATTCGCAAGCGAGCGTATCGTAGTCTCACGTTAATCGCTAATCCGTTCACGAGAGATCTTCGTCGCGTTAAAACTAACGCGTCGCGACTCGCAAGACCAAGAGGACCTATACATGTATATACTATGTATACCCTATGATGTATACGCTACGCTACAGATTATAACGTCGAGCGTCGCGTTGGATATCCGTCTTGGAGCCCCTAAATCCCAAAGCTGCTCCTCTGTTTCGACGGGTCGCTTAAACGCTGTAACCCGTGCATTCTTGGCACACTTGGCGAATTTAGTAGCGTACGCACAGACGTCGCGGCGCGGCTGGACTGGCCGGTATGGTCGGTTCATGTGAACCATTCTCTTCTCCTTTTCGAGAACTACGTATACAGAGAAGTCGTTACATAGAAATCTAGAGCGCGGAGGAGCAGGCTCCAATTTTGCCAAACGGCTATACGTTTCCTTGATAGTATTCAACAGCCAGAAAAGTATTACCGGGCGAATCTGTCGCTTGCTGAGAAAGAAAGGTCTAATACAGGAAAAACGAGAATTAAATGCGGTCCTTTCAATTCTAACGTTGCCAGGATCGTTCTTTTCGCCGTGACACCCCTTTTGCGTTCTTCATTAAATTAGCAGTTAAAGCGTGTTACGTACGCACCGAATCCCACCGCCGCCGCTGAATCTCGTTAACGAACTCGGGCACAAATTTACTCGACTCTTTGGCCCTTGTTTGCTCTCCTCTCCCTTTCCTTTGTTTCTGCTCTCTGATTTTTTCCGGACGTTACAAGTTTTAACCGCGCGATTAAAGAAGAATTCCATTGAAAATTAGTCGCGAGTTTGAATTTTTTCCGTAATAATTGCTTGTTTCTCAATGATTCTTGTGAATCGCGTCTATGGACGAGCCGAACGGATGAGAATTTATTTTTTCTACCGCGCATCTGATTCTTATCTCGCGATTTAGACGTTTAGATACGTTGTTACGTTAGGTCGAACGATGACTGTTGACGGCTGTCATGTCAAATAAAGGGTGTAATAATACGCGTTAAAAAAAGTAATAATATTTTATCGCATATAGTCCCGGCCGCGACGAAGTTAAAGAGAAAACAGAACGATTTAGCATTTTCATTATTGGGAGCGTTAAAATTGCACGTGTCGAGAATCTGACAGGCTTTCCATTTTATTCGAAAGTAATCGGACGCGTTGCTTCCCCGAAATGTAGCGTTATTTTGGTGGAATGTTAATTAGTATTTCGCTCGCGTCAGATAAATCCTAATTTTGCTACAGGAGAGCAGAAAGAGTGATTGGGCATTATCGAAAACACGTTACATCCGTTCCAAACGAAATTACTTTCCAGTTTTAATTTTCCCCTTTATTTCGACAGAACCCTGCGAAAATCGCAGCCATCAATTTTTGTCAATTAACTCCCAGGTTCGATTCCGGTCTGGTTCGCAATCGCTGTCAGTTAATATCCCATCGGAGTTCGATAAAATTGCTCTTCATAGTTGAACGAGTTCTATTTGACCGTCTCATTGCCTCGAAATCGGTATTCTTTTTTTTCCATTTTCGATGGCGCCGATGACATCGATTTGTCGAAAAAAGCTCAAAACATCCTATCGATTTAAATGCGAAATGCAAGTTCCCGACGACGCGATGAGACGAGACGCGACGCGCAACGTCGTCGCCGATGACGACGCCTCGATACCCTTTGCAACGACATGCAGCTTCGACTAATTGTTAACGACTTCTTCGACGAGAACATTCCGCAATCTTATCGCGCACACAGGACCGAGGCGAGCATCAATTAACACGTTAATACGGTTTATAAACTTGCCTGTATCGACCAGATAAACTTTCGCTCCACGCTTAAGGGTGCAACTTTCTCGAATAAGAAGCTTTGAGTTAATTACTTCCGCAACCCTTCGCTACCAACGCTTTCTCATCGTTTTGAAATAAAACGAAAGTTAGCAACGCGTTACGGAAACCAAGTAAACTGCAAGTTTGATCTTGGACTGTTTCTCCATATTTTTCGTCAATTGTTTTATTCGATTCCAAGTATTTTTGGCAAACGTACGATGTTTTTTCATTCTAGACCACTATTCTAAATCACCGTCGTTATAATTCGTACATTATAAAAAGGAATATATTTTCCTATTATATTTAGTTTTTTACCACGAAAAATATACGAATCCGGATCGTCGATGCTCGCAACAGCGTATTTAATATTATCGTCTGCGTGCCACGTCGTTATTAGCGATCGTAAAATATTGTCGTGGTTGATATTTAATTATCGCACAATAGCTGGCGCATCGTTGTACTTTGTTGCAACATTTTTATCGGCGGGATACAAGTTAATTGAATAAACCAAGTCCCATTCCGGCGAGAATTAATAACGCGGAAAATGCAAAATGTAGCTAGGGGATTACATTAATTAGCCACAATTAAAATACGGGGCAGCTGGGCGTAGGCATTTTTCCAGCAACGTCCGCCTCTGTTGCACGTGCTCGCGTGAAACAGAATTTTTAACATTTTATCGCTCTGTCGCTGGAAATATCGTGCATCTCGAAATTCGAATTCGTTAAATTACAATTACAACAAATATAATTTCAAGCGCGACGACCTGTGCGGTCTTTTGTCATGATTCAGAAAACACTTGAATGATGGTTATGATCGGAGCATTGCGAGCTACAGTTTTCCCATAATTCGATACGTTATGTTAACTCGAATGACAGAGAAATGTAACTCGTCGAGCACTGGTACTCTGTTCGAAGGGATAGATTCGAAGGGACGATTAAACGGTAAAATGGTCAAAGTTTGTCTAATTTTATAATTTACGACGACGGTCGTCGACGGACGCGAAGCACAATCACGTTGGACTTTGAATGTTAGCGAACTTGACAAACGTAAACCATGAAATTCAACGGCAACGTAAACCAAATACGGGAACGTCAACTTGCAACGTGCTTGCATTCGTACGGCATTGAATAATATTTGACCGTGCGGCGACTGCCAGTGTAAATCGAACCATACGCGCAAACGATTGAGCTTTCGATTACTGTGCAGCATCAGAATACAAACAGTCAACAGTGGCAAGCATCGAGCACTCTACTTCCGAATTCACGTTTAAACCTGACGTTCGTTCTTTTAATCGATCGACTCTGTTGGGCTAGTTGGCCTTCTACCCCGTGACCTTGGGCGTCGATTTATATAGCCTCGATTTTTCGACGAAAAACCGTCGAATAAAAAAATGATCAGAACACAGAAAATGAAGAACGATACGAATAGATTCGGTCGAATTCCTTCGGGATTTAGTCGAGGAATAATAGCGTCGGTTATTCTCGAATCCATCAGATTGTTATAACGTTTCAGTGGACACAGCTAGTCCACATTGCAACTGAACATTTGTGGTCGCACTGTTCGCGCGTTGGGGCAAAGCGATCACGGTTTCACAGTGACACGTTCGCGCCAACTGCGCCAACTGCGAAACGAGATGGTGGCGAGGTTAACGCAATGCAGCATGCATATTCATACGTCATCGGGATAATCATCGGTGGATATTATCGGCGTGTGTTTTATAACGAATAGGTGGTTTGACGGGTTCGTCGATAATTTATTTATATTCTGTTCGCCCCGTCCAAGTGCTTCCAGTAATCGAACGGACTGTTGCTCGTTGCTCGATTCCCTACCGTATTTTCGTATTTCGATCATCGCGGAAGGAATTTTCAGCCATTTCAAAATTCCTCTCCATCATCTATTTGCCGTAGCATATGTTCGGTAAAATTGATTTTGCAAACATTTGTTGTTGTTAAAACAAAGTTCAGGTTCGTATCAGCGATGGCAATTCGTACACGGGTAAATGAAATAAAACCCACGATTCTTGCACACCGAACTACGTTTGCATGTTGTTTCCAATTAAAGTTAATTGCTGTTGCTCGTTTCATTCGGAGACACTTTTTACGTGGCAGATCTGCGCTTGGCCGGGCCACGAAGAGCATTAACGCACAGTTCGAGAGCTGCGAAAACGTGGCCAAGACACAGTTCCAGCTCGTTAGACTACGCCCGGAAAACTACTCCCTTCCGACACTTTTTCCGTCCACCGTTCTCGCGGAAACGGATGCTCGCGCAACCGACCGTGGTTCCCCATTTCTTCATTTTTCTCGTACGCGATGTAGGTTACAACGCGGTTTGACCGGTGCGAGGAAGTCGAAACAATTTTTTTTTTTCACGTTTCAACCCTATCGCGAATCTTCCTCGCGAGTACCGTTGCCGATGGGTGGCCGCGGTTGTTATTCCAGTGGATTTACCGTTTAAGAGGAAAAATCATGGCGGACCAGCAATTAAACCGACACGGATTCCGCGCACGTTTTGGCTGCGGCTGATCGACGGAATCCCGGGCGCATCGAATTTATCGGCGTTTTATGACGGGTCGTGTCGCGTTGTTCGAGTCTTGGGCGTCTGTTTACGACGTCACGTTCGGAAACCATTTACGCCGGTGTTGCACACGTCGCCGATCATCCCCTTAATGGAAAACGTCGCGGCCACGGAGGGCCTCGTTTTTCACGATCCAGGGAGACGTCCCGTTGTCGACCGGGCCAATCTACCCCATCTACGGTAGGAACGAGTGGAGGAGCCAGCGACTGCATTTTCGTGTCGTCTGGCACCTGGACCCCAGAGATGCAGTCGGACGGACGGAACCGAGTTGTACGCGTTCTTTCTTCCGACCGGGAAGATTACGTCGCTTCGGATAGCTCGAGGTGAAGAATTTTTCCTTGGAAAAATACAAAACGACGAGAGACTTCGGAGACGGGCAAAATTCTTATTTAGATATAAATTTTAAATTCGATCTTGCGACTTTTGCATTTACAGCAAGGCTGGTTCGATATTTTCATTTTTACAAAAATCTCGAGAAACTTTCAACCGCCTCGTTCGGTCTATCGTAACGTACAATCGATCGATGGTAAAACGCTAGAGACGATGTTCTCCGCCAATTGGACCCTAAACGCGCGATTCTGTGCGCCAATTCGTCTCTCATAAGCACCACTTTGTGCCAGTCTGCCCGATAAACTCGACAGTTGCAATATCGGGTGCGTTATCGTCGAACAGCGTGCCAGTCAACGAGCACTCGCGTAATAATTACGTAATACTGGCTGCCGGCTGATTGATTTCTTCGAGCGACTGGAAACTGAGCCGCGGCAATTACTCGACCCGGCAGCGGGCCGCTCGTGCTGTTTCCTCTTTCCGAATTTCATCGTGTCGCGTTGCTTCCTCTTCCGTCGCTCCTATTCCTTCCTCCGTCTTCTTCCTTTCTTTTCCTTTCTTTCTCTACGTTCCTGTTCTATGCCGCGGAACCGCTCGCTAATTCGTATTCATGGGAGTGAACGAACAGCAACGAGTCAACTTTAAATTAGCGTATCTTGTAGAAACTTTCTCCTACTTTCCTTGCGGAATCAATCCCTTTTTTTCAATTTACATCCATTCTCCTGTAGCATAATCGATGTAAACTCTTCTCTTATTCACTTATTATATTTTATCTTGCACCTCAAGGCCTGAAAGTTCACGTCGAATAAAGCGTAACGCGACTCGAAACGAAAAATCTGGCGTTTCTACGAGTCTCTAATTCGAATTTTGTTCGATTCAAAATTCCAGCTAAAGTTTGTCCCGGTGTTGCGTAAATAAAATTCATTTCCAGTTCCAAGAAGCTGTGCAAACAATGCAAGTACCGTAATCTCGTTTTTGCCCCCATTAAGTGGCACGAGTAAACAATTACTCAAACGCGTCTAACATCGCGCGCCCCGAGCCTCGAATTATACCATAGCCATGGGAACAACAACGTATTTCGCACCAAATACTAATTTCTCAGGGTCGTTATAAGCGACCGCGACGTCGCTACCGCGCTACCGACTAACGACTATAAGTAACTATTACGCAACGTTGCTAATGGACCCAAACACCGACTATAAGAACGAACGCGGAGGAAACGGCACCAAGACGTTTTCCAGGTGCCCACCCCGTTCTTAATCTCGTTTCGCGTTCTGCTACTGTTTCGCGAACGACCTCATTAACTTTAAAGGTTCGTTAACGTAAATCATAGAATACACAGTCGTTACGGGAGGCTTTGGGAGACCAATTGTCTCCGTATCGTTCGTCGTCACTAGCCACCGCGACGTTTGCATTAATGTTACGATCTCCGGCCGCCGTCGTTGCACTTTTCGAATCGTCTTGTCCTCTGTTTTCCATTTCTTCGGTTAACCTATATCACCGGCCCTGGAGTGCGGTGATTCTCGTTTTCGAGTACGAATTTTTCCATCCAATTTTCAAACGAAGAAAACCGTCTCCCGAGCCGAATATACCGCCGATATTTCAGCGCTTGTAAGCGTATAATCGTGTCGCGCTTATCCGAGATATTCTAATTGGTTCTAGAAGAACGGAAACACAATTGCATTTCGGAGTGTGCGACTAGCTGCGCGCGGTTCGTCGTCTTTACGCTCGGCCCAGGAAACGGATGGAAAGGTAAAGTTTGTAATATTCGCTGAAAGCCTGATGAGCGACTAGATGAACGATTCGAGAGGAATAGCTGGGGCAATCGCGACTGACAAACCGAGAAACACGTAACGCGAAAGATGGATAACTCGCGATAGACGAGGAACGACAGGGAACCGGCCCGTTTTGCGTCTATTCATTCATCTACTCGTCATTTTTGCCATTTTTGCCATTTTTGTCGCCTGATGTTTTCCGCGTCCACTTTCTTTGCATGCCGTGAGCTTTATCGTATATCGCATCTCGACACGGATTACAAAGTTTCGATTAACGTTCATCATTTGCTTTTCACCGAATACTTTTAGTTTTCATTTTATAATGTCTCCAAAGAACCTGGTTTATTTGTAGCCAGGCTAGAATATCTCCGTTAAAACACAGATTCCCTTTGTATTCGCGATTAACTGCTCATCGAGCAATTTCTCCCGCGTGGTGAAAAGTAGAAACCGTGGCAGCGTACACCGGGACAAATTAATGCAAATGCCAGAGCGCTTCCCAACAGCGCCTGTTCGATTAAGATCTCCCGACACCGTCGCGTCGGCATAGAGATGCGCGCCGGAATCCAGGAAACTTGGAGCCCTGTGCAGCTTGTATGATTGATCATTCGAGTTAAATCTAGAGCACGCTCGCGCGCTAATTACCGGCTGGCGTGTCACGAATGAAATTATTCGATCGTTTAAGTGTTCGACGCCGATTAGCCCACGGCGCTTCGAAATACCATGGGGTTGGTACATTCGATGGATCAGTGTTGCTCAACCTTTTTCGACTCGTCGCTCGCTTCCAACGCATCCATTTTCATCTTTTTCTAACCGATTCTTAATTAACCTATAAATTACGAACAAATAGGTATAATGCATTCCTCGGGGCTACAAGATAGAATCGAGCCAAACCGCCACCGCCGCCGACACTGCCGCCGCCATTACCGCAGGCTACGGAAACTTTTTCCCTCCCCACGGGGGAGTCTTTAATCCTGTCGCTGTTTATCTCTGTTAGTGCGAGCGGTGTAATTAGAAGTAGCGAGTATCCTGGGCAGAGAACACTCGAACCCTCCGCAACGTGGCACGTTTTCCCGTATACATATATGGGTTGGTCTAAGATCGTTGGTCGCGTATCAAGGTAGATGCGATGGATGCCCTCGCGATCCTCGCCATCGCGTTATCGGTAACACAAAAATGCACACGTTGAAATCTCGGCTCGACAACGAGAATTTTCATGGTTTTCCGATATTTCCTGTTGCGTTCGTGACTGAACGAAGAAGAATATGCATATATAGAAGAGGCAAAGGTTTGAAATACGGCGCTAAGGGGTCGTTAGTTCGCCACGGAATTTCATCGGATACATACTTTGGATACATATCGCATATTTACTGCAGCCGCTTCCCCGAGATGATTTCTCGCGAGGTTATTTCAATTCGATACCCTCCCGGCATCGAGATATTTCGTGTATCGGCCGGTGCTCCCGACAACGTATACCTTGCCTTCCTCAGACCTATCATCTTTATGCGTAGGATGGGTGTGATGTACGAGCTCGACTTCACGTTTCTTTCGCGGTGCAGATAACCGTGAACGTGTACCCGTGCGCGAAGAATTTTCTACCACCGAAACACACCAGAGCACTCGAGCATGAATGCGCGAGGCTAGCACCGCTGCGCTCCAAGTATATCGCCTGGCTTCCCTGTATTGGATGTTTCGCGAAATATGGCCATAATTTCGGACACGAGAATGGCCAAGTTAATATTCTCGGTATTTAACCGTGCGATTAATTTACACTCGATTTACCCGGCTGATCGTTCAGCTACGATTTCGGAATGCGCTACGAATCGAACGCAACGTTGTAAATACATCTTTTAGCGGACTGCGAAATATCGAAATTTTATCGAATTACTCGACACCAAACACAGAAATCGATTCGACGTGAACGATTAGCTCCATCAAAGCTTGAATCTCGATCGTTTCCGTAACTAGACGATCTTTCGATCGAAAGTGGCCTTTCCAATCCCGGAATGCGGAACACGATCTACCGCGGTGTAGCAACACGTGCCTAGCGATCACGCTCGTCTTCCAGTGAACCTGGAACCTGGAAGGTCGTCTTTGTCCATGTTGCGCGATGCGCGCAGCTGCATCCGCGACCAACGCGTACGTGACAGGACTTCGGAGGCTGTTCGCGGTTCGCGCGACGGAAAACGTGCGTCTACAGGTTGTTGGTTTCTCGCGAGGTTTCGCTCCGCTCGCCCCCCCCCCCCCATCCCGGTCGTACCGTGCAAAATTAATTCGTTATTTCGTTTCCTGAATTGGTAAACTGACTGGAAATAATCGTGTCTCGCTTCCGAGGGAGCTTTTCGATCGGGTTGTTTAGCGTTCAGCGACCCGTCGGGGTCGTACCCGAACGAGTCGGTCGAATAATGGCTGTAAAAGATCCAGATATCGATGCTATCGTCTTTCGTTGTAGAATTAATCTACCGATTGAATATAGATCAAACAAACAATAACGTTATCGCCAAGGGACCTAACACCAACATCGAAACGCGTGTCGGGGAGATCGGAGTATTCGAACGATACTCCGTGTACGGAATTAACGTCCCCGTAGAATAGTTGGCCAAGCAATACCGTTATCGTCAAGGAACTTAACTTGTAGTTGGCGTATCGGAGCATGTACGAATTAAATGCATCGACAAAATACGACAAGTAACTTGAAATCGTACGTTATGTTTCACTCGTGGGAAAAATACGTGAGAAAAATGTGACTTTTGAAAGTGGAATGAAAGTACGAACTCTGGATCGCGAAACGCGTTGCCGATCTGTGATGGATCGCGATCTATTTAATAACGTCGCATCGGATGGTTCGGGTCGCCCTGAAAAATCGATCTTCCCTATACGTGTTAGAAAAAAACACGATAGTAATCAGGCGGTTTCAATCATCGAGTCACTCGGCTCGATGCACCTTAGCGTCCTTTGTTCGATAGTTCTCGACACACCGTATCTTCGAGCATCGGAGATTTAATCAAAAGCTCGTATACATCCTCCGCGTTCAAATGGATATATACGATGCACTCCGAGATGGAGAACTCAATAAGGAGCCGGCGAAGTGACTTCACTTTCAAGAGCTACAGGGAGAACATTATCCGTCCTCGAGGAGTATGCGCGTGCTTCGTATCGCATCGGTACATTCAATTTCTTATTACAGTGTCGTAAAATATGCACGAGTTCTCGATTAAGAATCTGGAAACTTTCCAATTTGTAACCAAGTAAATTACACGAAGAATATTTTCTCGAACTTGGCGAACGATGAAAATTTGTAACGTTGCTCTCGACGCGGTTAAAGTAAACCTCCGAACGATATTATTCGACGCAACCGACGAGCTATTTTCCTTTTTCCGATGCAAACAAACACCGAGCATTACACCGATTGCATTTGTTAAGAGCCTGTTGGGTAACAGCAGCTCCCTTAATAGGAAGATTACTCGAGATTCCCTCAAGACATCACCCCCTCTGTCTCTAACGGATCCTTCGTCCACAATGCAAGTGGACTTCCACGTTCATTCGGATTTAATGCGGTTCCAGGAGTACTTTGTGCAATTAGCTTTCGATGGGCCGCGCCGTCCCTTGTTGCTCTTCAGTTTCATAAATTTCCCTAATTGAACTCGTGGAACGGAACTGAAACCGTAAATAAAAATCGACCGGACTGTCTGCGAAGAATTCAGCTTTAATTGGGTAGGAAATACTTTCGGTAATCGAGGCGGAAAACACGAGGGTGATGTCGAGGGAAGGACGCGATGAAAAGCTTCGAACGAGATCGATCATCCTGTACAAAATAATATATACATGACTCCTTACTCGAGACATATAATAAAATAGACCAACGCTTCTGCACTCGATGCGATCGATCAGAAACCTGACGCACGCGCCACCGTAAAACAAGAAATCACCGGAACGGAGAAATCCTATTAGCTATAAAAATTTTATTTCCAACCGCGTGAATTATCTTTTAGAAATATGGAAGCAACGAAACGGATATCAATTTCGTGAAACAACAATGGAGAATTTCATTTCGGATATGCGAAGAACCTCTTACTCGGCGACTGTGCAGCTGCACGCTAATCGCGAGTAATTTTTAAAAACTTTTCGAGAAAATATCCAGGCATCAACATTTTTGTTCCGACCGGAAAGTGATATTCGTTTCTTGATAAATTTTCATGCGGAGAGAATTCGAGACTTACCAGCGTTCGTTACTCGGTGAATCTATTAATTAATTTCGCGATGAATATTCAGAATAATTGAAAGCTTTCTGCAACGGAATCCTCTGTTTCCTCTCGCGTCGCCTCTTTCATCTTTGTGTCGCGATGATGTACGGTAACGGGACAAAGAAAATTCGTAGCCTGATTATGCAGCGGCGGGGTTCTAGCTCTCGAAGCTTCGTTCTCGAATGGCGCTGCAATTAAAGAACAACGAGAAATGGATGAAGCGTGGAATACAGAATCTTTGACGAGCCGTGTGACTCTCCGTTCGAAATGTTTATTGCAAAAGTGCTTTACAACCTATCGGAATCGAAGAGCGACAAATGTAACTGAAACTCTTTGCACCTGATATACGCTGGCTCTTCCGTAACGAGTGATACGATAGAGGATGATCGAGTGAAAGTGATTTCACGTTGAACATACATTTTTTTATGCGACACAAATATCCGGCAACGTCAATTCGAATAGTATTCGAGTATCTTTTATTTGAATTATAAATTATTCAAATAGTTTCAGCTGCTATAAAATTCAGCGACGAATTCTTCGACGAAGAAACGATTAAAACTCTTTCTCGGCAAACACATGTAAACTTTAGTGGAAACGAGTGGAAATTTGAATATAAACGGGAGCACAGAGGAACCGAATCTCGTGACCTCGATTATCGGTGCAGCGAGAGTCTGATAAGTCGGTGCTTCAAAGCTTTGAATATCGATACCTCGACATTTTAATACATCGATATCCCAAAGCATTAATTATCGATACCACAAGTTTTAATAAATCTTAATCTCGCGAACATTACGACGAATCATTCTAATTGATCAACGCGTGATACAGTTTTTCTCTTTTCAGAGAGATTCGTAGCATTATGATTGTTTTCAGAAAAAAATATAGCCGCGTTTACCATTCTTTTGTTTTCACGTTTGAGTTCTCCGTGCGCGGGCGGTCGCGCTAAATTTTTCATAAACTGCTCCTACCGACTGGAAACGTGGACGGCGCAGTACACCGTGGTAATCATTTCTGAAGTGAGAAACGCAGCGAGCACAATTAAAACTTTGTCTGATGTCAAACTTACTGGCAACAATAGATTGCATCTTTCGGGCAACGTGTTCGCTAGAGCCGAGCGGTGCGCGGCTTCGATGGAGTTCCGATGAAAACGCGCCCCAGAAACGACATGTTTCCTTCAGTTGGTATTACAGTGACAAACCTGTGTTTATCAGGCCGTTCGAGTTGCGAAACAGAGACAGGATTGCAAAAGTTCCGACTCCGAAGCGGTAGCAATATTTAATAAAAAAAATTCCACTCTTACTTCTATTTAGAATTTTTTAGTTACGCTAGCTTCGAGCAAACGGAAACTAGAAACAGCGCTGCTTTTAAATATAAAAAAGTAATTAAAACGTAAAGTCCCCAAACGCGCGTTCGAGCACGTTCGAGAACGTTCTCGCTCGAGAAACACGCGATTCGAAATACACTCGAGGTTCCTCTTCGGAGTTGACTACCTTTGAAATGCGGGAATGTGGCTTCGTTCGCGAAACTTTGAATATCCTCTCGAGGCATTGCAGCGAACCAATTCGCGCGGGAACGATTCAAATATTCAAATTGCGGACACCGTGGATCGATAGGTGCTCCAGGAAATAACGAGTCCGTCTATTCGATTGTTAACGCCGCTTATGGGCCAAGATAGCCGCGTAATTGCTCGAGATGTTCGATCATGCGAATCGGACCCGGTTGGACGGGATTGGCGGAAAAAATAGCGGAGACAACACGTGCTACCGGCACGCTTTTGTTCCATCAAACTCCACACCGTGGAAAACTGGCATCGACATCGAGGAAACGTTTACCACGCAGCACCGCGGTCGGTAGAGCCCTTTTGGTTGCCGGGATATCGTGTTCGCGCGTGAGTACGTATAACGTTTGACTGCGTGAAAAACGACCCTCGAGGCGACGCGACGCCGACGCGTCGATGGAAACCCTAACGTGAAAACGAGTGCGTGAAAATGAGAAACTTTAACCGTCGCCGTCTTTTATATTACCTTCCGACAGAAGGAAAATATAACGAGTAACAGAGATACTTTTGCTACGTATTTCTAGTTTTCCTTTTCTACGGAAAGGACTCGGTGTCCGCTTTTAGTTTCTAATTAATTTTCTCCGTACAAACAACCCCGTGTCTTCCAATAGCCATCAATTATCCAACATTGTGTCTGGCTATCCCACGTCCGGCCTATGCAACCCGTTTTCATTCAATTTAATTAACTATTCAATTATCCATGCAATTAGTTTCCACGCAACAATCTACGCATCCATTAAACAGTTGCGATTCAGCTGACACCAGACGAACGGGGAACGTGGAAAATAAAATTAAATCACGACCTGGTTTAGAACGGTTGCGTACCTTCTTATGGGCTTTTATAATATGACTACACGTCGCTTACGGTGATGTAATTAAATTATAAGGGTTAAAGTGGGTCACTTTGAAAATAACCGTGATACCGACTCGTCGTTTTATTTTATAATCTACCGCGACGATGTTGTTTATTTCTTGTCAGCGATTATTCGACCTCGACTCGCTTTCTGTCTCCGTCACGGGGTTTTACGATTTTTCTCGATAAACCCTCATAAAGTCTGATACCAACGACTTCTGGTCTCACGAAATACGGTATCGATGAGATTTCAGAAGTACCAAATCTTTGATACAGAGTCGTGAGTGTCTAGAAGCGTTTAAACGGAAGCGCGGGAATCTCGAACGACAAAACGTACCCAAAATTGTTCTGAATGTCACGTCAGGGGCGTAATTCAATTGAACCGTAGCTGAGAAGCTATGCCAAGGATAACGATGAAAACTTGTATATCCAAAGTTCCCGTTTAATTAAGTTCGTTAAAATCGTGTTTAGAGGGCATCCTAGACGGCTCCTATTTCCATAATTTACCGTATAGAGACCGCGTGTACGTGTCTCCTTTAATTTGCTTGCTTCCGAGAAACAATGGGATACTTCTGACTCTGCGGAATTGTAAGAAACATTTTCGCAAGGCGAGACTCGACTCGACTCGACTCGACTCGACTCGACAACGTCGCGCTAAAAATTAATTGCACGCCCGCCCCCCCGGTACATTTCATGTTGCGCTCATTCAATTTATTTCACCTGCATTTTCCTCTATTTCTCGCGAAACTCTACTACGGCTAAGCTGCGATGCATTTTCTCTGCGTGTCTGTGCGTTTTGCTAGACGTCGAAATTTTTGTCCTCTTTCTCCAAGAGGAAAACTGCCTACGTTATTAAACCAAATTTGGAACCATGTCTGAATTCTATCTAAACCTCGTCCTCTCAGAGGCTCTGACAGCCTCTGCTGCCCACAACAGGCCAGTTTTCGAAATCTCCGACCTTTCAAGCCTCGGTATTATGCAGCATCACCGTGATAATCAAGCCCTGATGCGCGTTAGCGTGCGCCACACGCTATGTCCAATATAATGTAATCGATTAGGCTGGGTTTCGTCGCGCGAATCTGCAGCCTACAATTTTCAGATTGCAGCTACTCGCCTCGCATACTAAACGAGAGGAATAAAAATTGACCGTTGAGCGTCGCTCGCGATACGTTGGTTCTTTTGTCGTGTAGGTATTATTCGAAAAGAATTGGTAAACGTACGCGATATCGTTGGGTTGGTTCGGCATGGCTTCTGCGCTTCTTTTTCTCCCCTAATTAACTAATTAGCAATTGTGTTCCATCGGTGAGTGCATCCCGAAGGTGACGCTCGAGGCTTCGTTCGGTCAGCTCTTCGGTTGACCTCGATTTTCGCGCCGCGCCATGCTACGCGGCGAAATGAAAAGGCTGCAGGAGAGAGTATGTAGCGATAGTTCCTCGATTCACCTTTCAATTTTTGATTTTTTTTCCCGCAATGAAAAGCGTGGCGCCAAAAATCCCGCGGATTTACGGATTTTCGTTCAATATTTCGAACGAATGCCATCGATCGTTAAATCCTAGTTCGTTTAGGAACCCTATTTTTTATCTTCCGATTCTATTGGCTTTCACGCATTCTCTACGTGCGAGCGCCCGTACACATAGAGTGTATGTTTGCAGGTGTATATATACATACATACGGAGTGACCCATTTAAAATATCTCCCAACGATTGAAAAGTTTCGAAGAAAAGCTAAATGGCTTCGTTAAATTATAATATCTTCGGAATCGTGTCATGTGAAATGAATTAATATTGTGTGGAAATAGAACATGAAAATAAAGAATATTGAGCCGTTTTAAACGGGATAATTGGCCAAAGGAAATGCATGGTTTTGTCATCGTGTTTGTCCAAGCGAGAGAAAATAAAATCGAGGGAAGCTTTGGCGATGTGCACTGCAGTTTCCGTTCGTGCTATCGAAACGTGTGCTCGTAAACTCATCGTGCAATTTCCAGATTACAAGCAACGGTGTACAACGCTGTCGCGTTAAAACTTAAATTATCGACGATGGCGCTAAGAAGTTTTCGCGTAACCTCGTAAAATCCTCCTATTTTGCAAGGGGAATCAGCCGAGACTGTTTATCGTCCTTCGCGAAGAGGGGCTTTTACGCTATCCTATCGGTTTCACGGCAGCCTTCTGGAATCGAACAGCGAGTAACTGTTCTTAGAGAAAGTGACTGGAAATGAAATTCTGCTCATCTTTGCTGGTATCCGCACTTTTCTCGGTCTAGAAATTGATAACTGCGGCGCACGCCTTCTATCGGGCGATCTCACGGCACGCGCGAGCCTTCTCGCGACGATTAAACGATGCTCGATTCGCCTCAAAGAGCGTCCCTAGCCTCGATTCGTGCGTTCGTGATTGTTTCGAACGAGTGCCACTCGCCTTAACCGTCGAACGTGACTTTTACTTAACCAGCGGCAACCCCTTTTGTTCAGGCACGAAGAACCCAACGGGCCGTCGACGTCGCGTCCAAGTGCCGTAGACACCCCGTCTTTCTCGGCCCACTTACCCCTTCCACGATGACCCGTAGTTTGCCTTGTAACCTACCACCACCTGGAGGAACGTGATCGCTCCGTAACGAATGAATTTTCAAAGCGAAGCTTGTTTGGTAATACCATACATCTCGAAAATACGATACACCAAGCACTCGTTACGTTTTCGATAAAATAACTTGCGAAGAAATGTTCCAAGAAACTCCATATCGACGAGTATCTAGACGGTCGTTTGAGTATCTTCCCAGACGAAGTTGAACGTCGGATTACGTCGGAATCCATCGTTACCGCAAATACACGGAATATTTCAAGATCGTTTACTCAAAAACGAAAAGTGCGTCGAGATTTCTTCCGTTTTTTCTAACTTTCTTCCAATTTTCTTATCTAGAATTTGCTAGGTAATTAACGTAATTTGTCCAACTCGAGTCCGGTGCAATTAGTTTCCAAGGATTTTTCAAAGTCTTAATACTCCGTCGTTATCCGAATGGGAGTGGGATGGGTCCGATCGTCTGGGATTACGAAGGTTCCGTTGTAAATCGTTGGAGAGAACAGTGAAACACTGAAATTACGAGGTAAAAAACAATGCCGTGGAAAAAGGAGGCTACAAATTTACTGCAGTTTCGATCCGTGTGTGAAACGCGAAACTAGAACTTATAAAAGTATATCGAAATTGTTCCTTTTACGGATCACCCGTTAATTTGAGTGCATGGTTTTAAGAGTCGGTCGATTTGGCAGCGTTCGCAGGGTTTGGTGATCCATCGACCGCGTCTTGCGTGTTCTCAGACGCATTAAAATTAACCAGACAACCGAAGAATTAATCGCCACCCGTCGAGACACGAAACACGTCCGTGCGAGTAATTATTTCGCGGTGGGGGTGGATGGAACGAAGAGGCGAAGAGGGTTGGCAGCTCGCAGACAACGGAAGCGAGCCACGCGAGAACGGAATTCCAAAAGAACTGAAAAATTAATTATACGGGCAACGGTTGGACACGAAGGCGGCAAAGCGGCTTAAATTCTTCATGGGGTCTCGTCACGCCACTTCGCCACCCTTGGTTTAGTGGCGTTCAATCCTCCCTGTCGTCATCGACCGCGGAAGGGACGGGACAACGGTTTCATGGGCCACTTCCTCGAGACGACGCGATAGATGGTCGTTTAATGCACGCGCCTAATTATCTTCCGGTTACCGGCGAGGGGTTGCGTGTCTACGATGCCTGTACTTATCCGTCCACCGACGTGTTCCACGCTGTTTGTATACGTTTCGCCGCGCCGCGTCGAACCGATCCGAAGCCGATGGTCATCGGCGTGTTTGCCTATGTACTCGGATAACGAAGCACCGCTTGTCGATTGGAAGCGGTAAATAAGCTGGAATTCATCGAGCTTCATTTTTTCGGCATTTCGATACGATTTTCAATGAATTTTACATCGAGGCAAAGATCCTCCGTATATTCTTCTTCCTTTCAACGTACGATAAACAGTCGGTTTTATAGCCAATCTTTCCCCGCAATTTCGCGCTATCTTCCGAGTTCCGTCCGCGCCTCGCTGTTCCCAAAACTCTCCAAGGCAAATTTATTCGTCGACGTTAAAACAGTCATAAATCTCACCGAAGTGCTTTTCAGCCAGTTATCGAAATCCGCGGAAACTTTCCCAGCTGCTCGAAAGAATGTTCAACCGCCAAAGGGTTAATCGCTCGGCCGCGACTCGCTAACAGCCCCCCCCCCCCCCCGAGGATCCGGAAGCGGGAAAGGCATCTCCAACAACGCGGACACAAAGAAATCTCCGGTAAACTCCTAGTCGGGGAGGCGAAAGTGAGAATTTTCGATCGGCCGAAGGCAACTTGTTCATCTGAAATAACTGGATCAAAGTGTTGGGAAGCTCAACCACTCGTGGCAACTCGAAGCGGAGCGAAAGGCTCGGTCGGAAAGCCGCGGGTTGCTTTTTGTTCGATGGACCTCCCATTGCCCGAGACCGTTTCGAATCCACTGTAATTCTACAACCTTGGCGAACGCATTGTTCCATACAATTAACGTACTGTTTATTCCAACTAACACGCGGTTCGGCGAACCGTGCAACGCCAAGACGTGTAGAGGATATAATAGAGGAGCAGGTGATTTTCTGCGCGTTAAAAGCGAATCGAAGCATGGAACGATTATCGTTCGCGTTCCTTCGTTTTCGAGAAAATCGATTCTCAAGTTCTCGACGTTACATCTTTGCACGATTGAAATCCAGCTCGACGGACGTCGCGACGGTATAGGTGGCAAGATATTTTATCGCGCTCGCATTTCAAATATGTTATATACAAACAAAGCATATGGCAGCTAGAGACACTCAGCCAACCGTGTTACATTTACAAAGAATCGAAAGTCACGTGTAATCTGTGTCGAGCTTAACGCGAGTCGGCACACGACAAGTAGAATCCATAAGCTCGTATCTCGTATTCTCTTTTTGCATATCGAATGCTCGTCGTCTATAAATGGCGACCGTCACGATTCGCGATTTAAAGTACTCTCGACCTGTGCAAACCTCCTCAATGCCGCATCGATTGCCGATTAATAATTGAGCATTACTATAAACGAAGCTTTGCGGAGCCTCGGTTAATGTCATGCGTGCCCAAGTCTCTCGAACGAAAAAACTCTACGAACGATTGTTTCGGTTCTCTCGACACGACCCTACTCGACCGGTCGGAGAAAATTGAACAACGCTTATTGTTAGGCAAACATCGAAAACGAGAATATCGTCGGAAATACACCAGCCGAGCGTTCGGGGCTCGTCTTTAATGCCGAAAAGATAATATTGTTCGTAACGGGAGGAGAATTTCTAGTTAATTTCGAAACATCTAACTTAAACAGTTCCGAAACATCTGAGACCCTTCGAGCTGCGTTACCGTATCGATCGAGTTGCTCAAGTGTTCGTGGGAGAGTAGAGATTGAATCGATAGACTGTTTACCAGGATGATGGTTCGAGCAGCGATGTTCACAGATTTTCAAAGGATTTGCATGTTGGAGGTAAAGGAGCCTGACCTATGTGGATTAAAAGACAGAGTACGACAAGGTTATCCGCGTTCGTTAGGGTGATCTTACTGATTCGGCTCTTACTTTTTACATGTTTAAGAAATCCAAGATCGAAGAAGAATTCACAGGACACGAAACTCGAGTGTATTACGTCGAAAGAATTTTTAGGATGCCTTGTTCCCGCGGACTCTTATTCAATTTTCGACCAAGTATCGTGTACAACTTGACGCCGGCCGGCGCTGTGCGATTGAACCCTGACGCAAGGACGCGGCGTTCGACAGAAAATTGATATTTTCAAAGCATGAGATCCTGAGTTCGTTCAACCCATCGCATACCGTAGAGTTGATTTCATGCACCGCTTGCTTCGTATGACGCCAACGATCCGAGCCCTTTAACTTTCAGCGGTTACTATGTGGTTACATGGCTTGGCATGCACCTGTGTGGATCCCATGGTGGTACGTGCTCAAAGACGAATCGGTGGTTACCCGGTACGCGCGTGCAGGCCCGCTTGCGGTATCTTGCGACTGCGATGACTGAAGAAGATCTCTCGTTGAAGCCCCGTATGCTACCAGTTTCCACCGAATACCCCTTACAAGCTTTCAGCTACGACTGGTAGCAGCGTATCGTGAGACCGTAGTCCTAGCTACCTTGTTACAGTTGTTACCGCGTTATAGATGAAAACTAATCGAGAAATGTTACGCTCTTGTCCGTTTCTCGCTGCTGAGAAAGAAATGTCTACCTTGCGACAACCGTTCCGTTCCGACAACCATTTCATCCTTCGGTTAATAAGTTTGAAGTAATGCACCAGCCAGTGGCAACGCGTGGTCGAAAGAAAAAGGTCGCGCCTATCGTCAACGTATTTGAGCCGTCGCGCGTCGGCGTCGGTCGCTTGTTGATCACATCTTAATATCCTTTTGGCTCGCGAATACGTACGCGATCCGCTGAGTCACGTTCAAACCACTCAGCGCTAAAACTTTTACTTTACTCCCACATCGGCGCGCGGCGTCTTCGGCAGCGTTAATCTTCCTTTTAACGTGGTCGAAACCACGTCGCACCTGCTGCTGGGAATCGGAACGCAAAAAGTATTTTTTACGCGGGAGACTTCGTAATTCTGTAATACAATACTAAAAAGAATAATTTGTATCGTTTTTACAGAACAAACTATCCGGTATATAATAGTTTTCAGAAAAATTCATTTTTACAAATTATGTAAATATTAACATAAATACATTTTTATTGCAGAATGTTTGTCAATTTTCACGACAATTTGTGTATTTAAACCATAGATCAAACTACGAAATACGTATTTTCTAAAATTTTCTTTTCTTGCATTTCTATAAAATTATCCTATTTATAATGTACGTACATTCTGTGCGAAATGGAATCCTTAAGTGATTTTCCGTTGAATTAGGAAGTTAAGCTTAATATGCCGCAAATGAAACATTTAAAATGCTAATTTTCGATGCCACATTGCGCCGGCTTAAGTCCTGCACGCGCTACATGCGCGGCATTCTTGACGTTAGCTCCACGCCAATCTGAATAAATAAGTACTCGCGCTCTGCATTCGAATACACTCGAAGCTCGCTTTTACCGTGTACTTTGCTTCACGGACAGTTTGAGAACTCGTCGCAGCGTTATAATATAATAATTTGCGGATCGGCTATTATAAAAGCAGATTCCGGTATAAAGAAACGACGCGATATTTATATTTTTATTCTTCTCTCGAATCGTTGGCAGCGACTGCGAAAGACGAAAACTCCGGAATAATTAAACGATACAATTTTCTTCCCTTAAAATTTGAATCTCAACCATTTCGTAATCTACGTTTTCGCCAACTTCAAACTCTCCGTCTACTCGGGATTCGTTTACATAGATTAAAACTTCTCGGTTCATTTTAAAATGAATTCGATTTACAAATCAACTTCGGTCTCCACTTGTAGACCTTTTCAAACGAAACCAACATCGACTTTCTCGATTTACGTTCTCGCGTTCACGCCACTTCTCGAGAAATGTTTCGAGTAAGACTTTTCGAACGCGTCAACGTTTCAAAAAGCAAACATCGTTAGTTCGAAAGCATCTGGATCGATTAAACCTTCCAGGACCTTTCCCCCAACTTCCCGGATCTCTTTCGCTGGTATCGTTATTTACCCTTACTAATTCCCGTTCCACGAGTAGATACGCGCGCGTAGTCGTTTGTCTCCGAGTTTGCGCACGGAACAATGCAATTAGTTACGCAACTTCCGGCGATAATTAAGTTCCTGGAGTCCGGACAGTTTTATTGAGGAGCACAGCCGGTAATTTGCATATGTGTGGCGCGTGGCCAGAGACTAAGGTCAACGTCGAGAACGGGTTTCGGCGCTGGCGCAATCGGCCAGATAGAATTTCCAAGCAGAGCTTTCCGCGCGCAAAGGATTACCGGACGCGCGGAGGGACTCCGATCTGCGGGAATTTTGCGCGTTTAACCCAAGAGCCTCGACTGGTAATTGTGCTAGGGCAGACTTGGCCCCTCAAAGGGGTTGTTCTCGACGTCGACTGGAACGTCGAAAATGCAAGCAGACCCAGTCGGGTCGTCCTGTCGTTTACATTGCACTCCATCGCCACTTACTCGCAGCGTTCGTAGGTTAAAGGTGACGTCGTTGCGCCGTTAAACGTCCGCCATCCTCCGATCCTCGAGAGGCAAAGCGCGAGAATTACGATCGCGTCCGGTCCTCGACGGTGTTCGGATCTTTGCGACGAACCAACGAATTACGACCGCTGTAAATTCGAGCTTTACGGCCAGCTCGAGGGGACCAATCGTGACCATCCGTGGAATACCGTTTCGCGTAGCAGAGCTGGACAAGGATTAGGGAGTAGCCGGAGAAACGGAGTAGCCGGTCGACTGGACGCGAGGAGCCTTTAAATTCGTTGCGAAATAGAAACGTGGTCTCGTTTTCGATTATCAACGGAAGCCTAGCTTAAAAATATAACGATGATAAAACAAAGTAAAAAGGCGAAAGCGAGACGATCACGCCTTTGTGTCAAAGCGAAGCGTAGACGATTCGCGCATACCCTTCTCGTTTACATTTCACTCGACAACACTTAACAGGTGTCGTCTCTGCGGGTGGAAGCTGATGCCCCTCTGTCGTTCAAACAGCAAAGATAAACTCGAAGAAGACACTCTATCGCGAGAGGCAATTTTAACGAGTACCACGTTCTCCGTACCTCGCGATGCAAATTTATTCGCGGTTTACGTCGATCGAAAGCGGTACAAGTAAAAAAAAAAAGAAAGTAAGAAGTTGAGCTAGACTCCCTTTACGAATAGACAACGATTAGTCCACAAACTCGGGAAATGTTTTGTTTCTACAATAGCAGAAATTACCGTATCGTTAAAACGTTTAAATTACCCGTAGACTGGCAAGATGAAGAGATTTCAAAATATTACCTTAAGCTGCTACGGTGGATAGAACGTGTAACGGTTTATTCAAACATTGGAATAGTAAAAACATGACACAGTTTAAACAGATGTTGAGATAAATAATATACGGCATAGTTTACACACATATCGGAACAGATAAAACGCGAGAATACTTTATTTAGATTTTAGGGGCGGTAGAGATTTCTTAAGATCCTAAAAATAGAGATACAGAGTGAGAGTTTAATGTATTTCGTAGAAATCACGTGGTAGCTTGGCGATTTCGTAAATACCAGTTAACAGAGCTCACGGTGACTCGACTCGGCCGGCTAGCTCAGCGAAGGGAACTCACTCGTCCGTTTGAACTAGTCGGCGAGTTAATTCGGTTTCCATAGAAAACAGGCACGCTCTCGTTAGCCAAACGCGTCGAGACGGACACAACCGCGCCGTGGTAACTTGGACGACGAGTCAAGAATACTTGACTCCTACGACAAGAGTCTCTGAAATCGCAACGCTTCTCGCGAGAAAACCTCATGGCGTCCTGTGATTTCTAATTGCGTCCAGGGAATTTCCTTTTCGTGCTTTCCGTCTTAATTGTCAAAGTAGCCGTTTTCCGTATTATCGACAGCTTGAATAAAACTCGATTCCCTGTTGTTGAAACTACTAAAATGGCGAAAACGGTAAATATTACAGATCGAACGGCACGCCGTGACGTATCGTAGTTTACCCGCAATTGGTTTTCACAAATAAATTCTTTTCGCTTCTATCAAAATTGGTCGATAAATGTAGGTTAACCGACATCTGGTGATCCTTTCCACGAGCACTATTATGGATCTCGACATTTTTTCAATATTTTTTTCAAAGCAGCACGTACATTCGAACTCGGTGTTTCCACTTGGAAGCATCGAGTTTAACGGACTCGACTTTGGATTCAACGAATCGGTTCAAGTATTCGCGGCAATTCGAATGCATTACCGTTTTAGTTTTCGCGAGCATTATAGTTTTTACCCGGTTCTCGCTAACCTCGCGAAAATTGATCGGAGCGCGGCGTTTGTTCCAATTCGAAAATGTTTCGATAGAAAACTAAGTAAGTGGCACTGGATCGATCGGACAATTTTTGTTACTCTTAAAGAGAGAACCGTGAAAGGCTGGAAGCCGATATGTAAAATCGTCGACTGGGGTTGCGCTCAGTTCCAGCGAACCGTTCACCGATAGCTCGTCAATTTTACGTTGACCGGTTTTCAAGACCTAGAGTTAAAACGGTTCACCGAGGATCGGCTATCGATTCATCGACGCTCTAGCTTTTTCAGGGAAAGTTCAACGCGGAGGTTTTTACCCGTCGGGAAGAAATATGGTTACCACTTCTTATCTAAGCGGACTGGAAACGGCTTCGGCGAGCATTGTTGAGACTACGTAAGTTATACGGTGCTATTCCGATCGTAAAAGCAAAATGCACGACGCACTCTCCTCTTGCTATTTGCACTGCAGGAATACGGAATAATGCGAGAACATGTCGTGTTATTATAAATCTACTTTTGAACCGTTTATCCTGAAAAATTATTCAATCAAACGCCAAATGACTCGAAACGAATAAATTGGCAATGCTGTGGTTCCGGGCATAATTCTTCTTGAGAAACGGAACAGGACATCTGCGACATCCTGCGCGTAATTTCCGCTCATCCAAGTCTAAGGTATCCAACGTCCGTCAGGGACACACTTGAGTAATAACGCGAAAGGCTGTGGGGCTAACTCAGACGTAATGCGATAGCGTCATCGCGTCGCGCCAGGCCGGGTCCCTTCGCGAACACCCTTTGCGCCTCGTAGCCGTGTTCAAGAGCACTCACAGGATACGAAGATTGCCAAGATTAGCGGCGTTTTCGTGGTGTTACGTCCTGTACGTGGCTTCTGGTAATACCGAGATTACGGAGCTTGCTCGTATTGTTGCTTCGCGAAACGAGAGAACGCGTAATTGTAGCGAGAACTAATGAAAAAACTTGGTAATTGCGCGTTCAAGCGTATCGAATAGAAATACTTCAGGGATGGCCAAGTTATTGCTGCAATATCGAAGGAATTCGATCGGGCTTAAAGCCTGTAGAAAAAGAAACGGGTATCTCATCGTAGCTAACTTCTAGTTCCCTCGAACGAGAAACTACGTCGTCGATACATTTGATCACGACGCCGACGTTCCGTCGAGCAATATGAAGAAAAATGTTGAAAGAAGTTGCGGCATTGTTCGGTACGAGTAATGTCCGCTTCGAGAACTGTTAGCAGCAAGTTTCCATCCGCATGGAGAGATAACCTCGTCTAATAGGTTTGAGGATTGACGGATCAAAGTTTGTCGCGCGAGATGTACAAAGTAATTTTAGCTAACCGACGAAAACATTTTAATTTAGTCCAAGAATTTTGCCAACGGAGACGATTATAACATCGAAAGAAACGCGTTAATTATAAGAAGAACCAGGACCAACGATAAGGACTTTTCGGTGAATCTTAAATCGGGCCGGCCGAAGCGCACGCGCGCCAGAACCAGGAAATTAGTGTTAATGGAGTGTCGTTAGGTTTGAGACGCGGCCAAAGCACGTCTGAATAATTTAAATGACCAACGACCTCCTCCAGGGCAAACTCGGAGAATTTTAAGACGCCTCCTCCAGACGTCGGCGTCGGCTCGAAACTGCCCGGGTTCTTAGAACTCCTGCTTAATTTAGAGCCTCGTCGTCGGATATTTTAATTAAACTCCAGCCGCCCGATAATTCAGCCAAAGAGTCGATAGGGTCGGTGAGCCGTTAACGTGCGTTCAATTATGTATGCTGGAACGTACCATGGAGTGGAATACTGTTTCCAGATGGTGGGCTCTATCGATGACCATGGAAATGGTCAACCAATGATATTTGAAGCGACAGATGCAACTCGAGACAGTTCCGAATAGCTTGCAGGTTCTACAAGTAATTAACGGTAACCAATATTTGCACGAGAGACGTTAACGATGATTTCCGAGTGTTCGAGTTGTTTTTCAAACGCTCCAGGGGGAATTAATACGAGCCACGTTACCGAAACAATGGTTTGGAAACTTTGGCTTACTTGTGTATGGTATACGACGCTACTTACGGCTAGTAGCATAGCGCCGCGCTAATCAGACATTGCGGACCGCTCAACACGACGCGCGAACGCGACGGGTTGCCTTCGAAACGATGCGATGCATCGCGTTACTGTGTATTTACTAGAATTTATACCGCAGCACTACAGCGTTTATTAGACATCTTGATTGCGCAATAATTGCGCGAAAAACACGATATCGAAAATTAATAACTCTGACAGAAGCTGTAAAAAATTCAGTTCTCGGCGAGGATCGTCCTATCGCGAATAATAAAGACTTCGAACAGCACCAGTCGAGGAGGAGATATTGTTATTCGGGAAGTCGAAAATATCCGTAAGGGATCTTGGAGCGAACACCGATAACATCGAAAACAACATAAACTTCATCCACCTCGTTGAAAGTGACGAGCCACACGCGGTGTGTATAGCTGCGCACGTAGGCACCCGATATTAAACTCGTCGGGAAACACAAGAATCGTATCGGATCTGAAAAGCATTCCAAGCATTGCGAATATTGATTCGATATACGAAAAAATATATACAAAGCGAAATGGTTTTCAACTTTCAAACAAACTTTCTCGAGAGAAGTAACCTATCCGAAAGCAGTGCGTTACGTACAACATTGCAGGAATAGATTGTATCGTCTTCGGATTTTCAGTCCCGCTAACGAACAATTCGTTTCGAATAACCACATCGCTAGCGTTGCGAAGCATTCCGCGTAAACATACATATAGGTCGAGTGACATTGGAGTCAGTAGATGAAGAATAGTTTCCAGCCATCCCAACCTCGCAATTCTGTGACTCGAAAACACAATACCCGATAGAGGGTTCCTCGAAGTATGACACCGTTGTCAGCGGAAGGTGCATTAAACGCGACGATCCTCGACGTCGACGAGCGGCTCGTCGACGATATAGAACGCCCTCTCGTATACACGAGTTACGTGGAAAGTAGTCGGGTAACCGGAGTAGGCGAATAATGGATAAGGACGAGAAAATGTACGCAACTCCCGGTGATATTTTCGAGTGGATGGTGAGTGGAAGGGGTCGGGGGAGTTCTTTGACGCCCGAATATCATGAAGAAGCCGAGGGAACCGTGACCCCGAAAATTTCATTTAAATTATTAATAGAGTTACCCGCGTAATTGTCTAGTTTCGAGCAGAACAGGTAACTTCATTCTTTCCAGGTTCCGTCGACGATGCTTTTAAGCAACGTTAAAGCTCTAAGTAATGGTATTTTTCTCCGCAACCGACGCCGACGCTTCGAGGAAACATCGAATCATCGACGTACTACGAGCAAATGCGAACCAAGTTACGTTGTCCTGATTTTTCATTCCGCTTTCTCGCCGATAATACCAAGCGCGTTACCAATTATACGCGGAAGCGATCCACGTTTACATCTTTTATACGTTAATTTTCCTAAACGCAACGTAATCTTATTCGGAGGGGAAATCGTGACCTCGTGCGGCCAAAACACGCGACGCGTGTTCCAGCTTCCGCTCGCTTCGATTTCAGGCAGCCTCCGACGGAGAACACCGAGTTCCGATGTTAATTTTCGCGAAGCCACGAAGCTGGAGCACGGCCAGGCTAGACGGCGCCGGCGTTAAATTAAGAATGGTAATAATGTTGTCAGGCTAATAATTTAGGCCCTTACAAGTACAAGTAGCGCTGGTTAACGGCGCTTTTAGCCGGACCTCCCTCCTTACGCGCTCGCCACAAACAGAGAAAAGAGAAAGGGGGTTTTATGAAAATTGCCAGCAAAATACAAATGCTTAAATATTCACCGTACGAGAAACGGCACTCGGTTCACGGGGAATGCCACGACCGCGACGTATCGCATGCCCTAGCTACGATTCCCAACGAGCATTGGCTGCATCGGGTTGTACTTTATCGGCGTACGAGAAACTTGAAACGAACGCGAAGCAATTTAAGTGGCTTTGCGCCATGGACGTTCTCTGAATGCTGGGTCTTGGCTGCTCTTGTAACTTCATATCGACAGACGTCATCCACGATCGATACCGACCAAAGCGAGTTACAAACGAGAATCACGGATTTCCTCGTTTAACAGGCTGGATACGCGTACCTGTTTTTTCATCGTCGGCTGAATAATGACTGCGACTCGTGTCGTGTACCCTGTACATTATTCCATTGAAAAGAAAACTACAGATGCATCCTGCGAATTATATTTTTCCAAGAAAAGAATGCGGATAATTTAATTGTATCGAGGACTAATGAATCGCAGCCACTAATGAAACAGGCAAGTTGCCGAGTTTCATTTGAATTTCGCATACATTATAATCCGCATTCGATGACGAGTGTGTTACCAAGCCTTACCAAGAGATCCGGTTCGCGACGCATCGACAGGATTTTACAACGAGCTCCACCATATTGCAAGGTAATTCGCCGAACGAATGGATTCTCGAGTCGTTCGCGCCACTCACTCGGAAAGTAGGGATTTCCGCAAATCGTTCACGTTTCGCGGCACGGCGCCTGGCGGCGTTTGCATAATTTGCAAAGCCACTTTTTGCAGGGACAAAAAAAAAACGCTCCATTTTATCTCCGCGAAAATTCGACGAGATAAACGAACGGATCGTGCGAGATATCGCAGCCCTTTTTATGCTTTACACCTTTGTCGAGGTGCCTTTAACGCGATCATAAAATTCTGTGGTAAAATATCTATGCCAAATCAGACAATCCATTTCCATTCAATTCCATTGCGATTCAACGATTACGTATATTTTTCGACTCCATTTTCCGGTATTTGTTGAAAACGATTACATCGATTATTGTTAAATCGATGCGTTCCGAAGAAAGAGTACCGACTCAAACGCCGTTAATGTTGAGATGAAGCTCGCGTTGCGACGCTGCAACACTGCATTTTCGAACGCATTACGGTGGTAATTCCCCGTGCTCCATTTGCAAAATCTTCCGCAATTAACGTCGCTCGGAGAACCGTGTAAACCTCGCCCGACCGTGAAACTTACGAGCCGGAAGATTTTATGTTTGTAACACGAGGAATTCGTGACCATCGCGAATAACTGACCGTGTTCGACTTCACTTTTCGACTGCTGACCTGTTGAACCCTGGATTCCTTCGAGAATTTCGGAACGGATATACGTATGAAACTTTCGATCCAAGTTAATAGAAAACTTATAGCAGATTATCGCCGCGAGATGCCAGCTTTCGCGGCAACTATCCACGGTTCAACTTGGATCGCGTTCGTTTTTAAACTTTAATCGAAACTTCGCTTACGTTGCGCCTAAGAGGCTCGTAAATTTTCAGGTCACGGACTATCGAGAGCTGTACATTTTTTACGTCCATTAGGCGCTGGCGAGGCTCATGCTTATAATATAAGCCGACGTAGATATCCTATTATTTTCCATCAATGTCGGTAACTCATAACGAGTATCCGATTCGCGGATACTCCGTTCCGAAATTTTATACGTTGTCGGAGGTACGCGAACAGAACGTTTTTTGCCGATAGAAGCTTTATTATTTCAAATGATAAACTCGATTTATTATTCATTTTACATCGCGGAGTCTACCAGGGTAGACTTGGTTGATAATTTATATCGCGAACCATGCATTCAGCCCGCCAGACCGTAACGATTGAATTAATACGAGGAACATTAGTCTTCTACTTTAATCCTTATATTACTCATATTCTCGCCGACTCTTCGTCATTAAAATACAGATTGAAATTAATGATACTTTTATGTCGCGATATGGTTTCAGCCGTATTTCAAACATTCGCTCGAAGGCTCGATATTCGTATCAGAGGTCGTTTCCCCAAGAAAATGAGTCGAGCAGAGATTCATTGGGAAAATGATTATCGATCGTAGGAAATCGTTTTAACGGGAGACTATAATTAACGAGTCTTCCTTAAAATCGGAGAGAAATATTTCTGGCAACGTGCGCTGCGCGCTAACTTAGCGAACACGTTCAAACACCGACGCGAATTTATCGCGCGGAAGATACATAGCGCGAGTTAAAATTTCGCGGCACGTTCGAATTGATACAGCAGAATCCTCGACAAGAATGTAGAAGATAAAAGGGGCGAAATTCACTGGTTATGAACAATGAGAAATATTTCACGTCCAAAGTTAAGGTGATTAATCAGAGTCAACTACGATTAAGCGTTTCGGAAGGACGATGTTTGAAAATTACTATTTCCGATTGTATTTATGAAACGATATATAATATTGTTAACAGTGTTTGCCACGCAGGCCTGTTTCACATTTTTCTACGATATTTGCTCAGCGTTGCGTTAAGGACCAGAGGCCCTACGAGAAGCTCGAGTACGTCAAACTCGTATCGCAGCTGTGACCAAGCACAGCTACAGCCCTTGAAGACTACTTGTACGAGATATCAATGCTTCACCGACAAAAAGATTCTTCATTTCGAACGTGGTGTGCGAATGCCAATTTCAATAATTATGCACTTTAGCGCGCGTCCAATCGGAACGATCATGTTCGTCGGACTCGTTCGGTCGGACGCGACGCTGATCAGTGCGATTTAAATCTTTTTACGCGTCGCGCGAACCAGGAAGCGATATTTTCGCTTCACAGCTTTTTTACCAGCGACGCCGCGGCGTCGACGTCGATTAATTGGCTTCGAAGTTTTATACGCGTGGCGCGTCACGCGACTTTACCGCGCGGCCGTCGCGATCGTTTCGTCGCTTTGAAAGGCCGCGTCGATCGAAACACGAAACGAAAAGCTAGAAACGTTGTGTCCGAATGTCCCTGATATTGCTTCCGAAACTTACAACTAAAAAAATATCGATTATCTATATATATCGATATATACGTAGATGCAAGGTGAGCATTCTATCGATTAATGCAAATTCACACGTTTTTAAGGAAATTTGGCATCGGTAGCCGAACGTGATTCGCGACTGAAAGCGATCATTAATCGAACCATGGGTGAGATTGGTTTCATCGGTTCTTCCTGGCCGACCCGAAGAAAGAACAACGAGGGTTGTGTCGAATCGCGAAAACGAATAGCTCGATCCGAACATTCGGATGACAGCGGAGTCATGGGTGGATTTTGTATAACGAGAGTTAGTATAATCCGGTTATTAGAAGCCCGAGTAAACGCATTTCCAAAACGACGAATATCTGTGTTACGCGAATTGGTCGAATAATACGCAAATTGTTCCCATCGAATTCGTGACATTCTAATAATGCGATAATACGATCGTCTTTGGGACGATTATGCGCGTTGCAGACATTCGAGTTATGGGGACGAAACGTAGACACCGAATGCCAGCGTCGCCTGTTAAATCTTGGAGATTCTTCGACTACGCGAAGCGTACCATTTCCACGCTAATATGATTACTCGAATGGCTTGTATTTATCCAAAATAATATTCATTGCGATAAATTGTAAAACTTGTTCCTCGATCTTGAATATCTAATTTGAAAAATTCACAGCCAGGGAATACGCTCAGGGCGAGGATCGCGAGCAAGTGATTCGACTTGACGACCCTGACCTAGTCGATGATGACCGCGAAAGACCTAAATCCGAAGGCAAATAACGAATGAAGCAATCTTGGACTACTAAATTTGCACTACGATTAGCAGGAGGATGCAGCTCCGTGAGTAAGCTCGGCTTAAAATTCGAGGAAAGAGGAGGAGCCGACAGATTGGAAACTGTTTGTCGACAGGATGAACCGACGGAGTTGTGTAGCTCGATCTAACGGGCTGACGTGATCTGTCTATATGATGAGTTGCGAGAACCCTGGCACCTCGTTAATGAATGTGTGTAAACGGTCGCGAGACCTGTCAAAAGTTTTTGACTTATGGTTACGGCCGCTAGATGCCGATGACGTTCCTTCGAACTTTGGCGCGATTAAACGGTGACCACCCCTAAATAAACAGCCATTGTCCGTTATACCACGATATCGCAACGCGTAGCGAAACAGATAAAGGTAGACAATTTTCAATCGTATCATAAATCGGATTTTCAAGGTGCTTTTCAAAGTAAATTGTCTCGTTCGTACCGTACATAGTGATACAATATTATTCGTCGATATCTATGAGATTCGCGCAACGAATCTAATCGTTTTCGTCGCAGCTTTGTAAACGACGGCAGTGCCGTGTCTGCGCATCTCTCAACGCCAAGAAACGAGCTGAATACCAACTAAGAGAAGCCAATCGTCCGGTTCCCGTCTTGTTCGCCGGATGAAAGCCGCCATAGAACCCTGCGCGCACTGGCTTAATACATCTCCGTGGAAACGTAACGCTCCGTCAAAGTGGAAAGTTGTCTTTGAGCTGACGCAAACGCGCGCGTCGAGCTGCGTCCGCGATGAATATGCAACGCGGAACGGAACTTCCACTGGTTCCATTCGATGATTTCGAGCCCAACCAAGTTGAGAGGACTGATTGATTCGCGAAATCTTCGTTAACCATCGATGGCAAAGCGTGGAAGCAACTCGCATTGGAAGCTATGCGTTTCACCATCTTCTAGACAATAATGCAACTTCGAATCGAGTACGGTCATCGACAAATTAAACATAAAATGGCGGACTCGAGCCGAGTCGAGTCGTATCTATCCTTATCGACGTACAAATCGTTCGACTGTGCGACGCGTTTTTAGTTCAACATTTTTTCTACGTTTACGTATCTAACGAAGGCTAACGTCAATGCGATACGTTTGTAAAAGATAGCAGCAAAGAAGACATTGTTGCGTTTAAAATCGATCTTTAAATCAACCGACACGATAAACCCAGTCGGTTCTCGTAATCGTGCCTCCGATAACTTTTCGAAACGTTCAATAAAGCTTTCCGTTGAATTTTAACGAGCGTCTCGTTATTTTTACGTTTCGGCGACGGACGAGTGTCGGGGAAAAAAACACCAACGGGAGAATTCACCACCCCGTGGATTCAACAGCAAAACGGTTTGTCATCATGGGTTAGGTCGCGAGAGTCGATTGCACACCTTAACCCCTATTTTGGCATTTTGAGTAACTCTCTAAAAAATAACGAATTACATTTCTATACATGTATCGAGGCCAAAAGTTTACTCGACAACGATCCATATTTCGAGCGAGCTTCCAAGTTCGTAGTTGTGTTTCCGAATTACCACGATCTCATTACGGTTGATTCCAACCAGCTCTCGAGGAACGTTCACGCTCAAGTGACGCTCGTGTCAAATTCAAGACGCGGAGAGTACGAGCAGAGCACCCTCTTTGGTGTAAATTCTCGAGTCTGACAATAAGACAATGTTACGCTCAGCTGCGAATCCAGCAGGAAATTACCAAAGCTTCTGGTTCTCGTTTCATTTGGAATGAAAAATGGTACTACAAAGACTATCGTTAGCAACGTTACAATATTTTTTGTCGAGCGTTAGCATAGCTCGAGGGTCGCGTTCCTGCGCTAGGAATCCTTTGCTTTCCCACTTGGACTTTTCGCGACCCATTCGAGAAGCCTTTTCTTTCGACGAGCAATCTCAGACGAGGTCATCCCGCTAGGCAAACGAGGTCTTACGCGAGAACGGCGAGATTATCGGTAGAAGCTGGAAGAATATCAAGCGAGAAGCAACAATCGAGCCGAGGTTCGAAAGCCGTCGACGGAAACGTCCCATCGAACCGCTGCCTTCGAAAGTAGCGCACCGGAAAGAACGATACCTTTGATCCGCGAGCTCATCCAGTTTGATAAAACCGTATAATCCTAAGAGTTTCGAGGTTGTACATCGACGATCGAAGAATGCTGATGAAATTGCAGGAATCGATAAGAAAGCGAAATTCGTGTGGAAAAAGATGTTGGAGCGTAAAGAGAGATAACGTCGATTAACGTATAACAGAATAATTATTTCGTTCGATAAGGTATAAAATTAATTCGAATTTGTAGCAAGGATGGTGTAATGATAACATTCGTTCAATTACAAAGTTCATCGGGTGTTGAACTTACTCCTGTCAAACTTGGAGAAATTGTGCCGAAAAGAAATGACACGACCTTAGAATTAAGTCGAAGAGAGTAATTCCGAATGTCGAGCAACGAATAAAAAATAAACCAAGTCCGTTAAATACTTGGCAGCAGCAAAGAAAACTCGCGAACCAGCGTTTCTTGCGTATTCGTGACGCGGAGGTTGCGATAACATCGCGTACCGCGATTTCCTGGAGAGGTCCGGGGAATCCATGGATTCTCGGAACTCCTTCGCGTCTCAGGATTGTTTGTCGGCGCGAATCTCGTTGATCGACGCGTTACAGAAACGAGCGACGAAGCAATTCGTACTCACTGTCTTTTACACAGAAAGCGCCAATAATCCAGAGTGGGAAGAGCGGTACGATGAACACGTTCCAATGCCTTGCGTTCGTGTTGCACCGTAGACTCCTCCCAACGTGCAGTCTAAGGTAAATCATGATCGTTCCACGTCAACTATCCGCGGCTCGATCATAGCAACCGATCGCCAAGCACCGTCGTCCACATCGACGATCTCCTCCTCGTTCACGGAGACTGTCTACACGTACCTTCGTCCCGCGTGTCCTTGGCGCACATCTCACGCATTTTCTTCGCGTAAAATTTTCGCGCACAAGCCGGGCAAAAACGAAATCTACACACGCGACAAATGAAACGAGATACGGGAAATCGGATACGTTGTCTCGAAATAGAAACTGCCAATTTGATGTATCGCGACGGAAGCTGGACCGAGAATATACGGACTCGAAACGCGCACTTTCAATCACTTTTACCCCTGGGGGAGCACCGCAGCACGCAATTCCCCGGGATGCAACACGCGAGAATCACTCTCGAAACGAAATCGACAACACTCGCGATTCGAATGCGATATACCGCGGCACGTTTTTCCGTCTTTCTTTTGATTCCTTCGTTCTTCCGATCCGATGCCCTTTCCACGGGCCCGTGGCCTCTGCGACTTTCAAAACTTTTCCCGATTGTATCGTTTATTCTTTGCGAGAACTTATCCGGTGTTTTACTTTCAACGCGATAACGATACTCGAAACAATTTTGCCAACCGAAAGAGTGGTACGGTGATGCGCGCGGACTCGCTCTCGAGCGAGATTTCGCTCACCCCCGATAGTGTATCAGCACCGGGCCGTGGGTTGCACACACCGCTACCCTCGCACAGCTACCGCGGTCGACGTTAGAGTCGCCACTGTCGAGCCCGCTGCCACCACTACCGCCTCTTCTCCCTCTCTCGATACAACCCCACCGTTGCTACCCCTAGTTCCCATTCGGAGAATCTCGATCCCCACCAGGGTGGGCATAGCCACCGCCGCTGTGACATTGGAGTCGACGCGACGCGGCCGCCACTGCAGCCTAGAACAGCCTAGGGCAGCCTAGGGCAGCCTAGGGCTGCCTAGGGCAGCCACCGACGTCGCGGGATCCTCGTCACCGTCGTCGTCGTCGTCGTCGTCGTTCTCGACGACGTCGACGTTGCTTCCAAGTCCGTGGTGTTACGTCGATCGAAAAGAGGCCCTGTGTAGTACGCGCCCGCGCACATGCTTTACCTCGCATGCGTATCGAACGCAATGTTCCGTCCTCTCTCTTCCACGCGTCCTTTGCTCGATCGCTTTTTCTTCCTTCCACTCGACCCGCGATGAGCTTCTTCATCGGTCGAGCTTTTCTTTTCGAGAAACGTTAATAATCTTGAAATGCCTGATTGTTTTTTGTCACAGAGTGTATATATCGTTTCTTATTTTTTCTCTCTCCGTATCTCTCTTTCTATCTTCCTCTCTCTCTATCTCGCTGTCTTCAGTCCTCGGCACTCTCTTCCTTTATCGCGGTGCAGAAGCCCAGGGTGCTTTGTGTCGGCGCTTCGCGCTCGAATGCAAAAATTTCCAGCGAGAGAGACCGAGGGAAGTTATTGAAGAATCATGAATGGAAATGACAAAGGTTCGCGTTTATATTAATGCCAGATACTGCGGCGTGTCTCTGCGCAGGGGGTAGGTCTGAATAGAGGCACGGTCGAGGATGTTTAATTAAAGAGAGAATTACAAAGTGAAACAAATTCACCTGTTCTCCCTCTGATCTCGCGGCTCTCCGTGGCAACTAGCGCGAACGTTTTTTTCCTCCTAGTCACGTTAATCGTATTTCTACCACCCCTACCTTATTTCCGATTACCATCTTCTCTTCTCTTCTCTTCTCTTTTCTTTGCATTGCTCTTTTTTTTCTATATAAATTAGTTTGCTTAATCCATTCGCTTTGCTTCTCTTCGTTTTCCGTGGCTCCGTTTTAACCTCGCCTCCACGCAACCAAGTTTCCTTCGTGGAAACTCTCACGGTCTTATCTTCTTTTTCTTTTTCTTTTATTCCCGCGAAACTTATCGGGATGTGATAAAAAATTCATAAGAGGAAAAGGTACGAGGTTTCGATAGGTAGGAGACGGTGATACGCGTCTTGAAATGTTGTTAAAATTGATAACGCGGTAACGCGGCGAGGCCAACTGTTTTATTTTGGGACTGAAAGAAGTTGAATTTTGCGTTAATGTCGAGTATAGCGTCCCGGAATTCCTCCCTCGTTGTTCACGGAGGCACCCATCCGCATTTCCGGTCACGTTTCGCAGCGTTTACCGTCGCGCTGATTCACTGGTTCCGTCTTTCCCGATTCTTTTTAGTATTTTTCTAGTTCTCGCTTTGCTTCATTGTTTCTCGATACCCTTTCCTCGCTGCAGGTGCCTCCCTTCTTTCATCTACGAAATGCTTTTCTTGTTCTCGTTACTTATCCCGACGACGCGCTATAATACCATCGCGGGACCCGAGACGAAATACAATTCGGCAAAAAGCAAATGAAAAACATCCTTACACTAACTCTAATCGAATATGAATAAATCGATGCTCATTTTTGTCGTCGGCTCACGAGTCGAGGAAAGGGGATTCGCTTTAATTTTGTCTATGGCCACATTTGCATTAAGATTCTTGCAGAGGTACAAGTGAAGCTGTCCAATTACCGAGAGCGAAACACGCCAATTTTTCTCTATTTTTACTAGTTTCCCTCTGGTTCGTTCCGTTGCCTTTATTTTTCCCTGGAATTCGATAATTATCATATCTTTGCGCTTCCCCTGGCTATTTCTTCGTTTTACATTATTTCCAGGATGCGTTCCGATCTTATCCTTTGGAATTTATATTTGCAAAAATTAAACATGACCTCTTTAACGATAGCGATGCACGCGTGTAAATTGGCCGTATTCGATAAGGTATCACGATTTTCTTATTCCCACCGAGTCGCTATGACCTTGGCCCGTTTATCCTTTTCTCTCAACGATCCACCATAAATGTTGAGTTTGAAACGAGTTTCACCATTCGAACGAGAAAAGTTTCGCTCGTTGAACGGAAATATACCGGACACGTTCGAGTATCGACGAGAGAAAAAAAAAGGAAGTTTGCTTGAATTTTGAATTTGGGCGCGTACGCGTCGCGGGTCGAATACCGAATACCGAATTCCGAACGCGTCTAAAAAAGCGTTGCTGCCAGAAGAAAGAATGGTGGATTAAAGACGACACATGTTTTTGTTCGATCACTTTCGACGAACCCTTTCTGAATTTTTATAAGATCGTTCCGCTGTATCCCTTTACGCGTTTGTGTCGTCTCTTGTTACCGCCCCCTTTTTACCTCGCGTTTTCCGTAAATGGGGAACTTTACAGGCGGTAGAATTTTACTTCTGTCGAAGCACACGTTCGAAGAAACGTAAATACTGGCAACGGACAGCTATAAAGTCTCTACGGTTGAAATTTTGCAAAATGATATGAAAGTTTCTTCGCGAGATTAGAAAAAATTCCTCCGATCTATGTATCTATGTAGCATTTCTATGATGTGAAACGACCTGGTAAAGATACTTGTTGCAAATTTGGTATTGTATATTCGATCGTTTCAAGTGTCGCTCGAGACGAATTTTATTGACACGCGACAGGAAAATTGACTCCTCTACGAGCAACGTGTTCGCTCGTCAGCGCGTTATGTTTTAAACATTCGTCTTGCCGCGCCCGGAATCTTTGTTCCCCCTCGGTTCCATTTCGCTAACATGCTTTTGCTCGCGAAACTTAAACCGTAACTCATGCATACAAAAAGTGGTTTGCGGAAAAAATAAACCCCCGGGTACAAAGAGTTCGCTTCAGTTCCGCTATTCCCAGCATTTGCATTTCACTATTATTTTAAAGTCAACGGGGATTAATGGCGGTTTGCTTAAAAGGACCGTGTAAATAAAACTAATTCTTTTCGGAACGTGAATGTTTTCAACGAATAGGAAAATCCGAGTCCGAGAGAAAACGTTTCTCCTTCGACTTCTCGGTTTAAAAGAATCCGTCGTATGCAACTAAATTTCTTTACTTGTCCTTAGTTTCCCATCATTCTTGGGACCAGAATGCTTCGAATAACAGTCGTTTCGCCGAGACAAAGTAGAGTTCTCTCGCGTTATATTGTTCGCAGCATTTCGCAAATACGTGTAACGCGTGTATCAACCCTTAAAGAGAGCTACGATTCTTTATCAGTTTCTCGAATAGCTCAATGTTCGTTCCAAGTCGCACACGGTTATAAATTGTCTTATCGCTCGAAAAGTGCTGAAAGAAGAATCATCTTTGGATAAAACTCTCGACTCACGAAAAAACAATCCTATATCACGAGTTACGATGTCTCTCGACCCTCTAGCGATGGCGTGAGTTAAGGTTGGAGGACACACACGATCGTTACAGAAATTCGACGCGAACGTGAGCGCAATAGAATGTCGTGCAGTCGTTGATTCGCTTCACCTCGCTCGTCGCGACGCCGACGACTCCCTCCAAAAATGACGCTCCAACGCTGGACGTGTCTAGCGTTCGATATCGTTAATTTTTCGAGATAAAATCGGCAATCGTAACTTTCCGAAATTTCAGAAGAAAATCACAAAAATCTCGAACCTAAATCGACACAACGAAAATATTCAAAATTTCATAACACGCAGTCGCGGCTGTATAAAATCGTTGAATCCTCGTATTATAAAAACTGAAAGCTTTTTCGAAAACTATAGAGAATCGCAATGATTTCAAGATTCGTGTAACGTTCTAGACGTTGGCGTCGCAAGCTTTAGGAACGTTCGATTAGATGAAAAACATGGAAGACGGTTGAAACATTGAACGGCGGTCATTAGAGGAGGGACAGCTTGTCGTTGTCGAGCGGATCGTCGTGTTCCGACATTCCTTGAGGAGATTCGCGCCGAGGCGCGGAATTCTTGACGGATCTACATCGTATTTCGGCCAGAGAAGGTACGAGGACACGTGCTTCTCCGCGATTAACTCTCCGACTTTGAAATTGCAAGCTTCCATAATAAATTTGACCCCGTAAATTCTCCGTCGCGTTCGAATCGGAATGCATCAGCGCTGCTTTTAATTTCCGGGATGCGAACGCTGCCATATTATTACCAATAGTTTATCCCTCTGGATGTTGAGGTTTTTTCCCTACACTTTGATCCTCAATTCCGATCGATTCAACTGTTTCGGCTGATCTTTCTCTACTACAAGTTCGAAAATAAATGTAAAGGACTTGCGCGAGTAGAAAAATCATTCGAAATTCGCAGCCATTAAGCTCGGCATTACTCAAGCCTTGCTCGAGGATTTTTCAAGATGTTAGTCACCCCGGCGAACCAAGAAACTGTTTCTCTTTGGAGACGAAAGAAAATTGCTCGCTGTTTAGCCGATGTTACGTTATCGCAACTGCGTGTAACTGACCACCTCATTACCTCTGGAAACATGACAAATTGCCGCACGAGAGGTAATTACCTCGAGGTTATGAATCATTGCTTCAGTCGCTTTCGGTGGCACAGTTGTGATTAGTACACGCGTCACAGTTAATAACGATTCTTAATGCGTAAGAAATATTAGTCTTCGGTGGAGCTGCTTCTCGCAAAACGTAATAATTAATTCAGGCGAAACAATTTCGTCGACGAAGCGTTAATCGCGTTCTACGCTACCACTTTCGAGACTTGCGCTCGTGAATTACTGTACTATAAATCTCAACAATGAGTTGTTGAGCGGAAAAATGCTTCATCTTCTCCGTTAAAAGTAAAAAAAAAAAAAAGAAAAAAACCAAGAGAAATTGTTAGAAATGGTTGAGCATTCCGAGCGATTGATACGAGGAACAGGCAACGCCACGGAATCACATTGGAGGAAAAGGAAACGCATTTCGTTTTGTGAAAAATGACATAACGCAATGTCAGAACTAACAATAAATCTTGAGAGATATTACGTAAATGTACGCCATACCGTAGCAACGCCACTGAAAAACGATATATTCCGCCTCTCTGAAAATAGCTTGCGCTCTCCGTTGAACGAAATCATTTTTTATCGACCGATTCGTACACTCTGTAATTATCAGGATGTGTCGACGAAAGACATTATTCCTTCCTATATTTATTTTACTTCTGACTTTTCACGTTCTTGGTTATATTTTCTTTCTAGACAAATACCTCCCACTAATGTAGTGTTGAAATTACACTTTGCCGGATCCTTTCAACAGTCATTGATATCGATTTGCCCATGAGAATTATATACACTCGCGAATACGTGCGCGGAGTCCAGAGCTACAGGTACGCGCGCGCAGCAATCCCTGCCTAAACGATAATAACTGGGGTTGCATATGCACCTCGGGAGACATTCCCGTAAGCAGACAATGCGTATCGTTGCAACCTTCGATGAGACTCGTGGAATCTCGTTAGTCTGTTGTGTTTTCTAGTAACCGCCTCGCGCAACCCCGGCGGCGCGGGCGTGGTGCGATATACAATTATCCGGTTGCTTTTCTAAGTCTTTTTTTGTTTGTTTGTGTTTTTTCAATTTATTACTTTTTTAATTGCGCTACTGCCATTAACAAAATCTTTAGCAGGCAGGTTTGAATAGAGGTACTTGGTTGGTATACCATTCGATGATATTTTATTGTACGTTTGTTTGTGAGAAAAATCTATATAATTGTTGGTCATTCGTCTGAAAAGTCACAGTTTTTTAATTGTATCGCCTCTTTGGAATACTTTGTGCACACGGCTATTCAAAATATATTTAATTTTCTTAAAGAATACCTAGTGAAACTCTGCGTATACAACGAAAATGTGGTACAATTACCTTACGATTCTTCCACTATGCAGTTTTACACGAAGAGTCGATTTATTCTTGCTTTCGATACCTGCCGCGTAAAATAATGGTTTTCACGCAGAAATCGTTGTTACATGCTGAAAATGTTTAAACTTTCATGAATTACGTATTACCCTCGGAATGTGACTGTCTACGCTAAATATTTATGCAATTAAAACGGTTGCTACGTTGCCCGTTCGTGTAAATAATAAAAGATTAGCGTGTTGCAGAATCGTGATGGAATTCTGCATAATTCGCACGCATAAATGGCTGGTTCTTCGTGCTCGACGGACAAAGGGCGAGTTATTTCGGAAATGTCGCCTCGAAATCTCGCGGAGCGACTGCACAGCCGGAGATATTAAATAGTTTCGCGAACAGAAGAAAATCGTTCTCGTTCCTTCGTGACTTCCAACCAAGTCGAAGAGAAAAATTGGTTAAATTTAGCGACTGACCGGGTTTCCTGGTTTATTTGTATTGTCGTTTGTGCAAAATTTCGTTTGCGAGCTGAAACTCGCAACAGAAAGAAATTCTACGATGAAAGAATGTTTTATGGATGGAGAAACGATCGTTCTTTGCGGGAAATTAGGTTTTGAAAGCAGTAAATATGAATGCGAAACGCGAGTGTATTGTGCGGGACAAAAGGGAAGTGATCAACTTTTGCAACGCATTGTCGACTTTTCTATGCAATGGAAACGAGTTTGTTATTCATCCTGTCAATCAAGTTTCCAATATTGCAAACTTTATGATATCAACCGCGGTAATGCACGTTGAAAGATACGTATGTCTCGTTTCGCTTTGTAAGGAGGAATTTTGCAAAGTTAGATATCTGTGAAAAGCAGGGGTAAACCAAGTCGTACGATATATACGGAAAGACTCATTAGTGTGGCATTCCTTTCACGTAACTTGTCTTCGTTTAATTCCAGTAGAAGCAAGAAACGTGGCGAGTCGGTGTACCGAGAGCTTCGATGTAGAAATTTTCACTCAGATATCAGGAGGTAGAGTACGGGTCACGAACGCCGTGAATACATATACAATATGTTTATGTCTAAAATTTATCGTGGTCCCGTTTAACTCGTCCTTTTCACGATAAACTCTGCACACCAAAGTTTGTATTCGTAAAACGGAGCTGTTTTGAAAAGTGTGCGTCACGAACGTATACGATGAACTGTATCATTTAAATCGCATTCGAACATACGATTATTCGAGAACTTGGAGCTATCCGTCCGCTCGAAAAACGCGATTAATATGCAATCGAAAAAGTTTGAAATTTATTAACAACCCTTAATCGTTATTTAAAAATAAACGTAATCGTTGGAATTGCGACTGGCGTGCACGTCGTCGTCGTGTCGTGCAACGCTGGAACGGATTCCCTCGCGCGGCAATGCGTCGCGACGCCGATTTCCGGGGAATCAGATCGAGGGAACGTGACGTCGAGAGCACGGGCCGTAATGCTCGTTTGAAATTCAAAGGCGAGGCGGGTGTTGCGCGCGGATACGCGCGATCGATCGCGGAATCAAAGAAATGTCGCAGACGATATCGAACGCGTTGCCAAGGGAATTATGGGGCCGATATTATGCCGTAGCCAATCTGTAAAATACAAGGTGCAACGGAAATCGTGATACAAACGCGAACAGGATCATTCTGTGTGCGAAATAAGCCAACCGATGCTTCGATATTATTATCGCTCGTCTACGAAATCCTAATCGGTGTATCGCGTGAATTATTATACGGCATAATCTTTGGCTACCAAACCGTTACTAATTTTCGCGTACCTGTATCATTCGTGGATGACAATAAAGATGAGAATGTGGTCGAACAATAGGCTGCATCGGTGGCACGGTTCTTTCACAGATTAAAGCACAATGATTCGGTATGTGGCGTGAAATGCAAACTGGAACACGCACTATATTTAATAAAGTGACAAGAGTTACTACGCTGCACTGGGAACGTATCAGACCGCGCAACAATGCACCAAGAGTTTCGTTCTTTAATTCACCGGAAACGAGAAAAAATTACGATCGCGTCGGTGGGAGCTAGCGGAACTTGATATTTCTGGCCAGCGACAGTTTCTCACCGACGAACTTTCGACACTGTGCTCGTTCCCGTTTGTAACGCGCCAGCCTGAAACCGAGAACAGAGGATAGTAACGATTTCTGATGCCAGTCGAAGGGGGAATTCGCAAAACTCTTGAACGAGCATAAACATTTACGGACACCTTCTAAGCGATTCGTCTAGCATACATACGTATGTCGACGATTTGAGAGAAATTTCTGCGACGTCAAAACTTTGATCCAAAGAGATATAACTTGGAAGGTTGAATACGATACTTTCTTTGGAACTATAAATCATATTATATAATATAATTCACCTGCTGCGGGTATTTCTATGGCGAATCGCAACCGTGTGTTTGTCCACCGAGGCGAAAATTGACCCACTTCCTGCCGCGCAATTATCCGTATCTCCGTTACTTTGTGCGAGGTCCATCGATTCGCAATAAAACGCTTCATTATAGTCGAAAGTACAGAGCAGACGCAACAACTGAATAACGTTAATAATTTGCGTCTGAATTCTGCGTTAAACAATAATAATATTTCCTATGTATTTTAACAGGACCGGGAACCGTTGAACCGATACTTGTTGGCGCGCTATTCAATTATTGCATCGTAATAATCTTGAATAACAATAACGAAGCGCGTTAATATTTAAAAATTATCATAACGTAATTGATTTTCGCCTGATTGAATAGCGAAGACCATTAATGATCGTTTCTATCGTAGATTAATATCGATTTAAACCGTATTAGCGAGAAATTCATGCCGCATACGCAAGTTAATGGTAAGCTCGTTTAAAGATTCCACGATAAAACGATATCGCGTGAAAGCAATAGCGTGAAAGTATAGGTTTCCAAGAATGTTGATTTTTAAAGAGTTCGAGGCACGTTCGCGATCGTTTGCCTGTTAATTTGCTAAAATATCGTTCGCGGCAGCGTCTGTTAAGCAACAAATAACCCCTGTGATACGTACTCTTTACGCGTATTTCAGCCCCTCGCTCCATAAAATGTCAGACGACGAGGCAAACGAAAGGCTACGTAGTACGTAGGCAACATAGGGGACGAGCGGTTGGTCTGAACTCTGAACGAAGAGCGAGATACCCGCGAGACAGTCCCCGATGTGACGTTCCTGAAATGAGCTTTTTACGACGCTCGGATAGATGGGGGCAAGCGTGGACGGGCGAGACGGACAAAGAATGGGCACGAGAAAGTTCTCGAAGACCGACGGAACTCGGAAGCTTGCAGCGAACGAAGGAAAATATTAGTAGTCGCGAGGCTGGCTGCGAGGCTGGCTCTCTCTTCTTTTACCTTCGTTTTTCCAACCAGCCCCCTAGCCTACTCGTATTTCCTTCATTTTCGCCTGCATCTTGACCTCCCTTCGTTGCCTTCGCCGATGCCGGCTTCGTTGTTCGCGCTTTTCCCTTATTTTTCTCCCGACATTTTCCAACGGTCTCATTTTTCTTTTTCCGCGCGTTATTCCATTCTCCCACGTAGTGTTTTGTCTAGCTCGGTCATTTGCGCCCTTTTTTTCGTCGTCATCTTTTTTCCACCTTTCTACGCTCGACTTCTCGTTTCGTTCCGCACTTTTTCGCCTTCCGTGGTGCGGATCGCGTTCAACCTCTTCACCTGTATCGCGATCAGGTTATCAACGCTAGACGCGGCTCGACGTTTACTCGGCTATTTTTCAGATAAAATAAAACCGAGGACTAGTCATCGTTAGCTGCGCGAGTTTCCTCCTCGATGCCGCCCCGTTAATTATCGTTTTAGTCGAAAATTTATCGATTCGAGAATACGCAAACGAGGGAGAATTAATTCTTGCCGAGAAGTGAAGTAAAAATCGCGCGATAGAGAGTTAAACAAACATATTTACACCAGCGAGTTCTCAAAGTTGGAACGTGACCCTCGAAAGTTTTCCAAGTGGCCCGAGGTGGAGACTGCACGTTTAAAACAACAGCAGAGGAACGACCTTATTTTTCTTTCCGAAAGCCAAAACGCCAGGAGTGTGCTTTTCGTCCGTGGTTACCGCACTTGGTCCTTCCCTCTCACTCTCCCACTTTTTTTTTCTTTTAGTTTCCTCGTTCCTGAACGACTATCGCGCAAGAAAATCTAACGCGTGGCGGTTCGATAAACAATCTCGATTGAAAAAACTCGTCAACAGCGGTGGACACCCTGGTAATTAGATGTTGCGCTCGACGTCGCCCGCGATAATTACCGCCAATTGTTTCTTTCCCTGCGGCAATTACCGGTGTTCGTCTATCGTTTCTTCGTCAGTTGCCGAGTCCGTGGACGACGTCGACGTCTCGACGCAAGAAAACGGAGGTTGAAATGAAGCGAGAGTAGGTATAACGCGGACCAAGATAATTGTGGTCTATTGGAACGTTGGAAAAGTTTGTCCCGTTCCGTGGAAGTACGCGCGCCACTGCGTTCCTGGCAAACTTCGTTTCAACCAAGTCTTCGGAAAAGCCACTTTCATTTTTTCCATACTTTTCATTTTTGACCCGAAGGATTTTTTCAACAATTTGAATGTCGTTGCAGTTGCAACGAGCATCTACGTTCGCTTTCGCGGCACAGCGACACTCTCCGCTTCGTTAACTCTTATCCAAGATGAAGTTTGTAATTTCTTGGTAACAAAGGATGACAGGGAGGATCGCGCGATCGACTCGAGCTTTTTTTCCCCTTGGGTACGCTAGCATAGTTCGAAAGTCGTCGATGCTGTTATTTAAGTTTCAAATTGCCTCTCTTCCCCCTTCCACGACTTGTACATTTAATTCTACGGGAAGTTTTTCGATTACGCCGAGTCGCCAATCGACGTAACACATTACGCTCGACGGGGGTCCAGGGTGGGTGGCTGAGCTTTACACGCCGCCCTCGAGTGTCCTGAAACGGCGATAAAAGCGGAAAGCTCTCATCTCGGTCGGGCGAAATAATATTGTTCCGTGCCCGTTAGCGTGATCGCCGTCAAGTGTACGTACTTGTTGATGTAATCGAACACAACATTCCACTCGAGCTTGCGCTAAAATCACGCGAGTGCGATCTAAATAAATATCGAACGCACAACTTTTACGTGACTTTTACGATACAAGCCAGTTGGAATTAAACCGAAACGTTTCGTCGAAATAAAGAAATGTATTTTCAAAAGTAACCGATAGACTCGCGCGTATGCAACGGTATTCAAAGTTCAACGCGCGCACGGTAAGCCAAAGAAAGGTTAACGAAGCTCGTGAAAGTTTTAAAGCTTTCGAAATTCCTCGATTAACGAGAAGTATGCTTATATCTCTGTAAATATTAATTCCCGTTACCTTTGATGTCTTTTTTATTTTCACTCTTTGCTGGCGTTTCCATAAAAGCTTAATAGCGGGTAACCAAAAGTACCGAGAATTTGCAAAATTTCGATTCTGGTTCCATTCGAATTTCTTTCAACTTTCGACGTGTTCATTTTACGACGAGTTCAGACTTTTCCACGAGATTCTGCGATCGTATAATACTCTATCGTTTCATATATTTGCAAAACAAGTAATTCCAAACACCGCGATGAAAAACTTGTTCGTTTCGAAAGTTACTCGGTACAGAGACTTACTCTTATCGAGACGACGAATGAAAGTAATTAAGCGGACGATCAAAGACTGCTAGTGAATCGTCTATCGACATGCTTCGGTGACTTTAGCTCTTTCTCGGCCATCGAGGTAGAATAAGCCGATAAAAGTAAACGAGTGTAAGCCACTGGAAGGGTCCACGGTGTATAGTAATTGCACATCGGATCGTGGTTGTTTGATTGGATCAAGAACTTAATCCCCCAGATAAGCCAATACGTCAATCTGAATTGTCGTTTCGTCGGGGAAACGATACTTTCAGCAACGGGAACAAGGGAAATGATCTCTTTCGGTGTATACATATACGTACGCTGACAATCGGAAGGAAAAGGGCGTACAAAATCAATAATTACTCACGCTGGAAATTGGACAAATTCGAAGCGTTCGTCTCTGGTTTCATGATTTTTCATATTTTGCTACGATGCGTATTTTGCAAGTACGAACGGTTATCAAAGTACAGAATCTTAAAGCGTTAAATTTCCAAGTTTCAACTCTCGCCCTGGCAGAGCTTTCGAATTCCCAGCCTTTTCATTATAAAGCTTTTAATTGGTAATTTTGTGCTTTTGCGTTTCAACTTTCCGAAACCTTGAGCCTTGCAGTTTCGATTCTGTTGAAAGTTTGACTTGCAACCCCCGATTCTATATGTATACCGCTGAGCTCTTGAGTTTTGATCTTGCTGATCGCACAGCTTCCACTCTCTCGACTTCCTCGATCGCTGAGTTTTAGAACTCTGATTCTACGTATCGTCCAACTTTCAAGTTTCGTTTCCGTTCGTCGCTCGTCGTTAAGGTTGTGATTTTTAAACGGAAGACAGGCGTTGGAAAGCTCGAGTTTTCCTCAAATTTTGCATCCCGAAACGTGACGAATCGTCGAGCAGCAAGGGCAAGAGCGACTCGCTTCAATAAAAGCTCGACGCGATGCTGCAGCGCAAAGTGCAATGCCGACACGATTATGAGCAAATAAATCTCCTGTCAGAGAAATTCCTGTAAGAGAAATTCCGTCTCGAGGAGCTTTCCAGCGTTCATTCGATTAAATCGTTTCGCGAATGAATTACACTTTCGTTCTTTTAATTTATAGCGTGCGACCGCGACGGAGTCGTGCCGCGTGAAACGATTAGGAGGACCACCCGCGAGAACTTTGGATGAAAACGCGTGCTGGTTCTTTCTCAACTGGAAAGCGTGAGCAACACCGGTAAAAGCTCCGACGGCGACGGCGGGCGACGCTGTTCGACGGCGTTGTTTGCCGATCGTGCGATTCGGTGCGTCCGTGATCGCATCAAGAGGTCGGAACTTTTAAATCCTTCAGACTCGTGGTTTTCGCACGCCGATAACGGAAAAATCTTTCGCTCCGAATCGAAAGGGTGGTTTAACCGGTAACCATTTAATCACGTCAAGATACACGAAATTCTGGACGCGCGACTCCAGCGTCGAGATTAAGTGCTAATCGGGGTCGCGAAAGTTAACCCTCGGATTTCTCAGTCGCTACGTCCACGCAACGTCTGAATTGGCAACAATTGGCAATTACGCTGGCAAACCAACGATTAGGGATACTACGGGAAAACAAGTTGATGTTCAAAGTGTTACGAATTAATATCGTGTCCGCGATGCAACGAGTTCGTCGCGCTGGTGGTGACTTCCTACGGGCCATTCATCCGGGAGTAATTAAACTCGAGCAAGTTCGAGGAAGAACGGACAGAAATCGACGCGATACCCGTCGGAAGCGATTAAACGCCAGAAGCATTCTAAATTACGTAACGAGGCGGAGTGAAGAGGAAAAGAGACGGAGATAGAGACGAAGGGAGAAAATGAGACAAAAACGAGCATTTCGGCGAGCGGCAAATGCGAAATCGATGGTAGCCGTTATCAGACAACTCGACCTGCAAATATTCGATTGAAAAGCAGACCGAACAAAAGAACGAATATTCGTTCGCGACCTCGGGAATCCCAGGAGAGTTAGACGTGCACTCGCCTCGCGATGACGAGAGTCTGCGTTACCGCGCTCTACTGCTCTCTCCTCGAACATGGAACACGTGGAAAAGCTTTGAGATGAACCATTGCGAAAACCGTTAATGGTACCTTGTTATGGGATCTATCCAATGGTACACCCGCTACCTCTTTGGGCCACGGTTAGTCGAGAAGACTATCCCATCGGGTGTTGATGATCTTTATGACAGTTTTCGAGACAAATCTTATAGGTAGTAGATACCCGGGGAACAGCTTCGACGATCGATAGAAAATCTTTTTATCGAATCGTCAACGATCGAGGAACCTACGAAATAGTTATACGATGTTACCACTTCAAGTCCTCGATCCCAACGAATTCGGCCGCGACAAAGCTTTACCCGCGCGACGACTCCCAGGGAATAAAGTTCGCGCTCGATAAGAACACCCGCGGCGAACTTCTCATTCGTGTTTAATCGTTTCCGATAAAAACTCGAATGGAGCGCGCGATAAATTTAGAGATGAACCGGTTCGTTTCTTTTCAAACCGAGGGAAAAACGTGATGCTTTTTGATGCGTTTGCGGATAAGCAAATGTCGCTTTTAAGCATTTAGCAAATTCCAGTGGCTTTTCCAGATGCTTGCGGCCGAAAAAAGAGCTAAGCGACATCATGAAACGTTAAACTTGCCTCTTACCTGTGCGGTTCTACGTTTTTAACAAATTTATGTACGTAAATAAATCTGTAAATGTAGAATATTTGTGCAATTTTGACCCATGTCCGCTTTCTTTTTTAAATAACGAATAATATCGTAAGGAATTTCGTACGAATTCTTGGACCGATGGAGTCTTTAGCCACGCTTACTTGTTGCGTTCTGTATTCCTGTACGTAGCCCGGAAATCTGGGTGCAGATTCACCTCCATAACTTACAAGGAAGAATGTAATATGCATATTGCGGAGATAGACTATCGTGTTTCCCTCGCTGTGGAACGCGATGTCCTTTTTTTTTAACGGGTAAAGAAATATTGAATCACCGCGGACCGCGGTAGGGCTTGCAGTCGAGCATCGCGAACGATTTAAAAGGAGAAATGGAATTACTTATCTCTCGTGGCGTCCGACGTTAACAAAGCAGCGAGTCGTTTATTCCTCGAATGATCGTACAAAATTGCAGACTTTAAATTGAACGTAGTCGGTTTGGTCGTTGGTTTTTAATACGTAATAATGATATTACGTAGCAGGGTATCGGTAAAAACTACCTGTTCGCTGCTCGAATTCTATTTTATCTTTCAAACGACAATTATTTCACGAACATCCACCATTTTTCTTAACGATCTCGTAAAAAAAGCTCCAATTCTTACTTTTCTTTTTCGTGTCAATTAATGTCTCACAAGTGTCATGCGATTCACTTTGGAATCCAACGGTCGTTATCACCCCAAACTAAACCATTAAACGACCGAGACACTTTCTTCTTGGTTTGATACTGCCCCGGAGACGGGACGTTAAATTAATTAATCAGCGAATTATGCCATCATTAACGAGTTTATCTAATCGGTGAACCGCACCGACCCGGGAGCCCATTTCCATCTGTTCAGACTCGAACGGCGCGCTGGATAATCCCTCCGGAGGGTTGGCTCGAGGACAATTTTTCCATCGAGGATTCTTTGAAATGGGATTCCCCCGTTTCCTTTGGGCGTCGCTCGAAAATTACTGCTCGAGTCCTATCCCACGATTTGTCTTTCCACCGCTACCACCTCCACTCACCAAAGCTAATCATTTTTACCCTCATTTTTCCAATTTTTTCCCTTTGCTTGCTCGTGAAAATTTACTCTGCCGTCTCGGGTATCGATAAACGTGGTACCATCGTATCCGATTAGTTGTCTTCTTGGACCGATTCGAAAATCCTCTACTCGTGTTTCGGTGATCGATAATCGACGGTCCAGATTTTCCAACATCTTTTTCTCCGTTTCGACGTTTCTTTGTTGGAAATTGAATTTCTGAGTCGACGTCGCGATCGATTAACGTTTGAAATCGGTGTGGCGCAGCGCGGCAGAGAAACAGCAGATGCTGCGGCCACTGATTGTTCGCGCGTTGTAACTTCGTTCGCGCCATTGATTTACGCGAGAGAATAATTTCGCGCAACAGTTACGACACAGGCTAATCATATTTCATCGTGTAATCATATTATGATTTCGCGGTTCGGAATGAAATTTGCGGGTCACGTTCGAAAGTTCGGCGGAGGGAATGCCGGTTTCGGTGGTTTTCCAGATATCGAAAGAATAAAATATGCTTGGCGGTACAGTTCTTGGAAACATTGATATCCCGACCGCGAAACCTGTGGATATTAATGGAGTTTTGTTAAAAAGTAAGTACACCCGGTTTGATTAGCGAAACATCTATATTTCGTACGTAGGACAACCTAAGCCTACAGGTTATACCGTGTTTAACTAATTTTCACGACTCGTCGCGTCAAGCTCTTTTCGTCGAAAGCTTTCGCTTTTTTGTCCTTTCTCGCTTGCCTTTCTGTTTCTCAGGGATTCGTTTTCACGCATCGATGTAAAGGGAACGTGGAAGCGTGGAAAATGTCTTCCAATAGTCGATTTGTACAACGACTGTTATTCCGCGCTTTATTCCAGGGGAACAGCATTTGAATAAGGCGAAAGTTTCCAGCCGGTTTACAGGGAACATCAAAGTTAACTGCTGGCATTCTCACGGAATATGTACGACATTCGTGGTCCGAGCACGGAGCAAATCACAGTCACCGTAACTCGTATAAAATCGTTCCTGCACCACCGCTCGACGGGTTTTAATTGCTGCTGACGCTGTTCACCCGTAAATCGGCTAAACGGATTAATCGGTGCTCATCGAACAATCGATTTAACCGAGTGACACGTTCTTGATCGTTAAATTAATGACTCGAAGCGTTGCGAATTCGCGCCCGATGTTCATTAAAATTGCGAATATATGGTTATTACAATATTCTGGAGAACTGACGCTAGTCGTTTCCGAATTGGATATGCAAACCACTTTGCCAAACGAACGCGAAGCAAACCCCGCAACGCAATTGTGCTTTGCTCGCACAAAAATATGTAGGAAAGAATCGATTGCAGGTAGAACCGCTTACACGCCCTACACTCTTACGCTTTACTTTCATCCACGGAATTAAAAAATTGCATACGCGCGAGAGTCCGTTCGCGTCAAACTCGTTTCAAGCATTCTTCTCAAACGTAGCCCCTCGAATTTCTCGTTGAAGTTTGGTGCTCGAAAGTTCGGTAGGAGGACTGGACCCCGTGTAGGGTGCTCGATCGAATGGCTTACATCCATCGTAGTCGTGTATTCGGTTGGTTGTCACGTTCGCGCTCTTGCTCCCTTTTCTTCGCTCTTTTCTTTTCACGTAACATTTGCGTATCGCGGGGATTCTTCCTTTCTACGAATGGTACGTTAAACAAAATCGAACCTCTTTCGAACTGGTTCGTCCAAGACTCGTCTAAATCAACGACGATGCTCGCAAGTTGGAATCTCTATCGACGAAAGTAGAAAGTTGAAGGCAGGATCGAATTAAAGCAGAGTATTTCAGAGGCACGAGTCGTTTTTCCGTAATTTCAAACGAAAACAAAGGAGGGCTCGTTTCTTTGCGCACACGGCAAGTTGATTCCACCGGCACCGGTGCGCGAGCGATAAATTCTAGTTCCCGTGCAGCCAAGGAGTAAATTTTGTCAGGATTCCAAAAGTGAATCTGACGGTGGTCATAAAACGCAGCTTTTCTACGTGACGCGATCCGCAGCGACTTTCTCGTCGCGTGCGCATACGTATATCAGATGACACGAATTTGTTGGCCACGGAGAACTAAAGGTGGGTTCGTGCTACTCCGTCACGGCACAGCAACTCCCGTTGCTGCAAGTTCGTAATCCGACGAACAAATTGTAAATGAAAAAATACGTCCGACCGCATCTTCAGTACCGGTACATACCCGCGTAGTTTGAATTATGTCTACGTGGCCGGCGGCACTTTGCATCGCGCACGTCGGGAGAACCACGTTTTGCGAACGAGTACCCTTCTCGCCTCCAGACGCACCCCCTCTAACGCTCTTGCTTCAACCCCTTGGCCCCCTGGCCTCGGTTCGTTTCCCCGGCCCGCCGCGTACGTTTTGCTCGTCGAAACGTCCGTAAGCATCGTTGTCGGCCATTAAGATCTAACGACATCGTTGCATCAACGAGTGGCTGCTGGCTTCTCGTGCAACCCTTGCCGCGAGACTTCGACCTCTGCCACCCTCTCTGGTTCGCTCTGCCATTTTCTACGGTTTCGTGTTTCCTGGCTCGAGTCTCGCGGGAGGTGACGCGGTATTCGAGTGTTGCGCTCATTGTTCGGTTAACGAGGTTATGATTGATGATATTGTAGCTGCGATGGGTTCGACCTGTGGGGTATGAAACGATAGAGGGTTGCCGCGAAGGGTAGTCGCAGGATTCGGCGAATCGTCCCGGGTATACGATTCTATTCTTCCGACGATTCCAAACCAGGGAACCATTTTCTTTATTTTCACGCGATACTTGATTGCGAACCGGATGGACGATGATGATTGAGAATCCAATTACGATCCAAGATTCTTGCGAACGATAGAGTCGGTGGTGTCGATACGACTAGAGTTGCGAATTAGTCCGAGTTTGGTATTTTTATATCATCCATTACGTTTAAATCGAGAAGAATCGTGTGTTTTCCAATTTTAGTACGACATTTTATTTTCCAAGGGATACGGAGAACAAAGGCCGAGTAAAATGGTAACGAATGCTTCGTTGATTTCAGTTTAGTTCGTCTTTATGACTTGGAACATCAAAGAAAATTAGAAGACGTCCGTAGTTACCGGTGCCCGTTGCGTGAAATTTGATTTTCAGAATGGTAACGAAAGTAATAAGAGGGTGAAACGATGAGGCTTGTTACGAATGACGAAGCTCTCGGTATTAGCGTTATTAGCAGAGTTCAAAGACGCAGATAAACTGAAAAATAACGAGGTCTCTTCCGACGTTTGCGTGAAATTTGATTTGGAAAAGGGTTGGGACTGTTGGAAGACGGTGACAAGCGGAGAAGGTTGAATTGTATACAGTAATGGGATCGTAACGAGAGGATCATAATAGGAGGATCGACGCGTCGTTGCAGGTTCATTAAAACGATGTGTGGTGTTGTTAACTCGCACGCGATTATGGGTACCCTCCGGAAATTACGTACAATTGTGGTTAGGTGTTGCGTGTCAACAGGTTAAAAAATAGAAGCGTGGCCGGATTAATATTATTTAATTTGTACTTCGCACCGCCATTCGACGGTTCGACGCGTTTCGTGGAAATGCACGCAACGCTGTACAGTGTACATGCATCGATTTGACGAATCGAACGAGTATCAAACAAAAGCTCTATTACGTCGAATAATATGTACTCTCTACACAACGAATAATTATAACGATACGAAACGTTGAAATTTCATAATCGGTCCGTTCTGTGATTAATGAATTTGCTTGAACGTAAAATTAAACTTAGATAATAAGACGTATTCGTTCGACTATGTTTGGAGATTCGATGTTTAACGGTCCATTAAAAGTTGATCGACGGAGTATGGCTATCGTTGCACTCGTATCGTTGATAAATTCGTTCTCACCTATTTTCTGAAAACGTGCCTCGCAGTTCGCGTTGGTAATTCCGAAGTAACACTCTTCGACGCGAAGTGTGCGCGACATTAAACAAACATAGTCGCGCGCAGTCGAGTAATTTGTTCAGCTGGAGCGTTCACGCAGCCTGTAATACGTTACGGGGTAAACGCCGCGAAACGATATCGTAAAATTGCTGTTTAAAGGGGATCCATATTGCACGAGGGTTGAGCGAACCGTTCGTTCCTTCCGCGTCGTTCGCGAACGGCGATAACTGCCAATGCAAATTTTTTAACGGGCGAGTCGTTCGTTTCACGCTAGCTCTGTCCTTAAATTGCAACGTTTCGCCGCTGCTCGAGTTTACAGTTGAAAGCTGACCGCTCGCTCCATTATTTCGCAGGGAAAGCCTTTTCGTCAAAGTAAACTTTCCGAAAGATTCGCAAATATGTATAGCAACGACGTTACAAATCCGTTTCGTTCTCGCATAAAATATAAATCGTCCTGGAAATAACGCCACTTTCTGGTCGCCTCACTTTCATCCTATCGCTTCGTCACCTTTGCCATTGTAGGCTCCTCTTCGTTGCCCGAACGTTTCTCCTTTTTCCCCACTTTATATACCTTTATTTTCGCTACTCTTTGGTTTGTTCATTCGTCTACTTCTCCCTTTTTTCCATGCACAGGGTGATTTTAAAGTTGCACCTATATCGAGTATTTGGAATTTTGTTAATTTTAGTTCGTCTTCATTGACCGTCTTGATGACCGTTGCTTGAAAATACCATGGCTCTTGCCAGTTTTGTAGAATAGCTCCGTACATTCGTCTAGCTATCTTGTATTTTTCTATCTCGCTCCGTCGAGCCGTTATTCGGTCGTCGCGAGAGAGGCGGACGCTCGAAACCGCTTTAGGAAACGATTCAAAGAAGCGGACGGGTTTGACGCGATGAAACGTTTCGCGCCACCCTCTTCGCAATCCTGTTGGTCGGGTGTGCTTCCGCTTTCCTCGTCGAGGGTAGTGTACAGCAGCGATCGAGCCAACGGAACAGCGAAATCAAAAGGCCGAGCCGCGCGCCGGCAATTTCGATTCTTCGGGGTAATTTCTCTCCATTCAGGCGTCGGCGTCGGCGTCGGGCGCCTACGACGCCCCCTCCGTGGACGTTCGTCCTCTCTCCGTTCGTGCCTATTCCGTCCGTCCGACTGACAGAAACGAGGCCGACGACAGTTTGCTCGCTCTCCACGAGTAATCCCTCCAAATTGGAATTTTATTAAGCTCTGCCTTTTCCTTCCTCTCGGTAGCCTCGATCTCTTTCGTTCCGTTTGGCTGGCATCTCTCGTACCATCGATGGTCTTGCCACAAGAACTCTCGTAGGACAGATTTTTCATGATTTTCTTACGCGTTACTTTGAGACGGCTACGGATAAAGTTTATTTTTTATATCGGTTTATCCGTTACTCGTTTTCCTGTTTCATCATTCGATCGTTCAAGCAAATTCTATTAAGGAAAATTATTGTGCAGCGCAAGGATGCCAATATGTCGACTATCGAATATTTTTTCGCCAATTAGATCGGTACGATAACCGTAACGATATCAGCTCGTTACGCGGTTAATTCCTTTTGCGTAATCACCCGCGCACGAGTATCGTTATACACTTAGCTTAACGTACTAATTTTCCGTGGAATAGGGTAAATCATTGCTTGAAATCAGACCATATCAAACCATTTCTAAACGATTAAAAAGCATTCTGGAGAACTATGGGAACGATCAAACACGTCAATATTTCTTCTACGCCCATTTTCATCATTTTCTCCCGTGTTTCTTTTTATTTATATATGTTATATCTGCTATAGAGTATCCAAACGATAAGTGGGTTGAAACGTTCAAAGTATATTCATATTTAAACTGATATTTCTTCGAGATAATCTTTCTCTTAATTGGATTTGATGCTGCTGACGGTTAATAGAAATCTCATTCTGGTTTCACGAAAAGCCGGAAAAATCCTGGGGACAGGAACGCATTAAAGCTGAAATTCACGAGCCACGGTGGTTCTCTGTAGTTGGTTCGATTCAAAATTTACGAATTCCACCGCTCGAATCCAGACCTCCTTTCCTCCGGTTAGAAAATAAAACTTCCGTCTCACGTGCGAAGCTCGATTAATAGTTCCTGGCCATGTCGATAATTAAATCCAGCGATCGGTGGGCCGGCGCGGCCGGAACTGTTCATAATTCACCCAGGCAACGTTAACCGAGTTTCGCCTGGGACAACATTCATCAACTACATTCTCTATTTTCACACGGACCCTCCTAATTCGGGAACGCGGCAACCCCGCGTCCCCGAAAATCCATTATTCGTTTCGCAGGGACAAAAGGGCTTCGGAACGTGTGTTGGAACCAGGAACGCTCGTTCTCTGTTCGTTGGTTACGACTGTCTTTGGTGTTCCATCCACTCGGCTATTTAAGGGAGAGGGTTCTCCGGACGTTTACGCAATTTAGTATCACAGCAAGTATTAACATACGTTACATATTCAATTCGAGTAGACGGAAATATACTCGGAAGGTTCAAGAACAAGGGAGTTTTAATTCAAGGTTCACTAGTTGGAAGGGCGAGTAGTAAAAGTGAACGGGATGGAGCGATGTTTGACACTTGAGAGAAATTTAATAGAAAAATAGAGTGTGCATGGTAGTCGAAATGTAGAATAAGGGGTCAACGCAATTTAGGTTGTTTGTTGGACCTTTTCGCAAAGTTAATATCAACAAAGTCGCTCACGTTCCTCTAGCGTGGAATCAAACGTTTCAATCCCCATTTCACGAGGAACTATGCTCGGTTTCCTTTCACAGCCACGTTTCCCAGCGTCTTCGAGATTCGATTGGAGGGGTATGGCAACACAGAAACGAGAGAGTGGCTCTCTAAACACGTCATTTGTATGCACCACGGATGCATAAGAAATTCGCAAGTGTTCGTATTCGATGTTAGCGTGGGCGTTAGAAGGAAAGAGTATGTAGCTAGCACGGCAAAGGGACGATGGCACAGGAGAGGCGTCGAAAGTCGAAACGAACCGATGCGGAAAAGGAGAAGGATGACCCACGGGTAGTAGCTACAGCTCTGTAGGAGGAATGGAGTTTGAAGATTAACAAAGTTTCGATCTTAGACGGGATCGCGTACGTAACGTAAAGAGGTGCATGCGTTGATGCATAGATCAGGAGAACAGTCGGCAATCTAGGATATTTAAATAAAATACGTGTCTCCGAGTTATCCAAGTTTGATTGCGATATGAAAATGCAGCATTTACATTCCATTCCGTTCATTTCCATTGGTCGGAATAAAATAACATGATAAATCATTTTATACGGCACGTATACGCACGTATACGGCATGCTTTTTATAATGTTCGACGATCCGTGGATGGAATAAATTTGAACTGGCTGGAAGCAAATAACGATATTATTTTGAAGTATCGCGTTCAAATGAAACAAGATGAATTGCCCGCATTTTGTCAGCAGCATAAAATCATCGGAGGAATGGTCGAAACCGTGGATCAGATATTTTTCAATTTTATTGGATCAAACATTCTTCCAATCTGTATGCATAGGGCACACGGAAACCGGAAGGATTGGTCGGAAACGTTGCTGGGATTAATATGATTCAGTAAAATAAGCGAAATATTGTATTTATAAAATATCTCACGATAATCGAAACAAAATATTGATGAGACTGGGAAAGATACGATCGTCTGTAGTATTTATTCGAATCTTATCAAAATGGTTAACTAGATGTGTACAATATCCTGAACGGTATTCATTTTTAAAACGGCTTCATTCGAAAACTAATCGAGCATTACGATCACGACCGTTTCAGTTCAGGTCTAATCCGCGATTTTTATTTAGAGATTAAAAATATCTCGTACGCACGTGCTCGAAGCTGTACGCGGTTTTTATTTGCTCCGTTCGGTCTTAAAGCTCTGTCACGCTAAAAATTCGGTCGTAGGCGTAGCCATACGCTTTCGGGTAGAAATTTTCTCCATTGAAATCCTGTGGGAACGAAATATGGTCCCGCTGTATTGTATCAATTACCTGCTCTGAGGGAAGGATCAAACGATGAGGCTTTTTTCAACTCCGTCGGTTCACGACCACCGATGCCGATGGAAATTCAATTCGCCCTCCTACGAATTTTCAAACAATTTATTGATTGACGTTATTTAGGATACGAAAGCAACCGAGCATCGACAGTTTAAAGACGTGAGAGAGTACCAAAAATTAGTAAAGAAATTTGATGGTGAATTTTTGAAGAAATTTGTACGCAGAGTTATCTAGAATTTCGAATTGAAATTATTTTTCGGAATTTTTTTCGCGTACGAGGTGATCCAAAGCGTGTCAAACCCACCACTATCTATACGCAAATTATCGATTCTAAAAAAAAAAAAAAGAAAAAAAAAATGAAACCTCCGTTTGACGGTTCGCAACTCGTTAAAAACGGCTGAATGCACGCTGGAAAAATATCTGAAATGTTCTCTCGGCGATACGCATTTTACTTTTTCCTTTTTTTTTTTAAGCGACTTTGATCTCTTCGTATTCACACAACAAAAATTCTTCTCACTTCGAGTCACTATACCCAAGGTTTTGCATTGGATGATTGTTTTTCAAAGAATTTGGTCGTTAATTTTTAGTAGAAGCGCTGTAAGTAGACAAAATTTACGGTAGAAAGGTCGAAATGTTCCTGCCAGCTCCTCTTTTAGGGATTTTCGCAAGTGTCCTTTTGTTCACTGTTCAAACACGTTCGTTTATCAAAGTGCGCATCCCATTTTTGTTTACTTATTTGTTTACAGATTATTCTAGCAGCCTCCGTTATTTTCGGTAAATATTTTTCAATAGAAAAAGTGCAACGGTAATCGGCTTAAAAAGTATTTATTTTCGCCGATTCCTCGCTGCGTCAATTTTCGTTCGTTTGGAGAAGAGAAAATAACCGGTTGATGACTCGAGTGATTACAATACACGTACCTTTGTTCGAGGATCGAAGCAACTGCGACTGTTACAGGATCCACCGAGCGTTTTCGCGATAACGCCTCAATGTATCGAATAAAAACTTTCGAGCCGACAAGCTCGCGAAATTCAGTTAACTCGCTTTACAAAATCGCTTAAACTTAATAAAGTTTCGACTCCGTTATCAGGAGTTCGTCTCCGATAACGAAGCGACGCCATTCGGGAAACGCTTCGCCTCGAAAACCTCCTAACGAAGATTCCGTCCGTGAGATCATTGACTCGATGCTCAGCTGAACAAAGTTCTCCGGAAAACACTCGAAAAGAAAACACCCGTCGAGGCTGCCACGAAATCATGAAAATCGAGACGCTCCAACATTTCTCTCTCTCTCTCTCTCTCGCTCGCTCTCTCATCATGTTATTCTCGATTCCATACGACTCCAACAAACATTTCAATTTACAGAATTTCAGCATGTATTGTATAATGATATCGAATTTTATTAAGTAATATTGAAAATATTACATAATAAAAGTAATATCCTTCGTTGCTTTTGACGATCTGACGGAGTGCTAGAAAGTTTAAATTCTTTGTTTGAAACGGATCAACTTTACCCGAGTACCTTTAAGGTCACAGAGTTTCAGATAGAGACAGTCCTCGTTAAATCGTACAACTTTCTCTAGTTTCGCTTGGAAAAGGACTATAGCTTGACCCAGTTTCCCCGAACACTTCCTATAGTGGACTCCTTAGTAGGATTACCTGGCAGATCCTGCCACAGATGCAAGGGGATTTGGTGTTAGGACGAAGGATCTATTCCAAGGTATCGGAGACTAGTCTAGAACTTACATGTACAGGGGATTGATGGGAAATCCAAGAACAGGGATTGGGTCACAGACAACCTCCTGGCTGATTGCATTGGACATGAAAATCAGTCCGTTCGTTAATTAAAAATCCCAACTCGTTACGAAGTATAATAAGATCTGTAACTCGTTGGATACAATGGTGAAATTTTGTTAATTCTTTCCAGATATTTGGAAGATGATACAAGGGACTTGCGATACAATGATTCGATGTCGTGTAAGAACCTTATCATATTTTGATAAATAGTAAAACGAGCTAAATACGAAGAGAAATCTATCGAGACCCAAATATCCTTTAATTAAGTAGTCGAGGGGGTTGCCGCTTCATCGTCGAATTGTGTTTACAAGTATGCTATATCGCGTGGCACTCAAAGGAACACCTAGCAGTCTAGCTAATCGATTTGCAGTCAGGAAGTCTTCAACCAACGTGAACAGTTTGTAAACACCAAACAGGAGTATACATATAGCGACGACGTGGCAATAATTACGACTACCAGGTTGCAGCGGGAACAACAATTATTGTTGGAGCGGCAGCTGCCCGACTCGCCGCGCGGCGATAATTTATCCTCTGTTAATACACTATCGTTTAATCCCCGTTTTCCTGAACTCGATGCGCACCTGTTCGCCGTAGAACAATATTCGGAAGTTACTTCGATACCAACAACGATCATTATTCAAAAATACCATCGATATTTGCTATACGTAGACTGTTTATATTGGCGCAGTTGAAATATGCAAAGAAAACATTTGATACATATTGAATCGCAAGAAGGTATTAGGTACTTGTAGAATTTTCTACGGCCTCGAGAAAGACATGCTATAGAGAAAATATTTTAAACTCGCCCCGGGAACTGCCATCAGGTATCGATAAAAAATGCATAAAATTCCATTGAAATTTTTATATCGAAAACGTTTGCATAGTGAGAGAGGAATTTTGAAAATGGATGTAGCTTATAAAAATTTCATGGGTCATGGGTCACCTAATATTTTCCAACCGGTCAAGCCTGACAGAAATCACCGAAACGCTTTAAAGTTCCCTTGAAAATGATACCGTTGAAATTCCTCGTCCACTACATGCATGTATCGAAGCTAACTCCGTGACGTCACTCCATCAAATGGATATGGAAATTCGTGTACGAATTAAGCTATAACAAATATTACAACTATTTGCAAACATCACAAATATCAGAACTTAGATTCAAAGATAAAGTTTTTTAAATGTTTAAAATGCAAAGTTTTTCTAGTACTTAGTACTTAATCGTCGACAGGTATATACGTGTAAACATTAAACTCGAGTAGAAGGTATCGTTTAGAATGAAATTCCCCGTTTTATATTTGCCGGCGAACATTCGGAACAACTTGATACGTTTCGTAAAACACCAAACGAAATCAAGCGCGCTGCGATAAATTTACATATTCAAAGGAGTTGTTCCCGAACTCATGTTTTGCAAAGTGTTCTTTCCCGAAGCTCGGAAACGATTACGTACAAGAATCGAGGAAAGGCGGTTGCAAAGTATAAAAGCACTAATCTGTTTCTCGCGCGAGCCATTAGATTAAATGAGATACATCAGAAGTTGAACGTTCGCGATACTTTTATTCCCCGTCCTCGGAGTTAAAGCAAGATTAATAAGTAACGCTCGTTGCGAATAAATTACAGCGTGTTACAGCGGCAAACTTGCCGTTAGAAAACGATGCTCGATGGTCTTCCATTAATCTCGTTAAATGAGAAAAACGTGTCCCAAGGAGAGAAACAGATTATACCGTTCACCGTAACTTCCATTTGCAGCATTAAAGAGGACACGCCGCGCCGGGGGTGGCCAGGGATGAAGAAACGGTCTTTGACTACGTTTACGTGACAGGGTTACATTTAGATGGTAATCAAAATATATACAATTTGCAGTCTTTACGCCCATGGCGTTTGCGTTCGAGTCGATGGAGGATAGAGACAACGATAAAACTCCATCTTGGATTGGAAATGAAAATTACGTTGTTATTATCTCCCATACTAGTTGTTCAATTAAAATCGTCTGCCACGACGCATAGCGACCTCCGGAAAACGATTCTCGAGTGTCGCGTCGCTTCTTACGAGTTTACCTTTGTCCTGGATCACTACCCGCCACCCGCGATAATGGAGAATGCCTATAAATCGATTAGTGCTCGATGTGTAATTCCAGCAGTCGGTCTGTTTCAAATATTCAGCTTTCGCGGCACGGTCGAGGTGTACATGAGATTTTTCGTCCCCTATAGCTTGCCGTTTGATCTCAATGTAATTGCACTGGGAAATTACAGAATGTACGTGTACGTATGTCGGTGATACTCCAGCCATCTGTAAAATCAGTGTCCGATCCTGTCTGACCCCTGAGAATTATCATAGAGAATTTTAAATCGCCGAGATCACGCCTCGTTCTGCGACGGAACATTGATACGCGTTTCCATTGTACGAGTTATTGTATATGTATCATTCGCGGAATGGAAATAAAATGTAAACTTTCTTCAAAGAAGACCCGCAATCGTCAAATTTTCGCTAAACCCCGACACTTTGTTCTCCCGTTGAGATCAACTCGGATGATTCCCAAACCCTTGGCTATCCCATGGGTCTATCGATTCTCCCGCTCGGTCGACTGCATATCCAACCATTGTCCTCTCTAACGACCAAGTAGAATCGTCCTGGCGATAATGGAGCGTCGATGTAAACGGATCAACCGTTCGATAATCCGTCGTTCACGGAAGAACTTTGGGTGACGCGAATGCCCAAATGTGGGCCAGAACTGCGACCCGATTACGTATGTGTGTTCCGATCCGCGATAAATCGGATGTTACCACCGCGGGACATCTTGTTTCCTCGGATGACGGAGCTCGATTTCCTTGGGATGCTCGACAAGAAGCTGGGACTCTCGTTTCCGATAACTTTCCCTCGTCAAAAGCAAGTGCAAAATTTTGTAGCACGAAACCAAAAAGGAACGAATAAAACTCGTCTAATTTGCATAGTAACTAAATTGCAGGGGACGTTCGATCTTCCATGCTCGAGTGCCGCCGACACGTGCCGTCAAAGCATGAAGCGAACGACGCCGACGCCTAATTGAGGCAACAGACGTGCAGCAAAATCGATACGCAGGGGGAATGTTTAAACATTCGATGGTTTACTCGTGGCTCTGTAATTCGCAAGTAGAATATATAGAATAGGATGTCTTTTCGCAATGGCTTTCATCCCCTGCGATTATTGTAGTTGTGGCTAAACGAAATATATCGAACCTTCGTTCTACCGTTTCTCCATTTATCCGTAGTGCTTTCATTTCCTCTTGCAAATGGAAAAATTATTCTCGCCAAGGCGATGTTTCGTGCTACGAGACCATCGTAAATTATCGACTCTTTCATCCCTTCGTGGAATTACGGAAGAGTTCGTTCGTGTTAAAATTATACTTTTGTGACGTCTAAATGCAAACTTTATATAGTATAAATCGAAAATGAATTTTGATTAATATTCTGACCAACAAATTTAAATTGCACTCGAGGGCCATTATCTCCAGCTCTCGGAAATTTCTGTTGCGGCCGATGCTCTAAGAAACTTCTCTCGAAAAGACACGCGATATCGCGCCAAGCTAAATTCGCCGTAAACGCGTTACTTTCTGCCTTCATAATTTTCTTGGTCGCCCCTTATCTTCGTTTCTGTGCAAGCATAAAAGCGTTCCCAGCATTTTAAGCGTTCTTAAGGACACGGTTGCTCGGGGACGGGACCAGACGTCTGAGACGTTCACAAATGATTTTCACGCGTTTTAGTCCGCAACGGAACTTGTCGCGGCATTTGCATTGCACGTCAATGGTGCCACGAAGAATAATGTTACTTTTGTTACCAGGAAAAAATTTGTTACATTTTCACGGAATCAAAAGGGAACATTAATCTAGCCAACGTTAAGCTGAAAAATTACCGACGATGTTTTTCCTCTCGTTGGATCGCGTCAAACGAAAGAAGAAGATTATGTACGTTGAACGGAACGCATTGTATTTTCATTAATATCGTTATGAAAACTCGCTGGCGAGTATTATGGAACAAGGAAGATTTTCGAAGAATCTTGAAATCCCTGGCTCCGAGAGTGAAAGACGACGACACAAGGTGTAAATCGGGATTGTTTCATTTTCCATGCTGTTCACCCGTGCACATTCACCGTTTCTTAAGACGAAAGTCCAAAGACGTCACTTTCTCTCCCATTCCTCTCGTGTTTCTTTATTTCGCCGTGCTCTGACGTCGTCGAAGGAGAGAAAAGAGAGATTTAAAGCAACCGAAATTAAATCTCGCTTCTTCCCCAACGGAAAAAAAAGTTCCGCAGAAAGAAGAGACCGTTAGAACGTCTACTTACTCACCGGTATTTGTTACGAAGGTGTTCCTCTAATTATGTGCGCGACATTTTTATCACCCTTGTCCGCTAATTTGCATAGCGATTCCTCGGGTAATCAGTCTGGCAGAAAATCCTCTAATTACTTTCTTCGTTTATTCGTAGCTTAACGTCGCGTCGAGTTCCTCGTAAACTGACGTTGCGGTAGACTGGAGGACGACAGCTTGAAACTAACCACGTGGTTTTATAATGCGTAACGCGATCCCAACGAGCTCGTTCGTAACACACGTCACAATCATACTTTCCGGTTTTCTTTGACCGTCTGCTCTAATTATCTTAATTACCATACGATGCCAACTGTCATCCCCTTGGCTATCGTTTCTTTTCTCTTCCTTTGTCTCGAGATCCTTTTAATCTCGCCGATCGCGACCGTTCAATTCTCACGATTACTTCCAGGTAATACAAGTAGTCCAAGGATAATATAACAGTACAATATAATCGTTTAATCGTTTAGTGGAACGAACTCACCTTTTGCTATCGATGAAAATTATTTCGGCCTTTTCGTAAAGTAGCGTTACGTTATACCAACGAATTTTTTTACGCTACTTGAGTGTTATTTAGATGTTGTTATCGAGGATCCCAGCCAGAGTAATCAAACTTCAATTCTATCGGTAATTCCGTTTTCGTTCGAATTTCTCTATTTTTTCCATCAGATTTAACCAAGTGCATTTTTCAGGTGGTACTCACTCTCCTCTGTTCTCCTCGAATTCGATAGCGGAGAAGATGAAGCGCGACCAGTGAATTGACGTGCTGCGACAAAGTTCGATCGATCCCCTCGATGCAGCTCGAAACGAATCAATCCTAGGCAATTTCGGCCGATCGAGTGCGCGCGAAAAAGAATTTCAGGCTGTTCGCCGCACAAGGATTCCCGTAAAGCAAAATCCAATAGCGATCGGCACGATACGTTGCATCTTCGGTGTTATCGCTTTGGGATATCCTGTCCTCCGCGGGACACGTTCTCCATTGTCGTCGTTGTACCGATCCGAGCACAAAAGCAACGGTCTCGATGAATTTCCACTGCCAACGCGTTTTTTCAATCTCGCGCCATCTTCGAACCGGAAAGGATGTTGCGCTATCCACCAGAGGTATACGACTACATCGTATCGCGACAAACGCAGCGTACCGTTCCACGAATGATTAGCGAAGTTACAATCGCAACTCTCGCTTCGTTTCAACATATCGAAGAAAAAGTTGATGCTACATTCTTAAGAAAAACAAGTTAGGCGGTGTTATACTTGCGGCCGGTACTGTATATTTCCACGTTCCTTCTATCTTCGTCTTTTCGTCGTTGAAACGTCTCTGAAAGGTCTCCCGAGGGAAATCTGGCCGAGATAATTTGTCGTGCGAATTCGAACGATCCGATTCGAAACGATTTTCAAACGAATCAAACGTTCGAGACCTTTCTCCTTGTCTCCGCGAATGATGATAATTCGATGTTCATCGACTATTCGTTGCTGTAATATGCTGCGATGGAGTAGCTCGGTCGTTTTGCGTGATTACAGATTCCCTCGAAAACTAAACTGACTTAGTTTTCGTTTTATTAGTCGCGTTGTTAGCAGAACTCGAGGACCCATACTGTACCAGCGGCATGTCGTAAAACTCCAGTATTTTTATTCGACGGGGGTTAAATTAAGTACACTTGCGAACTAATACCATCGAATAAGATAACTTCAAACTTGTTAGAAAATATAATTCCACCGCGTAAGCCGCGGTCCCCGATGCAATCTCAGTCGCCTGCTTGTCTTCCGCGTCTTTTTCTTTCCTTCTTTTCTCCTGAAAATTGAATGACGAAGTATAACGCGCTCGGCCTTCTCGTTCATCCAACTTCCTCTCTCTACCCGTAGGCATTCAATGTTATCGAATTTTGCTCGAAGATTGTTCAAATATTGCGTCAAGTTTACTCGTAAGATTGCAGCTTCGTTTCAAAATAAAACAATCTGTTACTTCGGTCTTTTATCCTTCGAATATGGAGTGTTTGCTACGAATCGCAAACAGATGTAATCGCTTGGTTGCAGAAAAATTTGGTACGCTTACGAAATTACCTTCGAATCATTTGACTCGGCAATCAGTCGGCCACAGAATGAACCCGTTAGACAAGATCGCCAAGCCGTCAGCGAAGATTTCTATAAAGCAAAGTCGGACAGCGAGCGTCGTAATCCACATCAGATCCAACGTTATCGCATCAGGCCAGCCCGGTTGTCGCACGATCTTCTTCTTCTGCCCGCTGTTATCGTCTTCGTCGTTGCTATGCAAGTAAAGAGGGAACATTCGACGAACCGAAGGACCCCCCGCGTTTTCATCCCTATCTTTTCCTCTTCCACTTCACGGGGCGGCAGAGGCAGTGGCGTAGACCAAGCGGAAGAGACCGTGAGCACATGGTTCCTTGCGAAACTGTATCGAGTACTCGATTTTCTTCGTGGCACGCGATTCTCTTTAGATTCGATTTGGCTTGACTCGTCGACGAGGTCGGTACTCGACGATCAACGTAAAACGAGTAGAAAGTAACCTTTGTACGAAATTCTGGTGGAAATATCCATGACTTACGGTTGCATTCGAGATCGTTTCCTTGCTAATAGGGAAAAGGAAAAAGACGTTATCTCGTTGTAAAGTAAGTCGTTGAAATGATAGAAAACGTTTGCCGTATCGCAAAACAAATTCGGTTAATTACATTATTATTAGGAACATCGTCGTCGTAGAAAGGTGATTAGGATAACAGGAGCACGCGTGTCGCGCACTCCGCTCGAATCACCGACTCGAATTCTAACCGTAACCAAACAAAAACACCAGAACTAAGTAAACTCCTCGAATTGAATTGCTGGATACGTCACTGAGGGGCGGGGAAAAGGGAAAGAGGGAAAGTGGTGAATGAGAAGTGGTACTGGCATGGTTCCTCTCTCGGTGCAACCCTCTCTCGGTGCCACACTAATGAGACGCAAAAGCTTTTGCGCTTAAAGGGTGACGATGCCGCGGCGTCGATTAATGAATGTCGCCTGTTTCGTGCCTCGTGTCCCTTGCTCCCTTGCCGTTATCAACGCGATAACGGGCCACCGTCTACACCGTACACGCGCCAACCCTCTACTCCGTTCCTTCCGTTACGCTTTCCCCAGACGTTCGCGATCATTTCCTTTTTTCCTCCCCAGAAAAACATGACGAAGGTTAAGTCGTAAGACCGTAATTATCCTGGAAAGGGAGGATGAAAGATGCGAGATAAAAAAAAAATTGCGGGTTTCTATGCGATAACGTAAACTAAAATGTTGTTAAATGTTATTTGGCGAAAATAACGCTGTAAAAGTGTAATTAATTTCAGCTTTACCGAAACACAAACTTCGAATCGCTTTACCATGAGATTACACGAGACTAGAATCGAAATAGCCCGCGTCTCTACTTACCCTCGAGCACGCGACATTTTATCATAATTAATTAAAAGGCTGCACCATTTTCGAGCCGGTGTTATCTTTCCCTAAACATTGTGTGCCTTATCCACGCCACGTTGCGCGGCGAATCCAATGCATTTTACGACTCGTTTTCATTTTCGTTTCCTTTTCTGGCGAAACGGACTCGTTGCTTGTCGCGCGAGACTTCTTTGCTCGTACCGTTCCCTACAGTCTTAATTGCCCTATTGTTCGCGATGCTCGGCGTCGCGTCGACCGTCTTCTGCGAGGTTCCTCTCCGATGTCTGCGCGCAAATACGAGACAACTGCAGAGAAAAAGGAAAGGACACGCGAATCTTCTGTTCCTTCTCAAACTCTCTACCCCCCTTCCGCGCTGTTCATCTTCGCCTCCTCACTCGGGAACACTTCGCTGGCGTTTTTCACCGACGCGTTGCACTTTTTCATTGGCACGCGTACTGGTTTACTTTTTCGAGGTTCCGAGATTTCTGTTGTTCGCAGACGCTCATTGTCTCTCGAGTGCGGCTGCGAATGCGCCGCGAGATCCTCGGCAATGGAATTTTAGCTGCGCCGACTTCTGAGACGCTGACATCGCTGAACTCGGTCATCGAAGGTATTCAATGAAACTGGGATCGAACTTCGTATGTTATTGGTATTTTACTTCAACGAAGAAAGAATAAAGGAGACGGAAGCGTGGTCCGAAGTACTCGAGAAACCTTATTGGTTCGGCAAGTGACATTTATTCGGCTTTCAAGAGAAATATTCAGTTGCTATTTTTACTCGTCGAATCGTGTACGTACAAGCATTGGTGTATTCCCAAGATACCCTTTTATTTGCGTCTACTTCCGGTTTCTTCGTAACAGCGAGAGAGCGGTAATTAGGGGAAGGGTAGCAAAAGCTTCGTTTATACGTCACGATCCCCAACCGAGATTAGGAAGAAAGTACGCCCTCTTAAAGGATACCGAAAATGTAATCGAGGGGGAAAACGTAGATATATGTATGTGCCCGAAATATCCAGCGATGAGAAAGATCGAGGGGATCTTGATCAGAACTTGGTACGCGAAAAGTTGTTTAAACGAGAACACCGGAGCTAGAGCGAAAAATGATCGTCGTTCAACTTTCGAACGACAACACTGTACTATCTCGCTCGTCTCGAAACTTTTCTCGTGTTCTACGATGTATCTGAAGGACTGCGTATTTTTTTTCGTTCGCGCATGTTCCAAAAAGAAGGTAGCCAAATCGTTGTGAAGCGTTTACCAAGTAGATATGTCGACGGCAATAACGTGCTCCAAACGTATGTTGTCTCTCGCTGCGGTAATACGTCGACGGTTTTAATGAAAAATATTATTTATACGTTCCACGATACTAGGTCTTTACCTACTTCGGAAACAGTTGAAAAAGGTACAGTTGCATGTTTACCAGCGACAAACTGACAACGTTTTCAAGTGGCTGGCTCCTTTGTGGCAGACGGTTTTCTCCTCACACATCTAATTACCCCGTATGAATTAAATTCAACCACCGCGCTCGACACGTATCCAGGGACCTGTCGCGCTACATATTCCGCTTTCACTCGTCCCTATGTCAACCCCACGAAAACATCCACATGCACCGGCATATTTTTCCCCCCTCCAGTCACCACGCGTCACCCTCTTTTCCCCTCTCACAGTTTTATGAGCCGCTTGTTCCGCAGCTCTTTCAAGCGTGAAGCGTTTCCGTTATCCGGCGTGCTGCTTTTCCATGTACTCCTCGCGTTAATCGCCCTATTGTTCGCCGCGTCGGACGCCCAGCGTCGTCGTCGTCGTCGTCGTCGTCGTCGTCGTCGTTGTCGTCGTCGTCGTTGTCGTCGACGTCATCTTCGGTAAGCCTCCCTACGAATGTACCCGCTTAAGCCACCCGGTCATACATGTACAAGGACAATATACGAACACGCCGAAGCCGATAGACACGGATGGTGTCGTGTATCGGGGACGAGCAAGCAGCAGGCCTCTTCAAGGCGCCTCTGTATATCCATCTCTCATCCCTTCGCTATGCGCGACACGCAGTGGACCACCTGGCAAGGAGCTTAAAGGGGAATTACCAGGCCGGGATGGTATGCTTCGCTAGTTTGACACACTCTCCGAAATATTCTGAAATCTTGGAACTTTTTTATTCGCGTTCATCTTGACTTTGCCAGCCACGATAACGGAGAATGATTCGTACAAATTTGATCGATATCAGAGACAATTAACGCAGTTGGAAAAAAGTGTTTGCGACGAACCATTGTAAGCAAAATTTCATTCAGATAAATGGAGTCCAACTGCGCGTACAGGTCTCTGCAGTTAATTTCTGTCAGCTGACCCCGCTATATCAAACTTCCCATCGACTAACTGAGACCAGTTAACAAATGAATCACTCGAAAATAGACAGGCCACCCTCGCGCCCGAGGGAGGGGCTCGCGCGCAATCGCAAAGTGAATTCCGACGACCCTCGAGTCGGTAATGTTTCTCGAGGGACAAAACGATGAGAAATTCATCTCGAAATGTATCAACGTGGGACGTGGAGCACGATGGCGACCGTTCATTCCCAACGTGCCACACGGATTCATCGCGGCCACGTTTCTCAAGAATAAGTCGGATAAGAAGCGACGCTCGAGTCGACGAAGCTATATGGAGGATGTGTACCGAACAGTAATACGCGAACTCGCGTACAGACTTTCAATAAGCGCAACGTCAACAATGCCTGTTGTATCGTTCGCTTTTTACGGTCACCCAAGCAGCTGGCGTTCTTCAACGCCATCTTGAACGATACGTTCGCGTTGTGAAATTGTTCCATCGTTCGATTTTCATTTGACGTACAAAAATTGAGATGAATCCAATTTAACGATACACCCTGAATTTTTCGAACAATCACGGAAAGCACAGGAAAATAATTAAATATTCAATCAATGCAAAAGCGAAACGCGAAACTTAATTACATGTTTTACTATTTGCACAATCCAGCCGAACCGATATATATGTAGAAAGCACGACCGTTGAAAAATTTAAACGCATTTCTCATCAAATTTTCGTTCGCTAATATCCAGCACTCCAAAAACTAAAAAGTATACAAAATGGGATCGTTTGTTCGCGTATACCTTTTTCGACTCTGCTTTCATTAGTAAAAATGAATAGAACCATTATACTTTTTTATCGTCGATAACTTTCCAGAACCGTTATCACTTGTCACACTCGGCATACGTGTGAATACTTTTAATCGCGTATAATGCGTTCCTACGTAAACAGTTACATTTTGTTTAATATATATTTCATTAATTCCGATCGGAAATAATTTTACACGGATACAAGTTCGGAAATTTTATCTTTTCGAACAACCCGACAAATCGTTGGTTGACTCGATCTATTTGTTATAGTACGTAGCACATTCGACTTTATTCGAGTACTCGTATATTTGAAGTTTATCCGTAGCATTCGAGATTCGGGAGATTGGGACGATGAAACTGCTTGTTTAATAACGAGAGAACGGCTACAGTGTCTCGTCCCTGGAAATATTAGGACGAAAAGTACACCGAGAGCACTGACGCTCTTCACCGCATTTCCGGATTTACGAAGAAATCCGATTTTCCAGCATCAACGTAGCTAACAGGGAACTCGCAAGAAAATTATCGTTAAGCTTTCTATATAAAGAATCAAATGCTTTCAGAATTCCATATACGCTCGTAACGACGATGTGGAGCGAAATTAACAGTTTGCTATAGAATTACAACTCTTAGGTAGAATTAAATAAAGTTTGTACATTTGTCAATTACGGAATTCCGAAAAGCCGTCCGTGAGTCGTTCGTTCGGATTCCGGTCGTGACAATCGTCGAACGAACTATTCCTAAAAAAAAAAAAAAAACGAGAAAAAGGAGGAACTAAAATAAGAAAAAAAAAACGGAGGGAAAAAGGCTGGACGTAGATTTTTTTCCAGGACGCCAGCTACTCGGAGAATCCTCGCGATGAAATCACGGCGACGATTTTTCGCGCTTCCCTCTGGCTTAACTTTCGAATCAATTTCGCCACGCCAACAGACCGCCAACTGACGCGTGTCCTCATTGCTCTCGGAAATCGTTGGATCAACGCGACGAACAATCCGGGTAATGGACTCCCGCGAATGATATCTGTAGATTTGGCGATACGAACGTCCTAGAAATATTGCTTTCTTCGAGTCAACGTTTTTCTTCATTCTTTGAGCAGTTAGCCAATCGAAATGGCAATATTTCTTGTCAACGAGAAATTTTCCTTATCCAAAGAAGACACGGTTTACGATATGAAGCGCAAAGTTTGGCAAGTCCTAAGACGGAACGAAAACGACAGAAGAGATAGAACAACTTGAAATTGCAGTTGTATCAGCGTGCACGGTGTTTTCGAGACATTTTTCATGTGTTGTTTTTTTGGCTACCGTCCGCACACGTACGAGGGAAGTTGCGTGACGTTTCGTCCGGCGAAGACCATCGATCTGCTCGTTTCCAGGCCGTTTCCAACCTCGTTTGTCCACTGGACGAACCCTTCGTACTCTTTTACGGCGGCGGCGTCCTCTTTGTACGCGGTGGATAAAAATAATTTACCCATAAACGCGAGCCCACCCCCTAGCTCGCGCTTCGCCTGTCGTGCAATGGCGAACGAGACGGTGACACACCGTGTCACGTGATTCCGCGATACGTCGGTACGCGAATAGATTTTAGAATGGAAATTCAAGAAAAATTATACGAGGTCTGGGGTGAGAGGTAAACGGAATTTTTAGAATCGCATCGAAAGCTTTAATTGACAGGGGGCACGAAAAGCAGGTACCATTTACAGCTCTGCAACGGCGATTGGTTACTGCATGCCATTCGAAGAATTGGATATTCTTGGTGTGTGTATTTTCAACGCTTCGGCGTCACATGACTTTTCCTCAAACGTTCTTGCAATTCTTAGCTATCGATAAATGTACTTAGTAATAAAGAAAACTTTCCAAGACCACTCGTTTAGTTGGAGACATCGAATCTATATCGATTTAACGTACGCTTGTCTCGTCGTTGAAACTTTCCTCGTGACAACTAAGCTAAACAGTACTTCGGAACTGTACCGTATCCGGACAAATATTTCAGCTTATCGGTTAGTGGGTTAATCCGAACAGAACCACATCAACGATGAGAAACACGCGCTAAGCTGATCGGTATTTCGTTACGGTGGCGTACCTAGATGCCTATTTACGTGCACGCTATTTCTCCCTCTGTCAGAATTATTTGCTTTAAGCTTGTAGAAACACCCTCGTATAACCACGCACAAGTCATTGTTCTATTGTTCCGCTGCACTCGGCCCGATTGTTCGTCATCGACATCGGTTTGCGGTTCCCTTGATTCGGTAAATAATGACACATCGTTTCATTCGTGCGAACGAAACTGGATGTCGTTTCAAGGTGCGTTTACGTACGGTCTATTCATCCGCGTTGAATGTAATGGACGATCAGTCGATGCCACGTGAAAAAAAAAAAAAAAAATCTGCGGAATAAGATCGTTATCCATGGGCCGTTATTTCCGAGATAATCAATTTTAATATCGATTTTGTTTTCGAGCTAAAAATTAGCATCGGTCGTTTCGTTGCTCCGTGGTCGGGGTTCCGAATAGGCGGCGAACCCTCGTCGGAAAGTGCTCGTAGGCCCCCTCAAGGGTCGCGAATACGCGAGATCGTCGGTGTTCTTTTTTTTTTTTTTTTTGCAGCGACGAACCCGCGTTGGTTTGAACACGATAAGCACCCGATTATGCAACCCTCGTAATTCAACCGGAAAATATTTCTTCTTTTTTCCTTTCGCGCCGCCCGTGCCAGCTCGTAAATTTCATGATGTATCGGACAAAAACTGCCCCCGTTGACCTTGCCATCGGAGCCACTTTTCATGTTCGGCTGAATTATACTTTCTACTTTCTCGACTGTTATCGACTGGAACTAAGGAAAAGTATCGCTATCGGTCAAAATTTGTCGCGTACGGATGTACGTTGTCTTCTGCGTCCTTTGTGTACGATAACTGTTTATCAAGTAATCATGAAATTTGGTACGATGATTCCTGCATACGACGATATAATTAAATTTTAGAAAAAAGTTAACGCGAAGGGGGAGAGTTATTATATTAACACCTGGAGTGGCATATTTTGCCTTCTTTCCGCGTTGTGGCATGCACCCTCTATTGTATTATTTTTTAAGAGAACATCCCTTTCAATTGTATTATTCGCGCATCGTCGAGTTTTACCATCCTTCGTGGAGCGAGGAACGTTAAACGCTGGATCCAGGGGATCGCGGAATTGTTAAGGTTATTCGAAATTTTGTACCTTCCAGAGATACGTGTCCGTGATATGGAACGGTAGTAATTATTATTACACCGTGGTTGTAGTCGGGTTTCTTCTTTTTGCACCCTTCGCGAGAGAATGTTCTCATTAAATTTTATCCTTTCGCGGTTCGACTTTTCACCGGTATTTACTGTAATGTGCAGAATGTGTCGTAACGTCTGAGCACCGCTTCCGGGTACCACCGAACACCTCGGTGAAGTTCTTATAATCGTACGTTCCATTTAAAAATAAAAATTGTTACTTCGGCATCGAATAAGTTTTCGAAATATTCAGATTAGACGATCTCTCGGTTACTGTACCGTGAAAATTCACTGTTAATTTTGTCTTCGCTTTGAAACGATTGAAAAATTGATCGTCGAAATAAGTGTCACTGTGCCGCGTGGCAAGGATAACTTAATAGATACAAATAATGTCAGGTGCAAGGTAAAAAATGAAAAGAAAATTATGCGTCGATATACATAGTTATCGGTTAGTAAAATGATCATTCCCGCGATTACACGGACGAAGCCGAGCGTCGAAAGAATCGATGATCGATCAATTAATCGATTCATCCTCATCGATGCAACTACGCCAGCGACAAGAATTTGCATCAATGAATTTCATCATGCCGTAAAACGAATCATATCGAATACCAATTTGACAGGTAATGAATTCCGGTAACGACGTTTACAAGACTGACAGGGTTTACTTTGCATTCACGTGCATTTAATTGCAAAACCGTGCGCGCAATTTCGCGGATGCTACCGGAAACTGTCAGTTTAACTTTAATCGCGGCAACATGGCTGTTTGCCTCAATTTTACTTGAACGAATTTGGAAATTGCTGGCAGTCGCGTGCATCCACTGGTCTAATTACTCCTGGAAAGAGATTAACCTATTACCTCGTGGTAAAATTCGGGAAATTGGAGGCAGCGATACATGATTTCGTTCTTTATCGATAGAGAAAAAACAGATTCGCGAACGGAGAAATGTGCCGACGTTCTGCTTTTGTGAAACTCGATTACATTTTAATTGCGATCGAAGAAACAGGAATCTCTTTCCCAGGAAAACTGAAAATTAATTTCTTCGCGAAGAACAAGTCGATTCGAATTAAATTCGGTTTTCGGAAAGCTTTGAATCCGAAGTTAATTTCACGCCACAAAGCAATTTCAAAGTGCTTGATTCTGCCTCGAAACGCATCTCGTGCAAAGTTTTTTACGTTCGAGGATTGAAGTTCCATCTTGACCTCGATTTCGCGCAATCTTCTTCTCGTGCCACCATCTTGATCTCAAAGAATTTCTAGGATCACTTCTTACCACTTTAAAAAACTAGAAAAGTGGAGGATACGATGCGACGCAGACCGAGATCTAGGAATGGGAATCTACCAGTCCATCGCGGTTCCTAGTAATCAAAAATATCTTGCGTAATCTTTCGAAACACGATCACGATGCATCTTTGGCAATCAGAATAGATCGTGGAAAATATGATCTTTGTATGATAAACGTTTTTTAGCTTAGCGAAACTAAATACCGTATCGCGGCTTCTCAGCGTTCAGAAAAGCAGACGCAAGTAGAGACAGCGAGGAATGGTCAGACCTATAATCCGAGTCGTGAAAACCAAGCTCTGCGTCGAAAAACATCGTTCCACATATTCGACTCGTTTTTCCACTATGAATCCCTCGAGGACGTTTGTCTCGGTTTCGTGGATGAATATTTATATGAACGAACGAGAAGAAAACAGGGACTTGGAATCGTAAATTCGCGAGAAAATCTGGTCGTTGTCAGATTAGTCACGCGGGTTGTAAACCGTTCTCACGAGACGTCTGACGAGACGACGTTGGCAGCGGGGCGTCGACGACCTACCCCCGTGCCCTAAAAGCGGAGCTGGGATCGATTAAGTGGCACCGAGAGGGTTTCTTTAAAGAGGAGCCTGGACGCTTAGCAGGCTTGTTGGATTCTCATCTGCCGACGAGTCCTCGGGGCAACTTGCTACTAAATCTGAAACTTGTGTCGGTGTCGTCTCGAGCACTCGAGGCTGTTTCGAGGGTGCAACGGACCCGCTGGTGTACCAGAACGAGGAGGGTGGGGGTGCAGGGAGCGTCGAGTTGCTGACCCAGTCGACGACGCCGTTCACGCCGCAACACCGTGAACCCGCCTTCACGTGAACCCGACAAAAACCAATCAAAAACGTTTTACAACCTCGGCTCCATGGATTGTTTCAGGCGGAAAAATTGTGGTTCACCGGGTGCCTAGAAACTTTGGCTTGAAACTTTACGATCGATTATCGGTACGGTTGATCTTATAGGAATTTACAAAGAACTTTTACATGGTAGCAGAGGTCGCTTCGTTTGTCCGCTTCAAGTTGCCGAGTCCGATAAGTAATCAGGTTGCAGCACGTATCAAGGATAACCGAATTTAAAGGGTTATTTTTTTCTCTTTCCTTGCCGGGAATCGTATTCGACGATGACACGAACACCCAGCGCGTAACTGCCGAGCCAACGAGGCCGCGTGCATCATTCAGCGTGCTCGAGAGACGGTCCGTGAGGGTTCGCGCTCCTTAAATTAATGACGGAATCATGAAACTTCATTCGAACTGTATCTCCACTGTAGCTCTCACCTGAATATACGAGGAGAAGATTACGAGTCCAATTTAATTAACATCGCACCGCGCATACGAGTGTGTGTATATTCCTATTGGGAGCACCTTCGTCACCGTTTCGAACAGGAAAATTCATTTTCCCGCGGCGGCCGTTTCAGCGCCGAATCGCGCGCCCTGAAAGAGAGCCTCTCTCCACGTAGAAATCTCTGTTTTTCCGCGTCATGACTTCGGGGTTTGGCAACGCGGTCGGGGACACAATCTTTCGACGAAATTCCAACGGCACGGTGCCAGGAAGCTTGTTGACGGCCCTCTCCGCGCCTTTTTCCCGCGCCGGGGACGATTTATTTCGCGCAACGCGTCTACCGAGAGTCCACTGACCCCTCGCGCCTGAAACTTCCGCCTTGGAGTCTGGGTTCGCAGCGAATTCATCCATGATAGGCCTTCTCTTCGAATTCTACTGTGCTGGAACACCGATGTGATTCGAATGTTCGATGAACCGTGAATCGAATACTCTAGCTAACGAAATGTTATTTTTGAAGGTTGGTTGTGTCGTCGTCGAGGTTTCCTTGAAAACGAGTACTGTAGCGGAAATTACAGATTCACGGATACGCCTCGAGCACGCTGAGATTAAATTATCAGTTCGACGGAGCTGTATTTACATCGCTCTTAACGCGAATCGTACCGTTCATAAACGGAACACGTTTCAAGATTCGTAGAGTAACCGACCGAAAGAGCAGGAACAATATTATGCCGCATCGTTATCGCAAACAGCGAAAGAAAGAGTTTCGGGACGAGAACAGTTGAACGTTCTTCCAGCAACCAAAACAAAAACGGAAATGGAAGGGTAACGATATCGATTTCCATCTCGTGCTTTATTTTACGAACATCGAAAGGACGGCTGTTCGGATTCCCGGAACTCGACCGAGTCTCGCCGTACGAGGGCACCGATGGTGCGAGGACAAAACTCGATTGGAAAAACCGGAAGTCGATTACGTTAAACGACGCCCTCTCCCCGCTTGAAAAACGGCAATTACCGTACTCGGTCGAGAAAACATCGTCATCTAGTAACTAGGTCGATAACGATCTCTGACCAGAAGTTAGCGGCAACAGCGACAGGCTGGCATCCACCGAATATTTCTATCCTCTCTATTCTTTGTCATCCAACAAACATCCATCATCAACATTCACACCTAACGTTCAAAAACTGTATTCATTCCTACACGTCCATCTTAATCCTTCTTCGTACGTTCGTACCTCTATTCTCGCTTGTCACTTTACTTTCGCATGCCTTCCTCTATCTTTAGATCATCTTTCATCTCCTTTCAAATCTCTAATCGAAAAAACGATCTCGTCGACCACCTCTTCCATTCCATTTACTCTTCCATACCCTCATTCTTTACCTCCACTGTCGCCTCTCTTCGTGTTCGCCCTCTGTACGCTACCGTAATCAGCGTAGCGTAACGTTTCAAAATAACTACGGATATCCCAGATTCAGTTGCTCGAGGAACACCCGCTAACGCTTCTTTATATCCCCGGGTTGTGTACCTGTGTTAAATCCCAGGCGGCCGAGTAGTTCTGGTAATCTCGTAAACGAGAAGTAAGCGCGGCGTTAATCCGGTCTCGCAGCATTCCGAACAGAACTGCGAGCCGCTCGGGTCGCCGCGATATTAATAAACCCTTCTCCCGCCAGAAAATGCCCAAGTTACAGTGATCTGGAAGCTGAGGTGGAGTGGGTCGAGGGAAAGGACATCGCCGTCGCCCAACGTCTCACTTCGTGCCAATTTTCGCCAGCGACAAAACTGACTCGATCTTGTTTAGCTTGTCTCCTCGTTGTTGCATTTGCGCTGTTCACGGTATACACGCTGTCAGACTGTTTATCGAGACAAGAACGCGCGATGCATCGACGAAAATTGCTCGGAATTATCGACGTCGACGTCCACGTCATCAAATACGTTCCAAGTAGGTGTTTGGCTTGAGTTGGGCCCACGGTTTGGATAGAGTGATCGAACCCTGTCATCGACCGAGGATTTATTAGCCGGAGGTAGAGAGAATGAACCGGGTAGAACGGCTAACGAATATCGGACCAATCTTCCTCGATTCCATTTAGCCCTCCGTTAAACGAACTTTTACCCAAGAAGACAACAGGAAATGATACTTGAACGGAAACAGAAATCCGAATTCGTTGATTAATAGTAAAAATAGTCGGTTTTCTGCGAGAGTTCGTAACCTCTCTATCCATCCCCTGTCATTAGACACTTTGTACGATGCGTTGGCGTCGGCGTCGGCGTCGCGTCGAGTCGAGTAAATCTTTGCGTTTGACGAGGAGTCGTAATGTTCGAAGAGCCTATTTTGAGGCGTAAAGGGAGCGAGAAGAACAAACGAGAACAGGAAAAAGATGGAAGGAGAATCGGTTTTCGCGGTCTTCCGAGTCGTTTTCAGCGGAAAGAATTTACGAGCCGACGTGACCGGCCAGGCTGAACGGATACGCGGACGAGGCTGATCCGGAAATCCGAAATGTCCGGCGATTTACGGAGAGCCAAGCGATTTTTATGGGCTGCGCGCGGATATCCGATGGAATCTGTACTCGAGATTCAAACGACTCCTTCATCGGTAGTCGTCGATTGTTTCATGAAAATCTTCGTTTCGTACGGTACTTTAACGGTACTCTAATTTTATTTTATATTAAACGTATACGATGCCCTAGCGATCCAAGAAATTGAAAAAAGCGACGACTTCTCGTTACGATAACGTTACGATTGAAATCCTCACCGGAAAACGTCGCACGCGCAAAATTTGGGCGCCTTATTTTGAAAATTCGCTGGTTTGCATAAGTCAACAAATAGAGTATCTCCATAAATCAACTTCCATGACTAACAGTGCAGCATTAACGTCAACTCATGAATATTAATTCCGCCCATTATCTAGTCATCATCCTCGACATTGACCAAACTCGTCGACCACGAGTATCGATTGTCCGACAAATGTAGACCTTGGAAGGTACGTATACCTTCGGCCCTTTCGTCCTTACGTCAAAGAATCGTTAAAAATCATAGATGCACGAGTATCGCCTAGACGACCGGAGTAGCGTAATTGGAACATTTTTCCGAGAAATGTTATCACGACTCATCGAAAGAGAGAAATATTACTGCGATTGTGGTTAGGTTGCGCGAATGTTTTAATACACCTCCCTTGTCGCGTGTCGCGTGTCGCGTGCGTTTCCCATTCTCTAACATAAATTTTTTAAATCGGCCCTTTAATTAGTACGTAATAGTCGGCGTCCCCAGCTGGACATTGTTCGTGAGCAGATGTTAATCGGTGCCCTCGTGTAGAAACCGCGGGTTCTAAACGCGATGGGGTTTCGCAATTATCGAACCGTTAGACCGACGGAAGGCTCGGCTTCGATACGCGTGTCCATGGAAGAGAAATCTTTTAACGTATCCGTAGGAAACAGCTTGCTGTTACGAAAATAGAGCACGCGAGTGTTTCGATGAAAATCGAAGAGCCGAATACCAGGTACGAGACCAGGGACCATGGACCAGAAACCAGTGGCGAGATTCGGATTCCGGAGTATGCTAAGCGAATATAAATTTCTTTTCGCAAGAAGAAGATTTCTAAAACGAACGGAAGATTCTCGGTGGTCGGAGCTGGAACGGAGAGACATTACACGGCCACCTTCTCCCTTTCCCTGTCCACGAGTTTTCTTTTGTTTGTTAAATTCCTTTTACGCGGCTCCGGTACCGCGTCTGCAGGGAGGAAACGATGTCAACGATACTCATCTTAATGCCTGTTGAACCGGAAGTGCAAGGATAAGAGCCCTACGGCTTCTCGAGTCTCTAGCAAGCAAGCGTAATGAAAATGCGCGCGGAGAAAACAAGAGTTCGCCCCGGTAATTCGTGTGTTTTCCTTCGTCCCGCTTTCTCCCTTTTTCACCGAGATTTCCGTCTGCTCGAAAACCACCCGTGCAACCCGTTCCGCTCGAATCGATCGATGAACTTGGAAGAATACGATTCGTAACACTTTTACACGTAAAAAAAGAAAATACAATGGTTACAAATATTTGTCCATTGTTTCACCAGTCAAATGCAAAATCGGTGATATGGTAACGTACGAGTGTCGCGTATTATTCGATTTCGCATCGCATCCGACTGTGCAAACACGCCAACGCAGAGTCAGTTTCATGGAAAGGGTATTCGGATTTATACTTGCGGATGATGTCGCTGAGTCTACGAGATCAGAATAGGCGGATTTGCGGTATACGATCGCATGGTTGTCACAGTGGACCAGAAATATCATACATATAATATCGTACGGAAAGCCTCACGATCACCTCGAATGCAAACCGATTCGTTGCATCGCGTGTCCTTATTGTTTTACCATCGAATTATATAAAAATTCGAGACAAAGTTAGTTAGTCGGAAAAATTAGCGATCCCTGCGGAAATGGAACACGAAATACTCAACGTTAGCGGGAGCCCATGTGTCTCTAAGGAACTCAGGATTGAGTAAATACCAAAACTTTTAAACGAATCTCATTCTTTATTGGCGCGGCATTCTCGAGGCTCGATATTCAATTCTTAACTGGGACGGGTCTAGGTAACAAAAACAAATTTCGCTTGCATCGGCGCCACGCTGTAGACGAACAAACTTGTTCTTTGCTTAATTCGCCAAAACCTTGCATCGTAAATTATTTTCGTGCGTGTGTATTGGAAGGGAAAACTTAAAATTGGTAAAAGAGCCTCGAGTTACGCGCGCACGTGTACTCCACTTACCAAGACTCTATTTCTTCCGACTTTTTCTTTCGTTACGATTCGCTCTCGCTATATACTTGTATGATAAATGAAATAATACGGAAGGTAAACCAATTTGAAAAACACGTCCGAACCGTTTCCCGGCATCGTTTCGTCCGAAAAAGTAGGCCATCGACGCGCACGGTTTCGCTACATTTTTTGTTCACGGTGCAAAGAAACGGATCATCCGTCGAATCTGTTGGCGTCGTTTGGAAAATGTACGACGTTGCCGGTACAAAACAACGGAATGGGATTGTTATTCTACGTGACTTTTACTCCTAGGGCATTGAACTACTCGCCTGGCTGGCGAAAACCGCGAAATTGAAAAATTATATTTTGAAAATCCATTAGTCGCCGTCAAACTCGTCGGTTAAATGGTACGGGACGGAAAACCGTGGAATTTCGTTAGACGAAACACGCGGAATGGATGCTCGCGAAAGAGACGAGTACGCGTTTCTACGTATTTCTTTTTTTTTACACTCAAACGAAATTTGAAACGCGGAAGAGAGTCGATCGAAAAACGAAGCCGAACGCTGGTGGACAAAAGGAACTCGAATGCAATTCGTTCAACTAAACGGTAATTTCTGAACGTAATTTCGTAGCACGAGGCACGGTGCGCAAATAAAGAATTGCAACGGACACCGTCTTTCGCAGTTCTTCCAATAAATTCCTCGGTATGCTCTGGCACTCAGAAACGACCAAGATAAAATGTCAATTTTTATTAACACACCGCCTGGGCTAAAATTTACACGAGCAAACAGAAAAGGCTATTCCGAAAGTTTCGCGTGCGCGCCTTTGTGATATATACTTGAACACCAACGGAAAGATCGATGCGACGCAACACACGTACCATCTGTTACACGGTTCGTTCTTTCGAAATATAACACATATGCATACGCGCGCGTACAGCAAAGTGTCATACAATTCACGCGTACCTCGAAAGTTTCTCCCAACGCGACGCGACGCGACGCGACAATATGTATCGCACGCGCGGTGAGAATTTGCGCGAGTTTCTTATCAGGCGTCGTTATTCACCGAGTCCTGGCTAAAGCTGAAACTTTTCGAATACTTTATAGGTACTCGATCGCTACGAGAAAACCTCGGATCTACGAGTGCCCGAATATTAGTACGCGAACGTCGTTATTCGAACAAGAAACGTGGGATTAGTCGACGAATTACGCTATGTAAAATGCGAGGGCGTTGCTTAAACGGTAGCTGAAATTAGACTGCGGTTTTAAGGGTGGCACGATACGTTCTTTAAAACGGGCCGCGCCGGCGATAAAATAAAACGCTCCGCGATTTTTCAAGCGCGACCCTGTTATTTACGAGACGACCGGAATCGCGATTGCGACGGGAAAAATGATTAAAGTGAACTTCGGTGCACGATGTATGTTGCATTTCTAAGATACAGGATCTACATAGAATGCAATTTCTGAAATACGCAACCTTGGCTTGGAAAAGGACTGATTGTGAGACCGAACGTTCATCTTACGAGGAAGCGCATCGAGAACTTTTCTGAAATATAACGGAACCGATATCGTAAATGTTTCGCTCACTTTTGTGAATATCAAACGAGCGGAATTTGGAGATTCGAGTTGTCACCTGCAGCGTTTCCTGCCGGTACTCGGAACGAATTTATCCTCCAAGATATTATCCTATTGTCAAAGCTAATAGAAACTTGGTCGGTGGTAACACAAATGACCCACTCGGCACACATCCGAGGTCTGTTGGTCATTTTCGCCATCCCCATTAGCGTCAACACAATTTACACTGTGTGTACCTTCGCATTTTTATTACCGATACAGTATAAAATTATTTATACTTGTATAATTTGCAGTTGCTATGGAAAAGTTCAACCGACGCGACACCGACGATACATCTCCTCGATGTTTGCTTTCGTGCAATTACGTTGGATCGAGTTTGTCGAAGAGATCAAATTAAATTGGAGAGTTGCGGCAGTTGGTACATTTTTGAAACGAAAGGAATACATGGCAACGATATTCAAATTGCAATATACGATATTCTTCTAGGTGGAAATTCCAACATCACGGTAATTAAACGGATATGTCGCGTTTTGATAAACGGTGAAATGTCAATATTCTCAGGATGGTTATTAAAATTAATTTAAATTACCAACTTTCTACTCGATCGTCGTAACTGTCTTTTCCGTTGTCCAAAAATGAATTTTCCAAATTATTGTTTGTCCATTTACGCGAACATTTGTTTCGCCGTAACTGGACGACGCGACGCCGACGATTTGCCGTATTTCAATTAAATTTTGTTCGTTTATAATGTTAATATTTGTCGAGATTAAGCTACGATTAAAAGTTTACAAAATATTTTGCTTCCAGCGTCGTGTCCAATTTGGTCCGTGCCGATACTTGGTCGATGAACCGAATTTTGAAATTGTTTATCACGCGGAAAATATCACGAGGTCAACGGGACGTCGGGATTGTTTAATATCGAAAAAACAGGCGACGGGGATAATTGATACTTGCGAAATGAATTTACGGCCCGATTCGAAGGAGATGCGAATGGATTTATGGCGCGGCGATTGATTAAAATCTGTCTTCGTCTATTTGGCGAAAAGGGAACCGAGGAATTAATGCGCGGAGAGAACAAGTGGAAAAAAAGTGCGATGCAAAACGACGGGTGTTTGCGTTTGGCTTCGACGCGGAGCAATATTATTTATGGATCGAAAGTAAATAAGGCAGTTTGCGTCGAAACAGCGGAGCTTGTTAAAATGGGAACGGCTTTTATTTATTCTTTGGCAAGTATCTGCGTTACGTGTATTTCCATTACGAGCGGCGCGGCGTGGCGTTTCTTTTCGACGTAAACCTCTCGTTTCAAGATCGACCATGTATCTTGCATGGTAAAAAGAGACAAAAATATTTCGTACGGAGGTGCGAGTAGGTGCAAATCAAATTCTAGGGGAGGCAATCAGAAATTTAAACGAATATTATTAGTCGAGGAGAAACCACTCGCGGAAACTACAGAGTTTCTACCTCGCGCTTTCGCGCACGACCGAGTCTTTGATAAAAACCGCAATAGCGAATCTAACTTACATCGGTCAAAAGGTGCGCGTACGAGTACGTTTGGGGTCGTCGCCAGTTTTATATCCGTCGTCGTTAGCCGTTTTATTAGCCACTCGTCCACTCGTCCATCGGTGCAAACGAGCTTTTCATCCCCATCGAGTCATTGGCCGTCGAAGAAAGAAATAGAGCGAGAACCCATTGGAATTCCGATCGATCGCGAGACGAGCTTGCGGATTCCTGGATAACGAAAAGCCCCCCGTGGCGGTTTCGGCCATTAAACGAGAGGATTCCGTGGCCTTTCCGCAGCCGAACGTCGGCTAGCGTTCGATTTACAAACAGAAATTTACACCTTCCACCGGTGCTTCGTGGTCTGGCCCGGCCGAGATTTAATCCCGAATACCTTTTGTGGCCACGAGGGCGGTCGGATATTATCGGGAGTCGGCGCGGTGCAGCGCGGCGCGGCGCGGCGCGGCGCGTTTAAGTAGAACTGGTAAACGTTCGGTCAGCCCTGACTAATTGATTTAACTTTTCTACGGATCGTTGCTTGCTTCTTCTTTTACGATACCCGGTCATGGAACTCGGCTTCACGAAACGGGCTATGTTCAAATATTAACGGCAATCACGATTAAGAGTAAAAGAGTAAATACATTCATTGAAAACATTAACATCGTTGCACATGCAACGTGGTGGTTTATTTTTCTCGCTAACAATGTTGAGATAAAACTGCGTCCGTGGCAAATATGTAACGTACAGAGCAACTGAAATACGAAATAATATCACGCACCTACATTTTCGCTCTACGATGTGCTTAACCGAAGCGAGAAACTCCAAGTTCACGTTTCCGATGAGTCTCTATAATCGGTTACTCGGCGTTATGCAGCTTCTCTAAGGAGGACAACGAGAACTTTCACTGTCTCTCTATAGAATAATGGACCTTGTCACCTATTTACGAATAAGGGAATCGGGGCGTACACAAGCTGCATTATGCATACGCTAAAAGCATCCTCTTCGCTATCATGCCGCGATGAATAAATAATTATTCCCGCTCGTTTAAGATTCCTTCCTTCGACGAAGCATGCTTTCCTATACACGGGGCAAACTACTTTTCCCGAATGAACGTCCATACCTGGCGTATGTACTTAAGGTTGCCTCGGTGTCGCGAATAAGGTTTGCGAAAGTTCGTCCTCGAAATGAAAACGCGACTATAGGTAGGACATCGAACTCTGAAAACTCCTAAAATTGTATTTTGAATTCCGTACGATTAGAAACGTCGCGGAAACGCCAGTCTTTGCTATTATACCGAATCAGTGAAATCGACTATAGTCCACTCACTGCTCGTTTGCAGTCGTTCATCGAATAATGGGTCCCATATCCGGTAGTAATATCACCGAAAAAGATATGAATCTCTGTCGTCCATTGTCAGCACGAGATGATGAAGGTTCAATTTATGGCTGCCTTTTGTGATTACCACCAGTTTGATTGTCGGACGAGCTCGAGTTCCTTTGTTTCGGCATTAAACCATCGATCCAGCTTTCGACGGGATCGTAGTCCCGGTTGACTGTGCACATGACCAAGATGTAATTTCGTTCGGAGTTTGAAAGTTGCATCAAGCCTCGATCCTGGGCTAGTCGGCGGTTTTTCACGGTACGCGTTATACTTTGCAGCAGAAACGATGATAAATGGGAAATGAGAAATGAGAAAAGGTTGGAGAAACATGCGGTTCACTGACACTTCCGGCCGCGTTTCATGCACGTTATAAAGCTGTGTATTTCCCGCGAACCAATGGCACAGAAAAAATGAATTCTCCGTCGTCCCGTCTCATGCCAGGCTGACAGGCTTTTTTTCACCTGAATGTTCATGAAATTGCCTTCGAGTATGAACCCTCGGAGTCCCAAAGGTGCTCTCCGCTTTCCACTTTCTCTCCATTTGTCTCCCTTTCCTTTCTGATATGTCTAGCTTTCTGCCGTGCGACCTTCGTTTCAGTTTCTTCTTTTCACGTTACCTTTGCCTCACCTCTATTTCCATTCTATGCCGTATCGTTATATCTTCTTCCTCTCGACCCTCGTCTTTGTTCGACTCGCGTTATTTTCGTCGCTGCTTTGTCTTCTTCTTTCGCGTTCTATCTCGGCAAATGTGATAAAGCGGACGGCACGGCGTAAGGGTAAAAATAGAAGGATGGATACGAGGTCTCGATGACGTTGGCAGGCCAATTTATTTCACCTCGAACGTCATGGATAGTAAAGGCAATGCACGCACAATAACTCGCAGCCAATGAGAAGCTGACGACGCTTGGACCATCAACAATTGATGCCGCTTCGTATCTTTTTTCCTACGGATCGCGTAAAACAGGAGGATCGTAAAGTAATTGCGAGCCTCGATCGAATCCACTCGCAACTAAAACGAAGATGGTCGTTCGAAAAATGTTCCCAGGCTTCGCGTCGCAGGTAAAATTGAGGACTGCGTAAAACCGAGGTGTAAACGTTGATGGCTAACAGAATTGTTTTAATAAAATTTCAGATGAGCAACGCGCGACTCGATGAAATTTTAAGAGTAATTACGGAATATTAGCCCGCGGTACTCTCTGTAAAATAAGCGGTATAAAATAACGGACCGTTATCGATCTTTACGAGCAAATGGTTGTAAACTACAGCGATTACGTTATCGAAGATAGACGTTTGCATTTTGCCCTTATAGCGTGGCTAATTAGTCGCGTTAATTGGATTCTGTACAATGTACTCGATCGTTTAGAGTTCAAAGTGGAAGCGTGATTAATCGTTAGGAAAAGATTAGGGGTATGCATGGAATGAAAAAGGGCAAAATAACTATTACACGATGCTACAAATTGTATGAATAGTTGTACGACAAACGTCGTACGCGATTACGTAGAGTAAAAGCCACTGCTAGATCGTAGGCAGATTTGTTCTTGAAATACGCGTAACTACATTTGTGGTCAGGCGAACTGTTTCGTCGAGTTGTTTGAGTACCGCTCTAATGCTACTTGTGCTATACTACAATAAATCAAATGTTAACCCGCGGTAATCGTATCACGAAATCCTCTTAATTATTGAAAGTTAAATATTTGACCAAACTAGGAGTTCTGCTGATATGCCGGTTCCGCAACCCACTATTTTATTCCAGCCCCTCTGACCGTGTAGTGACTTATTTCCAGCAGCAAATGTCGAACGAAATTCCAAACAGTATCGCTTACCGATATATACGTGTAAATCTATTCTCTTCTTGTTCTACCTTCCAGAAGATAAGAGTTTTATTTCCATATACCGTAAGGTACTTTCTCGAAACGAAATATATTAATGGTACGATTAAGTTTCAGGATCCCCCCGTAAATCGGTAAATTCGCGTGAAAACGAGATTCCAGATCGCCATCCGCGCAGTGGTTGCAACGCGTAATTTCGCAAAAGCTACGACCGCGACGTTTTAATAAACGCGGAAAAGCGCGACCTGGTTCGCGACAGACGACAGTTTTACACTACGCTCTCGCCGATTTGCAAACAGATTAAATCTGCCACGTCGCGTCGTTTCGACCGATTCCCGACCAAACTCTCGTTCGGATACAGTTCGCACGGGCGACGCAAACATCGGTTCGAGGGCGTATCGCTGCAGAATGTCGCGCGGAAAAGCCCGTTTTCCAACGTGGCAGGTGTAATTTAGCGCGGCGCGCACGGACGACAAAAGCGGGACGCGATGATGCGGTCGCGCGACTCCCGTGACGTCCCTTTTCCCGGAATTATCAAATATTGAAAAATAGCGGAAAGCGCCCATCCCCTCGGCCGGCTCTTTTTTTCATGGCCCTGAAACGAAGCAACCGCGGTGAAAAATGGTTTAAAACGCGAAACGCTCACCGCAGCGCGGCGCCATTAAATCGTTTCCTGGCCCCTGAAACAACTCGTATCTTTAATGCCACGCTATTGCGAGAGAGAACACTCGAGCGAAATGAAGGCGGAACATTTTCGAGATATTTGCTACGATCGAATCTTTCGTCAACATTTCGAGTGATTTTATTTCGTACCATTATCTTCGTTAAGCAAAACGTGACGCATGGCCGCTGCACGAATACATCTATGTGTTCTTAAATTGCAACAACGCAAATTTATGAAATATTCATTTAAATTCAGCTACACAGCTGTTATCGAACTTAACCACAAATGATTGCCTCACGAAACCAATCACCATCGAATTGACTCTTTACCGTGGTTAGTGTAAATACTGAATTCGAATATTACGAGACTTCATCGATGCGTGTAACGCGAATGGAAATCGCCAGTTCGTTACGGCAGGCTGGAAGTTAGCATCACGGATAGAAATTCAATAACGATAATTTAAATTAACCCATAACCGCGCGAAAAGGTACTTATTAAATAATGAGGGCAGAGTTTCCGGTTCCCTGCATTCAACGTTTAGACATTATTACAAAATATTCCGACGAGATCAAAGCACCGAGTGTGCAATTTTCTGGTTGAAAAAATATATGTATGTTCGCAACAGCCCAGAATTAAGGCAGAGCTATTGACGAAATATTATAAGTAAAAAACCTGTTTACGTAAAAAATAAACAGAGATTTCCTTTTTGTTCTCGCTATCAAAAATATTGATTACAACAATTTTCCTATTGCGATATACCAGAATAATGAAAGGAAACTAAATAACAAACTTCAATTTCCATCCACATTAATCATTACAAGTCAGTCAGCTTGGTTCTTTGACACGCGTGAAAATAATATCGCGTAATTATTGCGTGTCACTCGATTCAACAGTGAGACGTAATTAACTTTCAATCACTCGAGTCACGGATTTTTATAAAGAACCTCGAAAGTTATTCTCACGTTATTCTCTCCGATGGAATTTGCGTGTTTGAGCGTACCATCGGCAAAACTACGAACTTAATTTACCATTGTCCCATTCGTTTCGGTATCGAAATGCTACGATCGAAAAGATACGTTCACCGAAAACTTGGATTCTATCGCGCTCGACCTCCGTTGCTCTGTTTTTCTGTCGTAGCACAGCTCTTTCTTTACAACAATAATTATAAAAGATCGTAGGGCGCGCGCGATGAAAAATGGTCGGCGCTCGAAGCGCGCAATTAATCTTCGTTCGATGCCGTAATTGACCGAAGGAACAACTGCAGAGAACAACAACACCGACGTCTCAAGTATGATGTATTAACAAAAACGGAACACGAAATGCATTAATAATCGTGCGTTTCAAGGGTAATATTTTGCCTGCTTCTTTCCTCAATTTCCGTTTCCGCGACGTTTGTTGTCTGAAACGTAGAAACTCACATTCGTGGAAGAATTACGTTCGTAAACATCCTCGCGACGATCAAAATAAAAGAAACAATTAATATTCACGTATAATTGGTTTACGCGGATCCCTACGCGCGCTAAGATATAGATATTGTTAGTAAACAAACGCGTCAGTCAACGTGTCAGAACGAAATGGGTTTCCCGACAAGGTATTTTCGTGGAACACGACCGTCGTGTATTCGTAAACCTGCCAGTAGAAGGAATGCTCCTCTCGAAGGGGGTTGAAGAATTTGCCATGAGATTTTCCGTCCTTTCTCTGCGCACATTTGACGGAAAAATGACGAATGTTATTTGAATCGCGGGAGAATGCTGCACGTCCATTGTACCGTGGATCTTTTTAGCATTTTGCGTATTCTCCGTAATATAGCTACGAAAATACTCCGATTGATTGTTCGACCGTAAAAAATTTGAAATTACATAACAAATTTTTTAGGAAAAATTTCGCGCAAGTCGTCAATTCGTATCGCGTTACGCGCGATAAAAAGAAACGCGATCGTTTTAGGTGGTAAATTTACAAATCAAGTCGTTTCGAGCCTAGCCAAGGTGATTTTCGCAAACCGTGTAACAAGTTTGTTACCCCGCGCACATTACTCTAATGAAGTTTTCCTCGTTCCAGTTATGAGCGTTACGGTAAGTTCGTGTGTGGTTTGCACGTGTAGACGCCACGCGCCGTGCCGGACTACTTCCGGTCGTGGCGGTAAGTTGTATTAAAGTACCGTATAACGCGCTGTATTATATCGGAGAAACAATGGTGCCCCAAAGAAAATACGCGGCAACGATGGTGCCGAGCCGAAGCGAAGCGACGCGGCGCGGCGCGTGATATTCCCTAGTTTTTGAACGCGCGTTGCATTTCGGTATTCCAAGAAACCTTCTACGAAAAGTGCATCGAACCGAGAGGAATGATATAAAGAAAAACAGAAATGGAATAACGTACAATTTTCAGAATCCACTCGGTGGTATTATAGGGGAGGAAAATAGATCAACCACGAGTTAGCGGAAAACTTAAAATATTCCAAGCTTATAAAGACTGCGACTCTAAACGAAGTTTCCGGAAAAAGTCGAGGGGAAAAACCGACCATTGCCATTCCCTGCCGCAACAGTCTCAACGGACTGATCCGGCTGGCTGCCAGATCAGCCGGAAAGGAAACACCATAAACCGTCAGGGGGTTAATAGATCGAGAAAGCTCTCAAGGGAGGCCCGCGGACATCCCCAAGGGAAATTTATTTCCGCTGCGACTTGTCCGTCATAGATCGCGCTAAAATCGTCCACTTAGAGTCCAGCGATGAAACGACTCGAACGCAATTTTCCTGCAACGGTGTAGTACGATTGAGATCTTAGAATATATCTTAGAAAAACCACCATCCCCATTTTTTCACGGGCAAGCCTCTCGATCAACGATTACCTAATCGATCACATAGTTTCCGATGAAAGGTGACGAAAGGCACGGGCCTAAACGACCACAGGATCGATCTTTCGTCGTCGACGTCCGAGAAAACGTCGAAACTGGCGAGCTTTCATTGATTTTATCTGGTCAGGAAGTCCGTGAACGAGCTCGATGGTACAAACTGGATTTTCCTCGTAACCGTTCGAATTTATCTTTACGGTCGGGGAATGCCACCCGGAATAAGATCTTTCGACACGATCCCTTCAACGGAGTAATATATTTCCCTTTTTCCTTGAGGCTTTTCTTGGGTACGCGCGTGCGCGCATAGCTCCTGGAACGATATCGACGCGAAGGGATCGACGAAGAATCGTTCGTCGCGATCGGTGATTTCGGTAATGACAGGATCGAAGGACCTTTCCTCCGTAGCAGGGAAATAAGTGACGATTTCCCTCCAGTGAATTTGGGCGAGAAAGAACCAACACCCTCCGAACTCGATGCTCGGGAAAACTTTTTTCGGTTTTCGGGTGACCGAATACCACCAGGTCACGTACAGGGCATTTTAGCATAATAATTTATGCAAACACGTATAAAATAATTTATCCCGAATGTTTGTCCCGAAACATACGAGGAAACACAAGGTTACGTTATTTCTAACAAAGAGTGGTACAGTTGCGATTGATTTTCAGACGTTTATTGTGAATAATTAACAGAGAGTAACTATACGTAGCAGAATAAATTCAATATCGAAAGCAAACAAGTCCTCTGGGAATAATATTGAAATATGGTTATTATACCTATGTAGACGGGGAAAAATGAATACTACTCTGTGACGTAAAACGAGATTCAAAGTATAAACAAACGTCAAGTGGCCCCGAATCAAATTTATACATTCAGTTTTGTTCGTACCCGCGACGAGATACGAATTAACTTGTCGCTGTTCTCTAATTACCTTCGAAAGATAGCCATTAGGTTCTGCCACCGTCGCGAATATCGATAACGCGAAACTCTTTGTCGCGCAAACGAGTCTATTTCGTGTCTCTGTTCATGCGAAAACTATCGAAATCATCGACGAAACAGTCCCCCCAGCGACGGAAACGGAAACACTGCAGCGAACCGTCCAGACGGTTCAGAGCCCATTTCGGACATCTGTTCCGAACGATGTCCAGGAATAGCGAACCAAACAGCCCCCGAAAGAGCACGTTTCCCACAGAGTTTCAGAAACGACGCGGCGCCACGTCTTTTACGACGCCGACGCCAACGCCAACGTAATCAACTCCGAGGTAGACTATGGCGGAGGACCACGTCATGCCAGTGAGCATGTCGTTTACGTCACCGATCGTGCATTGCCTTGACGTCTCGTCAAATTGCCAACGGTGTTCTACGGGATGTTTGCATACCGGTAAATATTTTACGAGGTAACTCTATGGTCGAGAGTGAGATGAAAATCCGGAACTTTGTTAAAAATTAGAATAAAAAAAGAATCCAACTATGAAATCCATAGAGCGTAGAACAGCAGCTCGTTGCAAAACGCGGTTTCGACGTTTCGTAACGTCGTTCAAACTCTGGACCAAGTTTCCGAACAAGTAAACTAGCCGGAAGCCCTTCAATTATCTCGTACTCTTATGCAATCGCGGTGTTTCCTTAATTGCCCGGAAGGGAGACAGTGAGAGACTTACCGGGAGCAAGGAGCGTCGAGGTTGGGTCACGTTGTCCCCACGGTACAGGATGCATGAGGCGGGAAACGTGAACACGCCGGCGTCGGCGACGCCGACGTAACCGCTCAGGACCGCGATGATCCTCGAGGGATCGCGCACCAGATGAATCATGGACAGCCGAACCAGAAACCGTGAAACGCCGATGGATACCAACGCGAAAGTCATAACGAAGAGAAATGTGCCACAGAAAAGCAGATAACACTCCGCGAAAGGATGTAGACACTTGACGATCTTGCGAACAGTCAACATTATTTGCAAATTAATTTTATTTCAGCTTCTATTACACTCAAGACGCGTACTTTCCGCCATTACGTGACGTTAAGGATCGACTTATCCATAGCAAGGAAAGTGTGTTTGAGTAGCTTCGAGTTTGCTTTGACTGTACCGACGAGGTGCTACTCGAACGGTAGAGGAAGAAGATGGAGCGTGTTTCTGATTGGACGAATACTGGAGACAGGTTTAGGATCGTTTAATACGAGTTTGGTTGCCAATAAACGTGTTAGTAGTTGCGTCAGCATGGTAGAGGGGCACGATGAATGTTACTTGGAGAAGTGTAATGTTGTGTAATTATTGAAAGCGCGTATCGTATTCAGCGATATAGCGCCAAGATATTAACGAGGAAGGTATCGCGCAGGAATGTTTCTCACCACTTGTACGCTAATTCTCGATTTACGTCTCGATGGGCGTAAAAGATTTTATTCGTGTTGTCGATGCCATGCCGCGCCGATTTGATTGAAAACAGGCGACGACACTGACACACCACTCGTAACGAAACGGTAATAGTTTTCGTGTCTGTGCATCGGTAACAATAATTCGAGATTAGGTTCTCAACTCTATTACAATTTGCGATAAAGGGGGAAAGCGCGAACTCAAAGCTTCGGTTTCTTCCACCCTCAGAGAAGCAAACAACCCGAGCTCCGCGCAATTTACAATTGACCTCGAAGGACCGTAGCCGTCGCGTCGTCGGGTCCGCGATGTACCAACTTCCCGCATAAAGCTTTTCCATGCAATTCAAAACAGGGAAATTGATCGACCAGATGCAGATAAGTCCGATCTTTCCAGCCGGTACTTTAACGAACTCATAATAACCCCAGAGACTCGCGTAAGAATAAAGAGTGACGTAGAGGGGCGAGGGTTGAGGGGACAAAGGCTCGCGGGAAATTTTCATTTCGTCGGAAAGTTTTCGCGGCCCATTGAAACTTTAAGGAGCTTTCGCGGAACGGCGACTCGACGGTGGCGTATGTTAATTTATGTGCGAACTGCATTACGCGGGTAATGTATTCAGTATTCACCTGGCGAAGAGCTCAGGATTTCGGTCTATCTATCTCCGAATGATACGATCCTTCCCCGCTGAATTGCCATCCAGCTCCCAACAGAAGAACTCGCGATTTAAAGTCGACCAAGATGTTTCTATAGCGCCAACATTTCAAACGAAAACTTATTAAAAAGCCCCGTGCTGCTTCCTTCTGCGAACAAAGGCTCGAAATAATTCGAGAATATCGTTCTGTTCGGTGGCAGGAAAATTTCTAGTTCCGGTTGTGGTTCCGCAATCCGAATGACAAACACGCGGTTTGCGATTAGCTGACTCGATTTTCCAACGCACCGTTTTCAATCTGACAATCGTTCCGTGGGCTATTTTGTAAAGTCTAGATGAAAATTCACGGGTAAATTCGACCCGCAAAAATGTACAGAAACGTTTCGCGTATACAATTGTCTCGTATGACCTTGTTTCCGAGTTGCAGTTAGTTTTCAGTTGCACCGGTTGTTCGGTTGCTTTCGCGCAAAGTGCCATTAAAAATTTTCGACGTACACCGCTTTTATCGAAGAAATAAACTAAAGCACAGGTTGTAAATAGCTGAGTGGAATCAGTGGCGTCGGCTCGGTTTGTAACGAGAATTATTGGTACACTAAAAGTGGTCGAAACTCGGAGAAACAGGGTCACAGCGAACAAATATACAGAATGCTCGACTCAAATTGGAGCACCGAAATATCTCCGGTTGCTTATGGATGTATGAAAAAACTGTTGGTAACAAAATGAAACTGTTCGAGGGAGTAAGCGTATCTCTATGTTTTCTCTATTACTTTCGACGGTCTCGATTTTCGAGCGGTACTCTAGCTACCGTTGTATGTATTTAGACGAGAGAAGAAGCGTTGCAATTTAAAGGTAAGGGGATGGTATCGCGTAAAAATTTGTCACATAAATTACAGGACAAACATCTCGGCTTGATTGATTTCCGCGCAACTGTTTTCGCTTCATCGTGCTGTAAATTCCAGAGCATCGATAGCCAAGCGAACAACGGGCCACGTCGCCGTCGTGTCCGGTGCGAGCCGTTATGCCGCGTTTATGGGTATTTGACATTGATTTCGATTCGACCGAATTAGATTAGCAGAGAGAAGCGTGAGAATCCGCCTCGTCTATGCGCTTGCTCGCCCTAAGTTGTGGAACATCCAAGTACACGGTAGCTATAACACCCTCGTCAAATATTTACAAGACGTTAAGTATAAGGTTTACGTTCCACCTGTTACAGCTGCATTAACCCCCGTGGTAAGTTTCCAGCGATAAAACGAATCGATTCGAATCACGACGGACGACTATGATTTCTGGCGAACAAACAAAACGATCGAGTGGTCGCGAAAAAATCGGATAAGATACAGCCAAAAGGAAAAAAAGTTTTCGAGAGAGAGAGAGAGAGAGAGAGAGATCCGATACTAATGATATCGGAAATCTGATAACAATCGTTGGATCTGAACGTGAGATACCGATTATATCTCGAGATCCTTAGACGAGACGGTAACAACGTCGGAGTCGAGACATTTGAAACAGATATCGAACTCTTACGATTATGGTATAAAATGACATTTATGCCGGCAAAGCTAACACCGAGGACTCACGATACGAGAATTCTAACGAGAATGGCCTGTTTCGCGACCAATTCGATACCCGAATTTCGACATCGATGATTCGAGAGATTTGTCAAGGTATCAAATTAGTCCGTTTTAAGGTGATCGGTGTAGGACTCGAAGAATCTATTACCGATAGCCTTCCGACCATACGTGTACCATCACGACCATTTCAAGGTCTCACACTACTATAACAGGAAACTCGGAGACGAGACATCCGACGCGACGCCGAGATCACCGAACTACATACTACCAGCCACTATCGGAGATTTCTGCAACGAGAGAGACAACGACGACGACCGTGCTCTTGAGAAATCTACTACCTCTCGCTTCAGAAATCTAATACCGACGGACCACAACTCTAGAAATCCGACACTCGGAGGAACTTTCAGAATACATCTATCTGTCAGAAAACGGGAGGAGGGGGATTGTTAAAATGATATCCGATAAAAAAAAACGTTCGGTTTCATCGAACCACGAGCGCGCGATTTTCCTCCAAATCACGGGCCACGGAGTCGCGACTAACGAGCCAAACTGATAAAGCTGTTTTACAGACGGACGATCAAGTGCTGAAACCCCTTTTGCGAAGCGAACGCAGACTGCGCGCAGGATCCAATTATACATAGTATGCGCACGGCGTGTCTATGGTTCGACGAATAGGCTTTGTCGCGTCGCGCAGATTCACCGTAGGAACGTAGAAACGTAGGAATGTAGGCCACGTCGTTAATTATTAATTATGGAGAAGTTATTGAACGCTAATGACTAAACCCGAGAGCACGTGGATGGAAAAACGGGACGAGGCGACGGGAGACTTGGCGGCCGTGACTTTTTGTCGCGACGAAAAAATTACGGACTCCGGAGTGCTGATAACCGAAGCTTCTTGCGCGTGTCGGAAGTTCTGACGTTGGAATAATGCTGGTAAAAATGTCCCGAGTTAAGGATGGAAAAAAGACCCCGGACGAACGTGGATAAAGTTTCGCCGTAGTTGGGCCAAGTTAATTTCGTAACGCGTGCTGCTTTGGCGTTAATAACGACGTTCGTGTTTGAAGTGCCGCAGTAGGAGAGCACTATTAACTTCATGTTATATTTAAAATGTGACTTTTAGTAGATATCGCAGGAAATGTATCTGTGAAAATTTTTCTCTCGGAGTAAAGAAATTTGTGAAATCGAATGAAAAAGTTGTGAAAGAGTGTTTTGTCTATATTCCCGAGACAGAAACAGATTCTGGCGATAGAATTTTTCGACCAGATTCGGTAGACACGTATACGTGCGAAAATCTTCCGTAAGCCCGTCGTCGCAGGTCGCAGGTTCATCCCAATTAATAATTGTCAGAGCGTTATACACCGTTCTCGTTATTATATCCTCGTTCCCGCCTGCGTCTTCGTCGTTGATGTTATTGTTATTGCTCCCGCTGTATAACCACGCGATATTATGCCATCCCCGTAAATGTGTATATACATATATCACAGAGTATTAAACGCGCAGCCCTGCATCCGAGTTTGGAACAAAGATGCTCGGATGCTCCCAAAATTACAACTTGGATGCCAAGCGCCCGCGAATATTACCTTCAGTTACGGATACTTTCAACTTTTTTACCTTTTGCGGCAATTCTATAGAATAGCTAGCAGTAGAACGTAAGTAACTTGTTCACGAAAAGTTTTCGTGAAAATTAAAAATAATCTTACAATTCTACAAAGAAACAACTTTCCCTACCTCTGGATGCGGGCATCGAAACGAACCACCAACCATCCCCTACGAAGTATCTAGTTTTCCAGCAATTTCGTCCAATCGATGCGGTTTCGACCTCTTACGTCCTTTAACCCGCGGCAATTTCGATAGAACAACAATCCTAGCGTGTTCATATACTTTCTCTTAGACAAAAGTGTTCCCAAGGAAGCTGAAATCGTTTATAATTTAACAGCGGCGTACGAGGTTGCTTCGCTCGTCACGTACGCCGCACGCCGCAGGCCGTTTTGGTGGCTTCGAGAACGGAGGCATCGCGCCTCCCCCGCTTTTCTCTGCGTAAATATCTCGCTGATGTAACTCGTTTCCCAGACAGGGGCCAAGACTCTAACGGAGGACCAAGGGAGGGGCACGGAAACGTGCAATGTCGCGGAGTAATGGGAGCATTGGCGAGACCACGTTACACGGTTGGGGTTTCGACGTACGTGAGGATAAGTAACAACCCTAATCACGACGTTCGAGCTGCTCCACTTGTGCTTCTCTAACTGTCGCGAGCTGGGGACAATTAGAGAGGTTAGTATTCCAAATTGAACAATGTCATCCATCGTCGACTACGCAGACACGGCCAAAATTTTATTCGAATGATAGACGAGGAATCGTATGTACGATCAAAAAATTGAGTATACCAGTAAAGATACGCGAAGCGTGTCTTTTGGAATGATCGACGATAAATTAAAACAACTCTAGTTCCCGGTAAAGATAGATTCGTGCAGAGCAAAAATATGATAAAAAAAAGTTTCGCATTTGAAACGCGAATCCTCGAACGCGCACGACTTTCCTTCAGAGGTACGCATGGCACGGAATTCTGAAGCCCTTTAGATTGAAACTGTAACGCGGCCACTTCGTTTTTTATCGCTTTTTCTTTAACACTTGATTAAACCGTTGACGAGCGCTGAAAACGCGTTACCACGTTCGTTTATTTTCTGCATTTTCCCTGTTTTAACGGATATCGAGTGCCATGCGGCAGCAGAACTGCCCAGAAAGACGGAGGGAACTGGAATTTCTCGTTCGCATTGATCGACTATAGTTTTCAATCGGCGCTGGGTTTCCAATAATTGACGATCAAAAGTTCCGTCGAATAACGCGTGCCGCTGACTTTATTGATACGTATCGCTAAAACGAACCTTCGATATTTCTCTACTCGGTTGAAAAGCGGGGTTAGAAATTTATTTCGTGTTCCATTAATGTTCATTATTATAAATGTGACCATAATATAAAGCTTTCGGGACCGTGATGGATCGACTCTATCTTTCCGACAAACATTTACTCAGCGTTGCCTCCATCCTTATTAAAAGAGTACACTCATAAGGGTCCGTTAATGGATTTATTTTAATTATGTAATTTCTGGGCGTCTGTCCAGCATAGCCTCGAGTGCAGTCATCGACCCCGATTATCTCCAACGAGGACAGCCAAAGCATGGTTCCGTCTAAAAACTATTACGACACTACCGATGAAATTTAATTGTAAAAAATAAACGTCGAATACCGAATATCGTGCAATATTCGCCAACGGATATCGATCATTGATTTCGAAGGAACGAATAAATCAACTTTACCGTTTAAACAAAATTGCTATGCGTCAAAATAGCTATTAACGTAATAAAAATGGGATGATAACGGAAATGAGCAGGATTCGCGTTAATCACTCTTAATGCATAAATCGTGTCGCTATGATGACAGTCGAAACAAAATTACTTGCGATCGAATGAAGCATGGATGGAACGAAGGACGATAATTAAAAAGAAGAGAATAACGCAAGTCATCTCTTGATTTTGTGATATCGTCGATAACAAAGTTATCGAGATCACGATTATTTACGAGAGTTGGCGAAAAAGAGTTTAAGCACACGAATTTAATTCTTCTGCTTTCGAGAATAACTAAACCAAAGCATTTATTATCGGAATTATAAAGATGAATAAATAAATAAAACAATCGCCAGCCTAGAAAAACCCATTCATCGGAGCAATAAAAAATCGGGCTGCGTTTCGTCCACGCGTGAAACGTTCGCAATCAAAGGAAAACGGGACACGAATAAGAATTCAGTGAGCCCATTACCATCCGTCACATCAACCGAAGACAAACTCGAAAACGTCTAAATACCGTCAGCGCGTCGTTTGTAACAGATAAGATCGGGGCCGCTTGAAGCTATGACATCCCCAGCTTCCAGGGGGGTGAGTGATATTCGAATGACGAACGATGGGCGGGTCGGTGGGTGACGATTAACGAACGATTATTAAAGCAGCCCCTTATCGCGGTAATTGCGTGGAATAAATCCAGGTAGCGAACGAGCGAGGACGAGGACGAGGACGACGACGACGACGACGACGTCGACGTCGTGGCAATTTTCTGGCTCGACGGGCCTTCGGATGACGATACCATCCTTCTCTATCCTCTGTTTCTATTTCTTTCGACCCTCTACCCCATTCTAACCTCTATCTCGTAGCCAGCACGCGATACGATAATCTTTTTACCAGGACCGTCGACGTCGCGTCGTTAATTGTCGATCCATTTTGCACCCTTGATATGCGGTTGGCGCACGATGTGACAAAACGAACGATGCCGATCAAGAGTCCGAAACTTTGGTTCGGTTCTAAATATTTTCGTGAAATTTTTTAGATATTCGATTTGTTTTTTAAATTTACGATACCACGAAAATCGACTTCTAATCGGCAATCGTTCGTTTTGTGCTCCGCGACGTTCGAGGACGAGGAATGCGACGGAGGTGGATAGTTGAAATTGACGGTACTCACGTGAAGAAGTCGTAGCGCCGAGAGGGCCGTAAGTAGATCCGACAAGCTCCTTGTTTGGTTCGACTTGGAGCTTTTTGCGAGAAATTGGTTTTATGGTTGATCGATGCTCGCTGGCGGTTGTTTCCCGTTTTACTGCTCCGTGTACACGTGGTTTGTTTTATTGGAAGGTCCTGCTCGCGCGGTTGTTTCAATATTTCTTTTTTCTTCATGCGGAGTTTGTGTTGCGGTGTGGTTGGTGTATACGTTTTTGTGGCCTTGGTCGTCACCGATGATACGAGGCGGTCGTTTTACATTTTGCTTCCTACCGTTTCATCTACGACTCCTATAAATAAACAGAATATCCATTCAAGCAACGATCAACTTAACAAATAAACTTGCATAGTTTTCGAAATGTCTCAGCCTCCCGCAAATATACATATGTACATATAAAATCAACGAATCGAATGTATTAACGTTTTTATGCCGAACCGATGAGAACATTAATTAACGCCCGCGAAGTCATTTACACCCATTAGAATGTATTTTTCGTCCGAACTCACGGGGGAACAATGCAACTCCCCAGCGTCGATAACAATGGCCGATCGTTCACGAGTTCAGCGTACCATTCGTGGCAACAATCAATCTTGTCAGATGGCTCGTCTCATTGTCTAATAACAATCATTTACGCCGCTGACGCGATTAATCAGCAGCTTAATAATCCTGCAAACACGACTACATTGATCCCAAATCATTAGCGGCGCGTCTCCGTGCTCGAACATTCGTTCGTCCCCGAGCAAATGAACTAATACAGGATGGTCCTGGTATGCCATCTAGAATTCGCGAACCACGTTCTACCAGTTGCGGTAGAATGTGCTCTACTGTTGCCGTAATTCTTGCAGAATTAGCAAACTTGAAAATTATCAGACCATTTGATACAACTTGAGCCGTAAATATCGCAGTTGCGAAAGAATCGACTACGTAAACGCACTTTTATTTTAGAAACACTCTACACGACTGAGATGTCCGATCGTTTTTCACGTGAAACATTTTCATTTTCGCATCTTTCGCGACAACACATGTTGGAGATAATATTCCCAGCCCGTGCGCGTCCTAATGGCTGATCGATTTTCCGATTCTTCGTTATACATAAATCATTGCACCGACTCGACGAGATATATCGCCCCAAAATGGACTCTTTTTCTTCTTTAACTTGTCGATGGTGTTTTCCATCGCACTCGGCGGGCTAATCGACCATTGTTGGTACAATTTATTTACACCGTTTCTCGCGCGTACGATTCCTCTCCGAGGGCTGTGCCAAATAAATTCGAGGTCTATTTTTTCGAAAACAAACACCCGTGGAAAGAAAACTCTTGCCATATTTTCGGTTCTACTTTCGAATTTTCATGCATTTTTAGACAATAATGCTTGGAAATAAGAAGGTGGAATAGCGAATCTCGATAAACGAAGAATCCCGCATGACTGACAGTATAATTATTTTAATTGTGTTTGGTTAACGACCTACCTCTGTCCTCGTCGCTCCGCTCCCGTTCGTTGCTATCGTTACACTGGTTCCCCCTTTCCTCTTTGCTCCGAGAAAACATTGACCATCGTTGTCATCGTACCTGTTTAATTATGCAAAACGGAGGAAAGGTGTCTCTAATCGATGTCGTCAACTCCGGGAGACCTTTCCAAATGTTCGTTTATCTTTGCGAATATCTGAAATGACATCGTATGCTTTCAAGTAATTTTCTAAAATATTCAAAATATCTTATTTAAACTGAAATATTATAATTTTGTCTAGAGAGCAATCTTGACGAAAACCAAAAAATAAGATACATATTGAAATGTGAATAAAGAAGCGAACGAATTCTGGAGATTCCAAAGAAAAATGACTCGACGAAACATCAGAGGAAACGTTTCTTTTAAGCAAAATCGACTTCTTGTCGTATGCGTCGACAAACAAGCAACTTACAGCATTATAATACCATAGAGATCAACGAGAATACCTTCCACCTGGAAAACAATTTGTCACAGGCGATAATTCGATAAACTTTGCGTCAAACCGAATGCGTTCAATTATAATATGCACGGCTAGGTCATCGGATTCGAGTACCATTCTCTGGAATCATCTTAGCGGAATTCGATGATCATTAGCGAGATTCAGAGTCCCGCTAACGATTAAGAGGCGTCTTTCGCTCGCGTGAGCTTCAAAAATTTCACGTGTTCGCGTCTCGCGCGAGATTAACGAGAACAAATCACGCCAGTCGGATGCTCGAAAACTTATCGATTCGTTAATTTTACCTAAGCCCACTTCGCTATCCCGGTAATTGGTGTAACGCTGGCTGGTGCTCCTTTCCACTTTCACCGCGACTGTTATAATCGTGGACTGAGACGCAATTTCGATCGTTCGAGGGTCTTTGGAATTTGGTTTTTGCGTGCGACGAATTCCTGAAATCACACAACTCCTGAAACCACTCCTAAGGTCGAAACGTAAAGCGAAATAAATTTGCTCGAATACAATTCTCGCATACAATTTTGGTAACGAGAATAACTCTCGTTGAAAGCAGTCGACAGTAAAGGGACGCGTGAAACGAGGCCACGGAAAAGACTTTAATGAACGTCGTTAATTAGAACGGAGAGATCGACCAAGAAACAATCGCGAAACGGTCGTTAGCTCTTGGAATAATCATGCCGACAAGTGTCGCTCGAGATAATAATAGCTTGTTATCGATAAATAATTACTTGTAAGTTGATAGCGTTCTTATTCGGATTCCAGAACTTGTCGGGCTAATTATTAAACCGTGCAGTTACGTTTATTGCAGTTTAATCATTTCTGTTTACACTCCAAGATTCTCGTGCATTAAAAAATGACTATGCCATGTCGTCCGTCTTAGCGTAGTGCCATCCGCAAACTATCGAGCAAATGCTGGTGGCTCCACTGTAGTGCCGCGCACAAAACAAATAACGCGGCATATTTAAAGCTATCGAACGAACGCCAATATTGAATATTGCTTGTGTTCCGTTTAATGAACAATAAGTTACAGACATATTAGCAAGTTTTTTGTTTTTATAAAAGCTTGTCCCCTTTGATAATGACACACGAAAGAGAAGACACGACAAACCATCGGCGACAAGCGAAATGATGCGAGTCAATGATCAATGATGTGGCGCCTAACGAAAAAATCTCAATTAGATGTGCGGACGACGCCGGCGCGACATAGTATTAATAATGGTTACAATGCGTACTGGAAAGCAAACAAACTTATTCTCTCTCGTGAGAGAAAGCTTGCGCTTACGTAACGGAGAATAATATATCTTTATGCGAGGTTAAAAGTACGCCTCGATAATGAATGTAATTTAAACTAAAAAGGTATAATACTATAATTGAATAGAATAATAATGTTTTAACAATAAAAAATTGTCCTCCGTGGGAAAGTTGGTTTCGCGTTTTACTTCTTTTCGTAAAGCCTTTTAAACGATCGTTTACAAAACAATTTTGCAAATAGAAATTTATACCGCCGCGGACATTCGAACTCTAAATCTTTCGTCGGATTCGGCGTTAATGGCCGATCGAGTTTACAACCGCGATATGCGGGGAAACAACGGAGGTAGGAAGGAAGGAAGGAAGGAAGGAAACGAGACAGGGTCAATGTCATTTCCGGAACAAATATACGAGGGGACGGAGCAATGTATGCCGCTGATAATTGTCGCTCTTACACAGCCTAAAAACATGTGAGGCCATTCGCTCTCGGCCGAATTACGACTAATTTATTCGTTGACCAGAATCAAATACCGTGACTAAAATGAAGCGTAATGCAAGCACCTCTGCAGCTCCGGTTCTAACGAGGATATTTTACTAAATGAAACGGCTGAATAATCCCCGAAACGAGCTCTTTCGTTACCTGTATTTACCTTTAGAGATAATCATCGCCATTTCACCCCCGTTTCCGAATAGTTGCTTCATTTATAGCAAAAACCAGATTCTGTGGACCGATCAAATAAAATCGTTACATGTCTCTTAATAAAACCGAAACCAAATTCCTCGTGACACAACCCTTACCTCTTTGACGAGAAAACAAATATCTCGGAGCACCGTGGGCTCCATAAGACGCCGCTGAATCGAATTACAGAATTAACAAGCCTGTCTAGAACACGCGCGCACACGCAACACCGCTGCACGCTTACAAATTATGTTCGTCGTGTTGCGAAATTTACGGGAGCAACGGGATTCACTTTTTAATTAATCCCCGCTGCTGCTTACCGTTATTTTATCCGGCGGGCCGTAAGGTCGACGGACGCAGAAAACGTGCGACGGTTCGATCATTAAACGAAACCCGTGAATCGATCTGCCTAACAATGCCAGAACCTCTGCGTAATCCATTTCGGGGTAGATTTCGCTGAATTTCGGCGAACGGTGTAATGAAGCTTGCAGAGTTGGTCGATGGAAAATGCTGTCCATTGGCGACCATCTGCTCTGGAAGATTACGTATACTAGGGAGCTAGAGACATTGCCTTTGGAACCTTGTCAACGCGAAAACATGCACGTATACGAGATTATATCGCGTTTAAAAAAATTCCACCATGAGTTTAATAGATAAACAAATTTTTTCTTTTACGGTACCGCCGATCTCTGGCCTAGAAAACGACCCTGAACTGGCTAGCTATCATTTCGACGACTTCGATTCGATATATTGGACGCGGTTAGAAGGACGAAAAGACAATTGATTTCAAAGGATAATCAACCCCCGCACGGATTTAGCGGAGACTCTTGGGAAAGGGAAAAAGAAGAATGGGGGATTCGTGAGATTCTGGCGGAGCGTTATCTGAACGTTAAGTAGCGACTCTCGCGGGTCTGTAAAACCGGAGGTAAAACGATAAGGGACTTCATTTCCTCGTTGGCGATATCGCGGCCGGAAATCTTTGATGGCCTTATTCTGGAAAGGAGTAGTTAATTATACGCAATAGTAAGAATTGTAGGATAGCTCTTTGAAAAATATGCTCGCCAAGGAGCCAGCGATTACGCTGGGGTCATTGCGTATTAGCATGATCACAGCGTAGAGAAGATTGATGCGTACGCGTGTACCACCGTATCGAGAGTGCCTCGAACTTAACGACGAAGGCTAAACTAGTCTACACGGATTACGTTGGTACACGTCACTTGCAAACTATTAAATCTCAATTAAATTTCGAACGGGAAAAATAATCCAATGGTAAAAGTTCCCAAGTCCCCGAGACCTTGGCGAATTCCAATTAAAATTCCGTCTAGCCAGAGCTGCTCAATTTGAATACCTTCCAACTAGCCCAACCAAGTCGAGTCAACATCAAAGATTGCTCGTCGATGCCTCGAACACGCGACAGTTTTTTAGCATTAATTTCTCGGTCGCGCAAACAGCGAGCCGCACGAGCGTTCACTAAAGCGCCGATTACGCGATTATTAATGCGATTATTTATCGTCGGTGGGATCGATGGCTATGAATAACGTTAAATATCTCACTAGCAAATCTGGCCGGTGTCGTGCTACCCAATGAAAAATAAAAGGAAAAAAAAACGCGGCCGCGAACGTGTCGCGCGGAAGAAAACGTCACGTGAACGAAGCGGTGGAAAGAAGGCAATTAATTCCGCGTTCGAAAATGCGTGAAAGCTCGTCGGAAATTGTTTGGAAGTTGAACCAGGCTCATTTCAATAATCCCTGTATCGTTCGATTTATCGTAACTCGGACGTGATTCAATCGGTTCCAATTAATCGCTGCGCTCGATCGATACGAGTATCGGAATTTGATGTTTTCCGACACCGTTGCCGCGCTTATATTATTATTATTATCGTTTCATTATCCTTTTTAATGCTAGGAGTGTCGAACAATCCTCTACAAAAATACATGCTCTGCAAAAAGTACTTATCGAACCGTGTCGAGTTTTCTTTTGTAATAAAAATATAAGCGCGATATATCACCGAAACGTAATTTCGTGTTTGTATGTATAATGTTACAACGAGCGACGATACATTTGTATTCGCACGGAGTACTGTCATAAACGTCGCCAATGCTTAGGTAAGCGAGTATATCTAGAAACGTAGTATCGCAAACGCACTCGATGCATTCCTACCCAAGAATCGTACACGAAATTACGCGATCGCACGCGACTCAACGCGCCAAGTAGTTATCCATGCGCCGTGGTGTTACAAAACAATGCCCCATAGATCGAAATTTTTTGTTTGCCCTCGAGGAAACCATACAAAATCGGTTTGCGTGACGCAGGCTGTCGACCCCAACCATTGCAACGGCGGCGCGGCGGACGTCGTGTGCCGACGAAACTTTTGCAACGTCGCCGATGAACGTTCGAGAAAGACTGATATTCTCGCCTGGAATAAAAATTCCACGGAAAACACGAAATATCTTGTAAAATCGGAGTTTTGTATAATTTTTGGACCGGTACTCTTTCGTTTTGTTCAATTTTTATTTGAACTCGAATGAAAGGTAGGAAGTGAAAAGTAACAATATATGAACTTGCAAAGCCATAGTAATCTTATTCCAGTTTATTAGAGACCCGCTGCATATTGTATTTGTGTTTAATTAAACAAAACGATAAAATCGAACTGAAAAGCGAACTGGAATTATTTTATCGTTAATATTTGAGAATGGTGGACAACACAACTATTACATCCGAATGTTACGATAAAATTGGATAAACGGCACAATCGCAACAAAGAGTAACATCAAGATGAGGATTTTAATGTAAAATAATTCAATTTGCTTTGAATGGACAAACGAATTGGAGGATAATCGATATACATCTGTCTGTGATTTTACAAAAACGTTCTGTTTTTTTTTTTTTTTTTTTGTTTTTTTTTTATATAAACGAACAGCGAAGATGGTAGACATATTTTAGAGGCACGAAGAGATCGTTACGGGTTTGAACGCGTCGTTTAATTTAGGGTTGTTAATTAAAACCCTTGAATCACGTGGAACGATCAAACCTGACCCGTCTGTTTATTCAATCCTGTTTATTTCCCTTAGGAAGTGGTTGTAACCGACGCGAGAGCTTGTTTAGCGTCAACATTTACTTAGAGAAATTACACAGTAATTTCGAATGACTTCTCATATTTCCACACTGTTAGAATTATCATCGTCGCTCTGCTACACTTTGGAATTAATTTCGAAAACTGGGGGCAATGCGAAAGTTCGCGTGTCGATAGCGAGAGACCGTCGAACGTCGACAATGAAAATCACTTTCGCTGAAATCTCTCCAATTTTTATCAAATTATTTCGGACTCGGAAGTGTGCGAAATAAATCGTCCGTTAATGCTTTAAACAGGACTGTTGACTCGTAAACGCGGAGCTTGGCTCCCAAATAGTCGCAGAATGCGAAATAGCGTGCTCGGCTCAGGTGATGAGAACTCGTATATTTCCAGGATAGATGGACCAAAAGTTGTAAATTTATGCTAACACCGCGCCACGCTCGGTTTAATAGATACGTATGCACACATTTTTTGGCGAAGTTGCAAGAGAAGTGTACTCGAGGGTCCTATGCACCGCTTCCCACCCTAACACTAACAACTTAAAGCTCGACCTTTCCGCCTCCCAGCCACGCTTCCTTACGGGATCCACTTTCTCAAAGTACATGCATATAGCTTTCCTGAACCCCAATGCGTCTCTTCAACAGCCATCATGCTCGAGGAGATTCCGACGCTCTGAATTATGCACCAAATTTAATGGAACACGAGCTTCACCCTTGTTGATAATTTACAATTACTCCAAGTCGGTACTCCGACTTGTAATGCTGGAAGCAAGTCTGCGCATTCTTAAAATTTACGAGCTACGTTTTGTATTCGCAGACATTTTTCGATGGAATAAAAATACCGTTCCGATGGAATACGAAGCCAATTCATTTTTCAACAATTCGTAGAGAAAACGACGCCCGTAAGCCACCTAGTACGAGGCTGTTATCGCATTCTCGATGCAGAAAGGATAAAAATGACGCGAGGAGAGCGGAGCGATATTCCTTAACCTTTAACCGGTTCAACCGCGATGTAAAATGCATTCGCGAGCAAGTTGCGGCACGAGTACGTAAAGCGTATTCATGAATGACCCGGTGTCTCGTACGATCGGCCCCGAATATCCCCGGCACAACGTGGTTCGTGGAACCGTGTGTGAATTATAGTTGCGGCCCTATCTTTGAAAAATACACGGCAACTATCACGGTACGCTGTATTTGCGACCGCATTAACGGAACTTCTGTTATCGTCGCCGTGCAGAATCGCGATTATCTAGGCCGCGTATTACGGCTCGCTGGTACTTTCGACGATTCGTATTTCCCGCGCATCCCTGGTAAACGAAACTGCTGAAAAACGGAGAAATTTGAATTGTGAAATTGCTACGAATACGAGGTGTCTGCGCTACGACGCGACCTTTGCAAAATAATATTGGATACACCGGTTTAGCGAACGATAAAAAGGAAACTTTAACGGACAAATTTTTTTAAGCATCTAGGAAATGTATTGACCTGTAGATGCTGATTTTACAGCTGTGCTACTTGAAAATTTCAAATATTTCGGTCGTGCTTCGAAAGGTGTTTTAATCGTGGTGATAAAAACGTGTTAGATTAAATTATTCGCACATGTCACACTTGTTCCGCAAGGGTTAAGAGAACTAACCACCTGAATCAGCACGTTCCATCCAAGTCTGCCGTAGTCGAGTTAAAATCAAGTGGCCGTTCAAGGCTACTAAGAATAAGTAGTTGTATTCGCTCTACCCCTGTCGTGATATCGTGCCATCTATCGTACCTTTACGCAAACTAACGCACGAATCTTCTAAATTGAACAAACGGTATCGGTATAACGTGAAACTCGGTGCTACTTTTTATAGATCTTCTAACTAAATTATCGTAGAAAAGAAATTGTCGTAATCTGTTTAACCGATTCACATGCCAATTACCTTATCGAGCACAAGTCAAATATCGCAGTCGATGTAATTATTTCGAATCGCTTAAACGGAGCTAGCTCCTTTAAAATCAATTTGATCGTGGGAGGTGTCGAGAAGCAATAATTGTTTGATCTCAGGTCGGAAGTGACGTTAACGATGCACAATATCGCGTGGTGAAATTTTGCTCGTAATGTTATTAGCGTGGAATTGACGTAATTAAAATGCAAAGAGCATTTCGCGAGAGTAAATGAGGTACAAATAAATGATTACGAGCGAAAAGGGGTAGAAGGACAGAGAAGAGAATTGCATTCATCATTTGGCCGCCGCTGGCAAATATAAATTCCCGGGCTCGCCAGGAAACTCTGACTAGGTTGAGAAATTAAAAAAAAAAAGAAAACCATATGTCATGAATATTCATATGTTAATGCGGCGTGCGTAATGATGAGAAAGTTGTTCCCTCGCGTTCGCCGTGAAATATACATATAGGCGCCACTTTACGTCCGTTCGGAACGTCCAAGTGCCACTACAAAGCGACGTGTGAGCCCCACGGTTTCGCTTACGAACCGAATATTAAAAAGGTGCCATTGACACGGCATTCTTTGTTCGTTCTCGTGGAACAGAAGTCCTCTTAACCGTGTTTGTCCGCGGTCTAACTAAAGACCGCTATCAATAATTGAGTAATTTTAAATAAAAGATCGAAACGCACGGGTAAAATTGACTACCCCGGTAGTTTTATTCAAACTGTCGATTACGCTATTCGTGTATCGTATCAGGAATGATCCGAGTGCGTTAAAATACAAAATAACCAACCCCTACTGGCTAGTTTGTTCTGCAAATTTCGAACGCTCGCTGCTCACGCGGCATTAAAATAATCCACACAACCCAAATGTTTGCACGCGACCGCGATCGGGCGAAAGCTCACGCGATGCTTCCTTTTTTTCCCAACCTGCTTCGCTGCGACGATTAGCTGGCTTCGTGGCTGACCCGATAGGACGCAATTTGCCGCTGGCAATGTGCTTCTGCTGCGAGCTCGCGTTTCCACTTCCTCGGTAGAGCTTTCCGTCCGGTTCGCGTTAACGTCGCGACGATCGACGTCCGTCGAGCTTCCGGAATCCATGCTCATGCGTTCGCATTAGACGAATTAAAAGAAATCGATCGACCATATCGCGTAACTCTGCAACGCCAAGTTGTTCTAGTTTACCGAAAAAACAATAACGAAATAAGTACTCGTAATGCTTGCGTCGCAAAGATCGATATTTTTCATGCAATGAGATTGGATAGATTTTACGTACGTCGCGAGAGAAGAGGTTACGCGATCAAAGTAGAACCACTTGAAAATTTCTTCACGAAAATATCCTCCTGGCCGTTGGAATTAAATGTTTTTTCCCCGTTACGTCAGTGATAAACAGCATCATTTGAATGACTTCGTGTCAAGGTGAGCATGGTACTTGAAAGCGAGAAAACTCCGAAAAATGTTGCTGCACCATTTTTCAATGCGCACTAGCGTGGGCGGTCGAAATTCTGACGTGATAAAAGTGACGAAGCGAGCAGATTCATACGTATATACAAGCGAAACGAGTTACGAGCACTGTCGCTCATCCCGTTTTGCAAAAACACACTCGCGCGCGCTTCTCATAATTTATAGCTTGAATTTCAAAATAGTGCATCTACATTTTTCAGCCGAGTTTCTCGTGGTTTTTACATGCAGGATCTTTGCGAGAACGCTAAAAATAACACGGAAATGACGTAGGTAACGTTTCCTGACGCTCCAACGCTTGAATGCATACCAACGTTACCAACCTCGACGCGTCCAGTGTTTTGATTGCAGCTGCAATGATAACGGCGTCGGCGGTGCGCCGGTGGTCGGTCACAAGCGTTTCTACGAAAACAATGTTACAAAAAAAAGACGCTCTAAGCGTAGGAATCAATAAAAATTCGTCTACTTAATTTTCAATATACAAAAAAAAATGTATTTCTTCTTTTAGTTTCAATATTCTTTGGAACTGCTACCGAATACTTATCGCCTCACTGCAGGCGTTTCTATACACTTTATAAAACTTAACTTCAATCTAAAGGAACTAGATTTCATCTAGAAAAATTTTACATCATCTGGTCCATTCGAGACTGTTGTAAAGTCAATTTTGCGCAGCACTTGATGCGTCGATTCAATCAATATCGCTAAAATTTTTAAATAAAATAATTTTTCCGAAGGAAATGTCGATATCGGAATGTTACGTTGGGGGTATCGGTGACATTCGGCAGCCAATACTTTCTGCCTCGACCTATCGCAATACAGAGTTTCTGGTTCACGTATTATTATTAATATGTTAGTTCTTTAGGTACTAATTATTATTCTACCGAATTTCTCGTCGAAATTCAAATGGTCCGCTCGAGATAATTCTCAAATTGATTTTGGATTAAGCTTGACTTATTTAAATAAAACAATTGTTGGTCTTGTGGCGCAGCGCAGCGGGGCGCTATACTTAGACGAATCAAACGCGTTAACCGAGCAACCTTACGCTTACATCGCCTAGCCTTAAAGATTTCTACTAAAACGACGTTACTCTTATAAAAATATTTAATCAAAGAAGTAACACTGTATCCTAAATGATAACAAAATGAAATGAAAGCTGTATTCTTGTTCGAAGGAAGGGACGTGTGAAATGAAACACCGGAAACCGCAGAGTCCCAGAGAAGCAGCGACGCGACGATTGTCTCTGGAAGTCTACATCCACCGGGATCTCGCGTCCTCTGCTCAAGTACAATAGATATAATATATTTCATATAATAACGTAAACAAGATAGTGGCTTTTGTACAAATATTCCTTATATAAAAATCATGCTTGCCCGGCCTAAGCGCGTTACAGCGGTTACGCGACCCGATCTTCATCTTCCTCTAGCTACGCGCAGAGTCCGTCCAAAACTAGAGCTAGGACTATTTGAATAATGCCACGGATAGTCGATAGATTAGACGAGTAGTCCCAGCCCTGTCAAATTCGTATCTCAGCTTTCAAACGACTCCGTCGATTGGAAAACGAAAAGCAATCTTACGTAATAACAGATGGACGATGGACAAATGCACAACACATCAACTGAGGGCGATCAACGGATTATCATCGTTGATTCGCAGTTTTCGTATCCTTACATGAAAATATCGTTACGGTGCGTTCGGCTTTGCGTTTCCCACATCTGCTTCCAACTTAGTCGTTATCGCGACAAAACCTAGGTTCGAACGAACGCGATTGAGAGCTCACGAGGAAACGCGTGTCAAGGTACTTTCGATTAGTCATTCCTTAATCTAATGGTTTCGCTGCTTTTATTCTTACTTACTTAATCCTAGTTTCTCTTTTCGGTGACGTAATTCGTTTCTGCTATCGACAACGACGACGACGACGACGACGACGACGACGACGACGACGACGACGACAGTTATCGTCTCGACAAAATTTCTTTCCTACCTATCGGTTTCGTTGGCTCCGACAACATTTTTTCCCTGTTACCTAGTTCAACGTCGAATTCGAATGCATCAAAATTTCGCCACGATTAGAGATCTCACTTATCGGAAACTCGACTGATACCCAACGGAAACGAGATTCAGAGCCTTAAGAAACATCAAACGTTCGTTGGCTCGGTGATCACACCTCGAGAGGATAAAAGCAAATATATACCCTGAATCCAGAAATTGCGCTTCCAGCGGTGGTCGTCGAAAGGCTGTGGCATGGTAACCTTCAACAACTACTCGAAAATAGGATTAATTCAGCCGAAATTATGCAACATCACAAATCTTGACCAATTCTTCTTTCAAATCTTTGTCATCCCTCTTGGAAGAACAAAAAATATCACCCATCAAAGACAGTCGACACATTTCGAGCAGGACTGAAACTACCCGGCGAACTTTCCGTATTCCCGACGAGTAGTCCCAGCCCTAGCTTCGTAATCCACCGTTACGATTGCCCAAACAGCTACGGCCAAAAAAATCTGTAGAACAACTTCCGCTCAGCAGTATCCACCAGATGTTATCTATGATAACCATAGTCGGGGCTGGTGAACACGGTAGCCTTGAGCGTGATAGAGGAGACGTGCGACACAGGACGCACGTGTGACTTGGACTGGCAACTCTTCGGGAATCTGTTGCTTGTACCGTGTTTCCAGAATTTATGAAGCGCGAGGGAGGCTCTGGTGTGATAGGGTCGACAAATGGATCCTCTGGCCAGAGAATCCACGGGACACATTCGACACTTGAGCACCGTTCGAGAGGCCAGTCTACGTCGACACCTCTCCCTGAGCTCGTTCATTCTAATCGTCTCGTTTCCGAGTTTGGTCGCGTCCTCTTGTCCTTTGTCCTGTTCGCTAGCCTCTAAACCGGTCAGGTCGTCCTCCTCGAACTCTTGGTTCCACGTCACCTTTCTCGGCAAGCTTTGCTTCCTCGATCGCCTCTCGTTGGGTTTCCTCTGACCGTCCAAGGCCCAAGGACACTCCCACTCGACAGCGGACCGGTCTTCTTGGAGCACGGCACGATAGCTGTACGTAAAATCACGATTAAGCATGGTAGGGGTAGATGCCAGTGATCCAGCGCTGCAACCGCGACCGCTACGCGATTGGACGACGCGGTCGGCGGACTGGCCCTGGCGACACTCGACGTGACGAGCATTCTCGAGGTCGTCGATGACGCTGTCGTGGTCGTGGTCGTGGCAATGGTCGTGGCCGTCGTCGTGATCACGGCGTATACCGCTCGACCGCCTCTCCTCTTCCAATGTTGGGTACGCCATTGTCGCTGCAGTTGCAGGGGAGTTTACCATCTCGTGGCTGCAACCACCGCGGCACTGTTCCATAAGTTACGTTCGCGTCATTTTTCTGTCGATCAACGACCGCCCGTCGACCATCGTGCGACGGGACGTTTCGAAGAGATAAAGATAGATACAGACAGGGACAGCGCGTGGAACGATAAGGGTAAGAGAGAAACAAGCAAGGACGATGTCCTTCGTCTGTCGTGCGTGTACTTTATTCTGTACGTTTACTTTTATCAGAACCACGCGTGTCCTGTCGACATCGAAAGCAAACAAACGTAAGCGTGCACGCGCGCGAACAGAAAAGAACATCAAACCAAAAAATGACGCTGCAACGTAACAAAAAATTGGCGAGGAGAGAGGAGAGCGGGTGGAATGGTGACGAGTTTCGTTTTCGGCACTCGTCACCAGCAACTTGACACTTGGACATCACGAAATAGAAGTTTACAAAGTTTCATTTCGATTAATGTTCCCTTTCGTGAAACATCGAGACACGTGTATACACGAAAATGTCAGTTGCAGGATAGACAAAATAAAAGCGAACAAGTATAGCATGGACAACATGATGGTAGACCGGGATGCTTACCCGAGTATCGTAGTAGGCGGTATCACAGTGGTAGCAGGTGCGATCGCTGGAGCTGGTGCTGGAAAAACTGGCGGACCAGGTGGTGGTCTGCCTCCTCCCGCGGGGCTGTAAATTTCGTAATTAGCGTTAAATTACGGATCCCACGAATTATGAAAATATTTTTTTCTTAAACGAGGTACAGCTACGTCTATCGTAAATTGCTTTTTAAACTATCAACTTTTTCCACCACGAACAATCGAAAGTAATTGGGTTCACTCGAAAGTAAATATAGGGTAACAAACCACCCTTACACGCTTCAATCAAGCTTCGATCAACCGACAGTTTTTGATTTCCGAAAATTCGACAAACTCCGTGACGCACGACCGTAAATTTGTTCAGCAGAAATGATTCCGCTTAAACTAGGCTAACGAGAAAGAGAAACATGTGCAGTCCTATCCCGATTGAAGTTTAAATTCGGCTCCCGCTCGTTACACAACGTTTGCTCGCGTCCAGAAAAAGTAACGGTCGGGATTAGTCGTGCGATCGACTTCCAATTAAATCGTTTTAATGAATTTCCGGAGCGCGAGTTGTTGGAACTGCGTCAGCCTGCCCGAATGACTAAACCGCGGCCAGCTAAACCAAACACGCCTTGCTGACGAAATTTACGGCTGTCGCGGCACCAAAGCCGTTCGATCCGACTTCAATTAACGGCCACACGGAAAAAAATGTTACGAGCCCATTGAATCCGGATGATTTCGTCGACAAGTTTCGATTTCCTGTCGATCAAATGGTTTGCAAGCGATTAGGATGACAGGCCAGAGTTGTCGCGAGAGTTCAATTTGTCCAAAAATTGTTGCTAAAACGAATTTCCCAATTTCCGATAGAATCCAATATACTCGTGTTCGAAAAGTTTTGGACTGAAGAACCAAAAAGAGAAATTCTTACTGCAAGGGTTGCTGATGGCGGTTATTAGGTGGCGGTGCAGCCTGTGTCGTGGCTGCTGCAGGTGAGTTCGCGCTGCTGACACGATGCACGTGCAGCTGATGCATCTGCAGCTGGGCTGCGTCTTCGCCGAGAAACGAGCACCTCGAACATTGCCGCCTGTTGTGCACTTTTAGCACGTGCGTCGCGAGACGCTCGGCGCGTGCAGCTTTGTACTCGCAGAGGGTACACGCGAAGGGTTTCAAATGAGTGTTGAGGTGTCGTTTCAGGCACCAATTGTCTACGCCGCTCCAGGAACAGTAGCAGCAAGTATACCTGAAAATGGTCAACGCGTTAGTCGGGAATATATTAATTATGTAATGATGACGTCGTTATTTCGCCGATTGATAGAGTATTATCCCTCACCTTCGCTCCTGAGCTCCTTTAGAGCCACCCTTGAGGTGACTCTTGCTATTACACCCTCCGTTCTGCACCCTCCTTCCTGTAGTACAATTGGTCGCTTCCGGTTGCATGATGCTGGGCACAGGCATGGATGTCGCCTGATAGATTCCAGCTGCGCTAGCTGTGGTTCCGTTACCAGGATTCGGCTGCAATTGGTAACTCTTGTTATTGTTAAATCCAGACGAATAGTTGGTGTGCTGTTGTTGCTGCTGCTGCTGCTGCTGCGGTTGCTGTTGTTGTTGCTGCTGCTGTTGTTGTTGTTGCTGCTGCTGCTGCTGCTGACTATTAGCGTTCCCATTTCCAGTTATTCCTGCGTTTGGCTCCTGCTTGAGAGGCTTGGGTGCGCTGGATCCTGCGGGTCTGCGTATCCTGGACAGCTCGTAGCCATGCTCGCGATGCATCCTGAGAAAGTGTTTCTTCACGTGATCGGCGCGATTAAACGGCTTGTAGCAAATGTAACAGTGAAACGGCTTTTCCTCGCGGTGAATGTTCTCGTGGCGCGTGTACAGATCGCGACGATCGGTACCATAGGGGCAGTACGGACAGGTGTAACGTTTCACGCTAACGGACACGGTGGCCGACGTTGGTATTGTCGTCGTGTTCTATGAAGTTTAAAATATTAGTCAAATGTATAGCAAGCGAGGCTTGATCTTTAAATTATCGGCCAGTGGAAATAAAATTCCAATTTGTACCTGGTGCAGATGTTGCGGCGCAGGAGAGGACGGTAATTCCTGCAGCAGAAAGGTCGACGTGACCGGCAATAAAGCGGCGGGTACCGTTTGCGTTTCCTGCGTCCGTCTGGAGGGCGGTGCGACGCGCTCGGCGCGCTCACGTAACCTCTCCAGGTAGGAAATCACGTCCTCGATTTTCAAATCGGTCTGTAGGTAATCTTTGTGAGGCGAGTGCAGCCTGTTCCTACTGTCATCGGCGAGGATCCTCGAGGAATGAAGCTCCATAAAATGCTCGGCCACGTCGCGTGTTCCACCGCCCAACACGTCACCTATTCCACGACACCCAAAAGTCATTAGTTAAGGGCTAATGTATAGTATGTCGATGTATTCGCGTATTTAACAGGCAGCAATGAACCAATTTAGGTTGGAATACGTGCGAACGGTTTGTCGCCATTGAACATGGTTTTCCGACGTATTTTCTATTTACGATGCAAACAGGAATTTCGATGACACGAAGCGCTGGAAAATACCCGACGAAACGCCCCGCGCGGGACAATAAAACTGCCTTTTGTTCGAAAAGGATCCGCCCAGCTTGACGGGGCTACGTTTCGCCATTGTTTGCCTCTTCAATTCCGTATCAATATAGCCTCGGGACCTTTCTTGCCTACCGACCCGTTATTTTCCTATTTGTACTCGCTACCTCTACAGTCAACATCGTTATAATAATTACTCGAGTTTCGCTCGCGATTCGGGAGAAGCTCCAAGTAAAGCTTCGTCATAACTGGTCGCTTTGTCGCGAAAAGTAGCTCGAATTAATTCGATTCGCGATGAAAGGAAGGTCCATTCTTCGTCACGCTTTGTCGAGAATGAACGTAGAATTAACAAAAAAGTTAAATAAAAAAAAAAAAAAAAGAAGAAGTACTAACCGCATTCGTAACACCTCCACGTAGCTTTCCCAGGATGATAAGCCGCGATACGGCTACCATCGGTTCCTTTAAGCGGCTCCTCTTCGCACGTCCAGTTTCCATCGTCGCTCCCATCGGTTCCATTTCCGGTATCGTCGTCGTTCTTATACGATACGGATGTTTCGAACTCGTTCTGCACGCTGGATGCTACGGACAAACGAGTATATAGAGGAACGAAATTTAATTTCATTCTAAATGAATTAACGACTCACTTCTATGATCAGGATCTTCTCCGTACAGTTTCCTGGTTATTTCCTTGAACATATCCTCGTAGCAGTCCAGCCTGCTAATTCCCGTGCCGCTGCCTTCCATTTTTCAACTTCCCAACGGTCACCCAGTATCCTTGGAACAATGAGTACCTTCCCCGCTCGTCTACCTGCGCGCAAAGTTGTATCTGTAAGTCGGGTTACAACTAATAATCCCAGAATCCTCTCCCCCCTTTCGTTTTCCCATCGCTCTTCCGTTTCTGACCTTAAATTTACAGACCGCCCGTGCCGGTTCTCTCGCCCGTACATATTCTTTCTCGCTTGTTTTAAGAATCGAACCCTTTTTGCGACGTAATTGAAGCTGAATCGATGAAAGGGTCCACGTTAATTGGGTCATCGAACTTTAATTACATTTTTGCCAGGCAGTACACTTTCGCGATTCAACTTTTCTTCTCGGGTTAAGCTGTTCATTTGTACAAGTGGGGACATCAATCATGTCTGTTATTCGTTCTACAGACATAGTACCAGAGGTGTGTGAAATTTGGAAAGGAAGAGACTATCTATACCCACCTTCTAAATAGGATAGCTTTTTCGAAGTGAACTTCTTACAAGTTCTCGATATACTTTATTCCAATCTCTCCCACTTCATTGACTTTTCCACCCCCGTCGCCCCTCCGGTTCTTATCTTCTGTATATTCAGCTGTAGCGTAACGCGTCGAAACATCTTGCTCTCGCAATCAGTAGCGACGTTCCACTTCCACACCGATACACTCCAAGAATTGATTCACCGTAACAAGATCGGAAGTTGAACAAAATAAACTTCGTTTGGATGATAGGAGAGCACTCGAGGCGATGCAGTGTCCTTTTAAATGGAACCGCGGTAACGAAGAAGGAACGACGAACAATTACGAATGTTTCTCGAGGATCTCGAAGTTAAGACCACTTTGTAATTCATTCGAGCGTGAGCAGTCGCAGCTCGGCTTCCTGAAAAGACCGGAGGGGCGAAAAATCGGGGTTTGATTGTGTTAGAGATTGTGTTAAATATTCATGAGCGGGAAACGTTTTGCCTCTAGATCGCGGGACGATTTAGAGGCTCGCTGAAAAGAGTGATCGATTTCCCTTTGGAACTAGAACAACGAGCGAACCACCGTTTCCTCCAGAGGAGCATTTGCACGACAGACGTAGGAGTGGTGCTTCGTTCTCGCTTTTCCACGGAATATATTTCTTTTCGAGGAGACTGTGACCGGCCCCAATCCTTCCATACTCGACACCCCGTAAGAATAACTTCGTTACGTATATCCTTCGGAAACTAAAAACGGAAAATAAATATTCAAATAAACGCTCTCTGCATCCGCGCAAAAGTATCGAAAATAGGTCAACCGATTTTCCTAGCCCGCAGCGAAAGCGTTAATCGTTACCAGTTTCTATCTGTTTCGGACAATCCTGACAAAAAGCTACTCGGTTAACCAGTTAATTCGACCCCGGTGGGGGCGCATCGAGTCTCGATCCCCGCCCCCAGGAGTCGAACCGATTGATTTCGATCTCGGCGACGACGTCACACAGTTTTTTGGCGGGGTGCCGTCCGGAATGAGGAAGAAGGCTGCACGTATTGATCCGTGGGACGCCGCGCGAGTGGAAAACGTGAAGGGAGATGGCAACCCCAGCTTGACTGCACGTACCGTACGTACACCAGCGAGTTAGGGGTGAACAAGAGCGTGTTCTCTACGTGGAAGGGGTTAACGGCAACGAATAAATCAATATTACCCCTCTGCGAGGGTAGCGAGCGATCGAGGACGCGTCCTGCGGAGGCGACAGATGGCGGAGAGGGTGGCGACCTCAGCCATGTCGGTTTTCTACGTTGGTTGAGCACCCCTGTATCCGAAGAAAATTATAACTCAGAGGGGAGATGCGGGTCGGTAGAACAGAAAGAACAGTGGCGACTTTATGTGCGAGCAAACGATGCGACCAACCATTTCGACGACGATAGTTAAAAACTTTACGACGATAACGCCTGTAACGTTCCTCGTTACAGATACGCTAATAGTCATTTTTTCAAACTTACTTCTTGCGTGCACTATATCGAAAAGTTGACCAGCTTTACTTTATTTAACGCAGTTTGGGTTCGAAAACTGCGTACCGATAATTATCGGAAGATCCACGCTCTTCGAGCCACCCTCGCAGCCAACCCTTGTACGTAGTTCTCGTGGTGTTACGCACGAAGGAATGGATTCGCTGCGTATTTTTTATTACCATTTTGAAATAAAAATTTTGTTTTTTTTTAACTTATTCGAAATTCTTGACGGATCAAGGATGTTCGACGTCTACGGAATGAGGGCGTTTAGATCAAAAGTTGCATCGAGGGCCCTAGTACCTCTAGCTGCGGCCCTAAGGGAGGGACGTTAGCGGAACTCGAGGGAACGTTGAAGAGAAAAAGGAGAAAGCAACAAGGAGAGAGAGAGAGAGAGAGAGAGAGAGAGAGAGAGAGAGAGAGAGAGAATTCCAAATGCTATAAAACAGGAGTGGGGATCGAAAGGGGGAGAAGGAATAGTAGGGGAAGCCAGAGAAGCGCGCGCAGTCTGCCATTCAAATTCGTCCGGAAATTATTACCGACTAACCAAGGACGCTCGAAATGCGCACGCGCATTCGCGTGCACGTATATACGCCCACACACGAAGTATTCAGAAACGTTTCGCGCGAAGAGCAGAGTCGTGCACTCTCGGAAGACGGTTCGCGCTGGTTCGCGCTGACTCACGAGTATTCTCTACCATCAACGATCTCCTCGTCTACGGTTCTCTTCCAGTTTGGCGCGTCTCGAGGCACCTGGCCGCAGGCGATCTCGCGAAATCGCCCGACAACGAAGAGGAAGCATCGAAGCACGCACGCGAGGCATATTCGAGCACGAGTCTGTCGCAATCCACTCGCGCGCGGACCGTCGAGCTACACGCGACGCGAGAACGGATCGCTCGTATCGACTTTCCGTCCCACGAAAGCTAAACGAAGCTCTGGCAAAAGTGGTGAAGCGCGTCGACGAGGAGACGAGACTCGAGGGCTCGAGGGGCACCCGAAACGTACGCGACTCGAGCAGCCGTACCCTGGAGTCTCGTCCTCTCAACGGACATACTTGAAAAGATATCGGGCTCCGATCGAGCAGTGGTTAACCGAGTTTGCACAGCTGTCGCGTAGGTTCGATTTTGGTGAAAGGTCCTCAGGTAACGTCTTGCGCGAAGGAAAGTCGATGACGAGCCCTGTCGAAACGCGGACACTCGCGACAAGCACGCAACTTCATCGCAGGCGATGCACACGACACTGTTCCCTTGGTCTCGAGCGATTCGCGCACTGCGTCACTCTCACTCGCGGCGCGGGCCGAACGTTTTCCATCGATTCGGTTCTTATCCAGCGCGAGCGTGGACGACGTAGCACACTGGCCGAAACGCAAGAGAACACGGGACACGGGTGGTCCACGACGCCGCGGCCGACGGGAGAGATGACAGAGGCTGGCGACTATGGAAGACGAGGAGGAAAGAAAGGAAGACGTAGGAGACGAAGAGAGAGAGTCGCGGGGGCCGTGGTAGGAAAAATCGTGGGCGCGCGCTGAAAGATGGCTCGGAGACGCGCGGCGCACCGTGGACGGATCGCGCGATACGACGATGGGTATCTTTGGTTACTCACAGGTTCCGAGGACGGCGACGACCACCACCAGGCGATCCTTGGACCGGGGAAAATCCGTTGTTCGAGAAAACGTCGGTTGCTGGTTCGGTTGCAGGTTGTTTCCTCGACGGCAGTCGGGTGGCGAGTGGGTGGGCAGGCGGGGTGGCAGGCGGACAGAAATGGGTGGCGCGGGTGGGTTGGAAGCAGCGGCGTGTGGGTGGTGGGAGTGGGGTGAGGGAACCCAATACCACCCTCCTCGCCCATTCAATCCTGCAGTATTAGGGGGAGCAGTCGAGCCTGTTCCCGACCCTCCCTCCCTCCCACCCCTTGGGTTCCCTCCCTTCCTCCCTCTCTCCCGTCCGCCCTCCCTCCCTCCCTCCCGCCGTTCCTCTTCCTCTCTCTCTCTCCAACACATCCAGCGGGCAGGAACGTCTACGATGAGAACGACGCCGACGACGGACGTCTGCTGGGAGCGTGCGTGAGGCTATACGCGTGTGCGTCGATCCTGTCTTTCCTTCGTCACGCATACAACCACCCGCAGCTAAACCTCCCTGCACGTGTTCGCGACGTGGACTGTTCGAGGGGCTGGTTCGGTCCAAGGGGAGGGAGGAGAACTTACGGAGCCCATCGTGGTCCTCGAGGACGGGAACCATTTCCGAGCAAGGGTCTCCGCCGAACCTTTCTGGGTCTTCGCCCCCTTCTCCCCTTGTGTAAACGTATTTTTGGACGATGGTTGCTCGCCTCGAACGGGGGGTGACGAAAGTCGCGAGCGGAACGGGGATGCTCGAGTCTTCGAGAAAAACGTATCGATTCCGAAATCGATTTTAACTTCAATCTACGGAAGAGATCATTGTACGGGAATGTAATTACAGTTTTGTACAGTTTAAGATCGCGAGTTTAGGACTGCGCGAAAATGACTTTTTCTTCGTTTGTCGTAACGATTGACGATCGAAAAACCAAGGATGGTAGCTAGAAACAACCTATCCACGGTGAAATTGAAACGAAATTTGCGAAAGATAATATTTACAAAAGAATTAGTCACCGTCTAAGGGCTGTTTGACTCCAGGGAACGGAAGGATTGTTCGGAATGTTCTCTTCTTCCATGGTCGTCGTAGAAATTTCAGGCAGACCGAGGCAGCGCAAAGGTGTTTCCATGCGTCTGATCCAGCTGCAGGTAACTGCATTGCCAACTAGAAGAGATCGACGAGGTTCTCGCCGGCTTTCTCGTCGGCATTTTCGTTTCCCTGCCTTCCAAGCTTGACCTGGAAGGAACTAGATGCCAGCAGCTTCGATTCGAAACGATCGACGCAACTTTATCGTACAAGTCGTACTCGACAAGTTTAAACGAAGTAGGATGTCATCAAAGATATACTCTGTTTGCAATTAAATTGAAATAAAAGCTCTGTATACCTTCCCGAGCGCTTTTACGTTCGACGATGTAATCTAATAGTCTTCTCTGTTGCGACCCCCTTATCCTGACTTTCATCGCTTTAACCCTAGGTCAACGATTTTGTTGGAACTTTAATAAAGGGACGAGCATTCGATAATGGATAAATACAGCTCCAACGTTGAGAAGCTTCGCGTTTGAAATGCTTCGATGATTAAATGCTTGGCGATATCGTTCGCGTCGAACGCAGATATTTTGCACGTGTCCGCACAGGTACACGGTTCGCTATAAATAAACGAAAGGCAAGTATATCCTAAGGACAGTAAGGGCGGGCAGTGTTGCGTAAAAGATGACGCATCGTGACGTACGGGCGTGCGTAAACGTGCAGGAAAATTGTGGAACGCCTGTAAGTTTCTTGGGACGATAAAGAGCGCGTAAAATTGGGAGGATCGATCGAACGGTCTCGCGTATTAAGTACAAGGTGCGTTCAAGTAATTTAAAAGTATCTTGGCCTGATATCGAAAATCAATTTTTAACTTTTAATTTCGCGTACAGTCCTTGACAACTCGTCGAGTGTTCTTATAACATTCTATCGGAAAGGGAAGCGTTCTCGAGTGGAATAGGACGGAAGAATTTTTTAATTAATTTTCATAGAGCCTCTGAGAGGTACTTTGGGAGCTCTTCGTTTTGCACCAAACACGTTACGCGTTGGAAAGGTCAAGAGTAGTCGTAAAAGAAACGTTTTCAAGATTGCAATCCTACGAACGATAAGATTAAATAGCCTTATCGGTGTCGAAGCTCGTCGTCATCCTGCCTCCCACGTGGTACGCCTGATCGCTTATTATTCTCACGCAGATCGCGACGCGTGGTATTGCGCGTGAACCACGCGAGAAACGGCACCTGTTACCGCATACCGTACCATACCATTCGTCTCGAATAACGAGAACCCTGTTGACAGATTAAGATCGGAGCACTCGATTGAGCTTTTCGATTGAAATAAAAAATGATCTGGGTATGGTCTCGTCGACGGTCTCCGTCTCTTTCCCGCGTTCCAACGTCCGTGCATCTTCGTCTGTGTCGTTGTTGTACGGCGAGTGTTGATCGGCGGGTCGTTCGCACGCAGGATCGCGAAGCATGGCGGACAACAACGGTCGCGGTCGGCCGGGCTGCGCGAGCGTCGGCGTCGGCGTCGGCGTCGGCGGTACACGGCGGCGTTGGCGGCGCGGCGGGTAGGTTCGCGTCGCGGCGCCTCGCGTCAGCGTCGCTGGGACCGTCGACGGAGGCCAACAGTGGTGGCCAACGCATCGCGCGAGCCGCGTACATCCGCCATATTGGCCGCGAGAGCACGGCTCCTCCGCGAACATTTCACTCGACGGATCAGGGGGTTAGGAAACGAGGGCGTAGTGTCGCGTTAACCCCTCGCGAGGCGGGCAAAGGGGGTGGCAGGCAGGAGGTCGACATCGCTCCAAGACTAGCCGAGTTCGCCTCGAATCTGTTTTCTAAACAGCAAAGTGACAGAGGGTGACAGAAGGAACTAGGACAAGAAAGAGAGGACAGAGAAAAGAGGATCCAAGTGTACGACAGTGATTCAAAGGTGTCCAGTGGAAGAGAGACGAATCTTGATCTACGCTCTGAAAAAGACATTATCCGTTGGCAAAAAGAAGATGTAACAGATCCAGTGCATCGTTCACGATCTATCGTACGATCCTCCGAGCAGCCGGAAGATTCTCGAGATCGGTCCACGCTCTTCCACTCTAAAAAGATAAGGAGATCGAATAGATCAGGGTATCGTGGCATCTTGCTCTTTTAGAAAACTTTCCTGGCAGGAATCGTCGAGGTGTCGAGTAACCGGATTCGAGAAAGGTTCCCTCAGGAGTGTCCATTGGTGGTTTCCGTTAATTTTTCGGTGAGCCTCGAGCAGCTCGGTGTCCAAGCGTGACTCGTCTCTCCCTCTGGTCTCTGCCAATCAATAACCCAACAACGCACCGCCTCGCTCGCGCTCAACTCTCTGCCTCCCTGTGCCCCTCTCTCTCTCTCTCTCTGCTCTCGATCCGCCGCCGACGGATCGTCCAGATGCGTTGAGAGGTCGCGGAACGCGATGCTCACCCGTTTCCCGTTTCCGTCCGACTCGCAGCGCTCCTCTTTCCCCTGTTCCGGTCTGCTCGGTTCCGTGATTCCGTTTCGATCGTCCTGCCAAGGTCCGACAAACGAAGGAATCGACTCGGCTAAGGGAAAGAGGTTCCAGGAACGCTAACCTGTCGCGAAACACGCTCTCTAGGACCCTGACTTCGTTGAATGCTGTCGTACTCCAAGTATTCGAGCTGCCTTGCAGAGGCGGTAAGAGGTGGAAGAGTTCCCCTCGTCAGGCCGACTGGCGGGAGGTTTGCCAAGTCGATTCTTTCATTTGCCGTACCTTAGGAATCCCTCCTCCCGCCGCGGATCAGCGACGGTAGCAACGTCGCGACGTCCGCGCCGACGGCGAGCCAGAGGCGGCGGTAGCGGCGCTCCAACAGGCCGCGCCAGCGCCCTGCGGCGGTTTCAATCGCACACGAACCTATTTATACGACGTCGAGCATCGCCGAGGACGACGCAGCGAGAGCAGCGCCGGTGGTGGGCCGCCCACGCCGAGCAACAAGCCCCGAGGGAAGCGAGCGTCGTCGACGGGGGAATCAGAAGAGACACCCCGCGCGACAGATTCGCTGGCCCTGGTCGATGGACACCAGGAGCCAGACGTCCCGATGGGACCCATTTCGGGATGCGGCCACCCGTAGGGGACGCCATTAAGAGGCTAGTCGTTTCGTCGTCTCGTCCTCCGAGCCGGGTGCTGATCGAACCTCGCGTATTTGCTTCACGTTCGATTCGAGAGGATTCGCGCGCGGACCGAGACTCTCGCGGCTCTCGAGTAGGTGGATGGGGGTCCGCTGGGTGTTGCCGAACGCGACTTGGTGAATCGTGAAAGGCCATCGGCGCGAAAGCTCGCGGAGCTCGCGGAGCTTTCGGGCCTGGACGAACCGGGAGGCGGGAAATGGTTGGCGGCGTATGATGCGCGAGACGGATCGTCTGGCTGGACCTCGACGCGCCGATTCGAGCTGCTCGACCAACAAGACAAACACCAAGACGAAGACGTGGAAGTCCTCGTAGCCTGGGTATCAACGCGAGTGGGTGCGCGGTGCGCGTATGTGTCCGTCCGTGAGTGCGCCAAGAGTTCGAGTACCGAGGTGCTGGAAGCATGCAGCCACGTTTGGGCGAGGCCCGCAGAGGCCTTAGTCCCGTTGAAGGAGCGGGATAAGGAGTTACCGGAAGGGAGGATCCACGGGGTGGACACTGCTCGCGGGTGACCAGGCGGTCCCGCGATTCGCGGACCCGTTCGCGAGAGCTGAGATCGCAGGGAACGCGGGAAGCGAGCTGGACTCGCTTTCAGGCGCATGGAACATGATAGAGGTGAGGCGTATGCGATTATCGATCGAGAGACCCACCGAGAGTCCGTCGGCTGAGAGACTCGCGGGAGATGCCCTGGCCGCGGCTGCGAGTTCCCACTTGCCACTTGCCGCGAGACACCGATGCTTTCGCAAAGGAACCACTCGACCTGTTCCCCTTCTGATTTTAACCTACATTCGCACCAGAATTACTCCTTACTCCAATTAATCTTTATCCGAATAGAATCGCCACTCGAATTTAACGCTTTCTCGTAAGATTTTAGCGCCCCAAAGTATTCCTTGCAACGTGTTAAACTAAATATAAAATAAGAATTTTACCTAGCTCTGTGTATAAAAATTCCTTGACACCACCGAATATCGTATGCGCGGAGCCGACCGAAGACGAACTCAACAGCTGGAAGGCATCGGTGAACCGTGAATTCGGGTTGGCTACTAACTAGTCAGAGCCTGTTGATCCAACCAGGATTTATATTCGGCCACGGACGGAAACGCTGCATCTGACACACGCCGACACTATGAAACGTTTCGCGAGCTACTCGAGCGTGGCGGCGGCGCGGCGGTGTTTCCAAAAAATTACAAATAGCTCTCGGTAAAATAACAATCTCGAATAGTGTAATTTATATTTAAAAACAAACACGCGAGTGATCGAAATCAAATTAATCTCGCGTCGACTCGTAAGCCAGGGTAAACAGAGAACGACTGACACGATACGCCAAGTATGCTTCGACAAATTTAACAAGACACAATCCTCATGCCGTGCACGTGCTTTTCAATCGAGCAACGCGACGACAGGGTCGATCCACCGACGCGTTCGAGTCGATAACGAGCAGCGTCGCCACGCGTCGAGGGATTTTCGAACGTTGAAAGTTTAACGACGGCTAAACCGCGGCACGGGCATCAACAAGTGTTCGAGGCGCGTTGCATAATTAGAATGAGTGGCATGACTCTACACACGCGTCGATATACAGGGTGTCAACGCTCGAAAAAGTGACAACACTTTGTAGAAAGATAGATACGCGCAAGATAGATACGCGTACAAGTCCGAATGAAAATTTGTTCGAAACAGCCTGTAACACTAGTGACGTCGCGGTATGAGTCACGAAGACAATAATTCCGAGTTGAAAATATTTTTATATCCCCTCCTCTTTTCTCGGAGAATGTAAACACTGTGTGCGAATGCACTTTTTGGCAGCCTTCCAACGATTGGGTGATTCAGTTCCCCGAGATCTGTTACGCTTCCCGTATCGTGTGAACCGCGCGTAAATATTATTTTGTTAAATGCAGTTTCTCTTCCCCTACTCTTTCTTTCAGCTACGATCGCGGTAAATATTGGAAACTCTACGGGACGCGAATCTAATAACACCATCGATACCTAGAAAATGTTAAATATCGGTCGATTCACGTTATTTACTTAGCGGAACTGCTTTACTATATTTCACAATTTATCCAATATTAATATCCAATGACATCGCTTCGAACGTCGACGTCGCGTCTTTTTACCGTCAGACACGATTTTCTATCTGTACGCGTACACGTGGATTCCCGCGAAAGTCTGTTGTTTATCAATCGCTGCCCACAGCCCGTATTAGCAACTGTGGAGCGTGGTCGTTATCGTGCGAAGCCGTTCGTGGAGCAGATCATCGATGTACACCGTGGCGTAAAAATAAAGCGGCCGTCAAGAGAGAGAAGGAGAGGCTGTGCATGGGTCCAGCTTTGTTCATCGGAGCCTCGATCCACGATGTTCCTTTGCTAGGTATTTCCTACGGTCGGATAATCGCACAACCGATGCGAACTATCGGTTAAGATTAGTTGTGTACTTTTGGTAGCCTCTTGGTAGGTTAACGGGTACCGCTGGACACTCTTGAATTCAACGTACGCAAACTCTTGTAACATTCTGGTACACGCGCGGGTATCTAGCTTATTTTCAATATCGCATCGTGACGGTAGCAACTATAATTACGAATAAATATTCTCGCGATCTCTATCGAAGCAATATCGGCGCGAGATTGGTAGCTCGCGTTAATCGATGTCGGTTTGAATTTTTGTTTATTCCAAACGAAATAATTCGTCCCTGAAGAGAGATATTCTTAGAGTTTGGAGTACTCTAGGATATCGTTGAAGCTAGGATGGCGTAGAATCGGTAGATAGGTAGTAAAGTTAGCTTGAAATGAAAACGAGTAAAAAGGAAAGCTTGATGTCGCGCGGGATCATTTTTCATTTTCCTTTGTCTATTAAAAACATGGTCCGCTTTGTGAACACGCGAACAGTAAATCTCTTTGGCGAGTCTTGCATTCAACTATCGTTGTTTCCGCGTTAACTTTGAAAATCCGAGTGGATCGATAGATGCAGCTGAACGTGACGACAATGGTATCCAAACTAATTGGCAGCCTTTTGAAACTTTATATGTCAATTATCGTACGGTCAGCTTGTTTCAATTAAAGCTTAACGACTGTGTCGTGGTTCCGCGTGTGAATCCGACTGTGATGTTTTTCAGATGCTGGAATAAAAAAAAATATAAGAATTAATCCAGTTTGCAGGATAAACCAGTTCGCGTTCCAATTTTAGCGAAAACTCCATTTCGACTCTGCGCGAAAATTAGAGGATTCGAGTCGACGAATCGGGATAAAATAAATATCGGAAAGTTACATCGATGGATTTTCGTAAATCTAATCAATTTTCTATCGCTCTACTTGCCATTCAGACGGTATGCGCCCTGTCGAGATGCGACAATTGCCCAGCTACCTTCGGTCGCCCTTCGAACAACAACAATCCTCTCTTCGTCAGAATTTCACCAGCTTCGATCATCTCGTTGCGAAGATCGTGTCGTTTTCCAATGAAATCGTTGGGACGGAACTTTGCTAGAAGATAAATCTCACTTGGAACCCCTCCAGAAGACAATAGCCACTCGGTACCCCTATAGAGAACAGCTTTCACACGCAATCTCAACGCTACCGCTTCAACGAGACTTAAGACTTTGCTTCAATTCAGATCCGTGTATACCAACCTACTTATTGTATCCTCGCAAAAACAACCCTTGTAACTTTGTCACCGTTACACTTGGATTCGCTACAGTCTGACCTGTTTCGGTCATTCCATCGGTGATATCATGTTTCCGAGTTATATTTTAGTGTCGACTTGAAAAGACGATTAACGTTAACGTTTCCAGTCGCATTCTCTCGATCGAGTCCCTCCAGAGGACGAATGTCCGATCGCGACACGAAAATCTCAGCCGCCGCACCGGAAAGGTTAAGGTCAAGGGTGGAGCACAGTGACTCGGTGCACTTATTTTTAGCGGACAGTCGGCAGTTTCCCGTGTGCAGGGTGGGACCGACTCACCAAACGAGATATCGTTTGCAGATGTCGAGCGGAATCGGTGCAACTGCAATGGGGATCGGCGTTAGTCACGGGGCAGGCGGCGGCGAGGGTGTGGCCGGTGGTTGCCGGTTACGCGCTCAAAGCCAAGGTCAGGCCTCCGGGTCCTCGGCGCAGCACAGCAATCCGCAACAGACCGCGCAGCAGCAGCAACAGCAGCAACAACAGTTGCAACAGCAGCAGCAGCAACAGCAGCAACAGCAGCAGCAACCCCCGTCGTCGCAGCAGCAGCCGCAGCAACAGCAACGCCAGGGCTCCGGGATCATGGGCCGCTCGAAGAAGGACAACTGTTGCCTGTGCTGGTGTTGGTGCTGTAGTTGCTCGTGGTATTACCGTTTCTCTCTATTTTCTACCAGAGTCGGACAGAATAGAATCCATTTCATTTCATTGTTTGGTACGTTTTGTACCCGGACGATGTCCTCCTCTGGTCTTTATCCACGCGATTAGTTTTAAATCGTTTGATTTCATTGCGCGACGATCGGTTATCAGAGGCGTCGAAGCGGATCTTTTTGCACGCGTAAGCTTTCTCTTTTCGCTTTACATTCGATCGATACTCGGAATCGTCTCGCGATAACTCGCATATCCTGCCGCGTGACAAGCCATTATCGCCGTGTTTCGCAATAGAATCATTCGTGGAACGATGTCAGTCCATTGTCTTTAAATGGAGCTACAACCTATTTACTCGTCGAGCAGCCGTACCCACGTTCACTCTTTTCTCTGTTTCATGCCGCACGCAGGAATAAATGGTAAGCAAAGCAGGCCACGAGACTGGACTCGTCAAGGAGTTGATCGAGCCCGGTATTTTAAATCTCTCTATTCTTACGTTCGAACGAAACGAGTATACGTTACCATTTGTCGATTGCACAGTTTCTCATTCGTTGTTCGGTCGATCGAATCGATTAATTGCTTTTTAAATAAGGTTAAACATTCGACAGTTGAATGTTCTCGTTGAGAAAGATTTCCAAGCCTGCGATAGCCGACCTTGGGTCGATGAAATGCGCGCTGACGAACTCGTCGGTCGAAAAACCCTCCGGATGCGGGACACGTGTCCTCCCACGACGGAAATCTGCACCCCGAACGGAGAGAGAGCGGCCCTCGGCTTGGGTCTATCTGCTTATTTATCCCCGTTTTCCTTGGCTGTTCCGGCGTTATCGGGCAGGTCGAGTGTTTGCAGAACGAAACGAGGAAGTTTCCGGAAATAATGGACGTCGCGTCGTAGCAGACGGGAAACGCGGACGACGAGGAGAAAAGCGGCTCTTTATTTTCGCCTGGTTTCCGTGCCGAGCGAACGTGTTTCAGTTTATCGGCCAGCGCATTCTAACGTGTCTCTCCTCCGACAACGCGTCAAACGGGGGGTTGCTCTTTGTTCGTTTTTTCTTTCTTCGCGTGGACGAGTGTACGTGTCTGTTTTTTCTACGTTTTCGCATCTCGTAACACCGTGTACGCCTCGCCTTGCAATAACGCGTTTCGGAGTCCGGTAGTATGCAGATAGTACTTGGAATTAGTAGTGGCATTGACCGGTCGACGATTCCATACGAAATCCTTCCAAAGTACCAGCCCGCCGGTAATCTACCTTGACGAGTAAGAAAAAAACGACGCGTAATGAAATAATGTATCCACAGTTTGGCGGCGGTGGGCGGCAACTCGACGGGTACAGGTGGCGCGGGTGACCAGGGAAAGAAGAAGGGCAACGCGAGCGTCAGCGGGGATCACGGGAGCGGCATCGGAGTCGGCGGTGATCTTGTCGGTGCGGGGAACGGTGCCGACGGAAACATGGAATGCACCTTGGAGGAGGTCAGGTCTTGGGGCTCGTCTTTCGACAAGCTGATGAGGAGCCCCGCGGGCCGCGAACACTTCAGGGAGTTCCTCGTCAGCGAGTACAGCGAGGAGAACATTGCATTCTGGCTGGCGTGCGAGCAGCTGAAGCGCGACACTAATCCGGAAAGGATCGAAGAAATGGCGCGCTTCATCTACGACGAGTACATATCCATACTCTCGTCGAAGGAAGTGAGTACTGCTCCCTGTTGGACCTACCTTGCTTAACCGTAAATAACATTTTTCTGTTGTCGAGGGTGGTGGTTGGTCGTGTAGTCTGTTGTCCTTTCGTGCTCAGGATACCGCGAAAAGTCCAACATCCTGTAAAAATAAGCGGTCGTTATCGTTGCAGTCGCCTCGTTATCGCGGCTTAAACAACCGAGCAGCGTCGAGCTGCTAGGATTTTTTCGTGTTAGAATAGGTTCCCACGCGTGCGATAGGGAACACGATTCCAAGATTTCAAGAAAGTACCTGTAGTCGGAACAAGCTCGATTGATCGTTCAAGGCCGCTTATCTAGCCGTGAATCGCTTCGGTCACGACCCCTACTATTACCTTACGCTTGCCTCTTTCATTGAGAAACAGAGAGAACACGTGCTCGTAGGGTCGCGTGAAGATATGCCAGACAGAGTAACAAGATAGCACGGAGGCATGGTGGGGATAAGCCTTGGATGGCCTTGACCGAGCAATTGATTGAATCACGACTGCAGAGGGGGACGGTACCGATAATACATGGCTTATGGGCTAGACGCTACCTAGGTCTGAACTCTCGCATTGTTTACGGTGTATCGCGAGAAGCTAGAAAGAATACTCTCGAGAGATATTTGTTAATCACCTGTGGCTGATTTCAGGTGAGCTTGGACTCGCGAGTACGCGAAATAGTGAATCGCAACATGATGCACCCAACCCCGCATACCTTCGACGAGGCCCAGCTGCAGATTTACACCCTGATGCACCGCGACTCGTATCCCCGTTTCGTGAACAGCGATATTTACCGACGGGTGGCTAGACTCGGCAGCGGACCCCCCAGTCCGACCAGCGACGAGCACGGTACGGGCAAATCAAAGGGTAAGAAGGGAACGACGTAATCGCACCGACGACGAAACGGGGTGGCAGCGGACCAACACACCCTCCGTCTGTTCAGCGGAAAAAGAAGCGAGGCCCGCGATACGCTGTCAACGCTGGCCGATGACGGGACCCAGAAGCCATCGGCGACCGGAGAATTCAGCCTCGGGTGTCGAAACGCCCGTGCCTCTCCCTTGACCATCTACAACGGATAATCTCGCGATGGGATCTCTCGACGTTGATGGATCTCGTTGAAATTTCTCGAAGCGGCTCGCTTTTCCGCGCGTCACCATATTGGGGCCACGTAACCGCGCTCGCCGTCAGGCAGCGCACGAACTCGACGACGACGGACCGAACAAACAAGAAAACGTCGCGAATCGCTAGAGAAACTGAACGAAGAAACGTACAACAAAGAGAAAGATGAAAGAAAAAGAAACCAAAGTAACGATACGTAAGCGGTCCGATCGCGTGGATCATTACCGACTCTTCCTTCCAGGACACTCTTCGGTACGCTCGTTTACGCGACACGGTGAACCGAGGATAGGGTATAAACGCGGAAAACGGTCGGGAATGACGTTCATCTTTCGAGCAAGTTCCTAAAATGTTCATCGTCCGAAGGTGTACCGCGACTGATCGTCGCCAATGATCTCTCTCTCTCTCTCTCTCTCTCTCTTTCTCCTTGCTCGACACGAAAGCTGCGTCTGCTCTCTCCTGCTCGACACTTCTCTCTCATTCTCTGTTACTGTTTTGCTTTCTATCCCTCCGCTTCACGTCTTCCCCTCTACTCGCACTCTTTTACTATATCCCTTTCATCGCACGCGTTCGAGAAGATCTCTTGCACGAATTCGATCGAGAATTACACCGAACGAAATTTTAAACGATTCCCGAGCCCATAGTCGAATTACGTATCGTTTGGTCGATGTCGAGCAATCCTTTTATTCCTAATGTACAGGGTGTCCGTGACTCTCAACCTCCTAGAATATTACAGGGTATCCCCGAAACGGACCATCTACTTATCTTCTCTAGATGTGACGTGGAACCTCTTCGATCTCGATTATTTCACAAATGTCAGGACCAAAACGTTCCGAATAAATGTATGTAACGCAAAGAGATTGCTCGAATCGATCGAGGAATTTCGGTTGCACGTATCGCTTCTTTCGATCGAACGAATTCTGTTTGCGACAAAAGATATTGTACGCGACGAGTCGAGGAAAGAATTAAGGGCACCGCGTGGTTTGAGAAAAGCAAATACCGTGAGAATACTATGACTGCGCGTCAACTACAACCATCGCGAAACGTACCTCATTATTGCTACTTCGCAAACGAGACTCCTGCAAACGAAAAAACTCTTTGCCCGATGTTTTCGTACCGATAAAGTCGTACGTCAACCAAGAAAGTCGACCAAGTCAACTTGGTACTTTCGACAATGGTACTTTCTTCGGGAAGAGAGTTTCAGTTTCACCTGGTCTTATTTGTCACACCGTGGCGAGCAGGTACAGTGACTTATGAGCCCGAAGAGGTAACTTGTTCGTTTGGTCACAATTTCGATTACATGTAACGGGACCATAAGAAGGGAGAAGCGATTCATTAGCGCACGAAGGGGTGTCTCGTTCGCCAAGTACTCCTCGTTGGAATCGAGTTCGCGAGAAAGCGAGTCTTTCTCTTTCTAGAAAGAATAGCGTGGTTCGATTCTGGAACGGTGGCATGACTTTAACGCCGCTCCGGCGATATATATTTCGCGACATTGTCGGGCAAAAACGGACACCGAATCTGAATCTTGCTATTGCTATTTTTACTATTGATCATTTTTCACCAAAGGGAACGAGCCACGTTTATTTTCTTCCCTTAAGAAACACGCGAGTATTTAAACGAGGATTCGTGGTCCGTGCGATCTCGATGTATATACGAAATTTAGTATGCGACTGTTCCAAAGTCGATCCGAGTTATCAAGCAAAGAAGGAATCGTCCCGAATGCGTCAAGTATCGTTGACATTTAAACTTTCTCCCATATAATTTTCGTCATTCGCAAAAAATACAGGCCGCAATCGCGACGCGTTCGATGTACCAAGGAAACCGTCATCCCTGATGATTCGGATGGGCGAAATTTTCATCTAGATATACAAATATTTCGCGTAACAAACAACAGATAGATCACCGTTTAATCGATAATCGTTGAATCGAAATAAAAATGATAATCGTAGAATGAAACATTTCAACGAATAACGACTAAACGAACGGAATTCTGCTCATCTGTGGTCGAAGGCCGTACACGGCGAGTTACTGCCAGCGAGACACACCAAAGAATCAAACGCGCCTCGAATCCGACTACATACTTCGACGACCAAGAAAACGAAGATGCCGACGGAAACGGGCAAACACTCATAGCGTGTTACGATCTAGTCGGTACCGCTCCAAGACGGCAGCGTAGATGAAAGGAAAAGGCCTAAAGCAGAGAGACACTCGGAGCGCGAGTTCGGGACACCCAAATTCGATCGGTCGCCATTTTCTCCACATCGTATCCCGAGGATAAAACCACAGTCACGTGACCAGGGCTTTCCTCGAACCGCACAATTTTGATATTTACCAAAGAAACGAACGATGAAAGTTGACGGATAATCGAATATTAGAAATTATACTCGACCCAACGATGGCTGTTAAATACAGGGTGTTTAAAGAAATCATTCAGGACTTGGAGAACCTATAGTACTCAACGAACCGAGTAAAGAACTTTTAGTCAACGTAGATAGAAAAATGGATTCTGATCGAATAAGCAGCAATTTTTAAAGAAAGGGAAGACGATATTTCCAAGTTTCCTCCAACTACACGATTACCATTTACCAAAGAGACGACGAATTCTTTCGTCAAGTATCAACAAATTATCAACAAACCGTTGCAATTGTTTATTTCTGCGGCAGTATTTTCTATATGGCTTGTAACCACGTTCTACGTTCCTCGAGCTTTTCAACGACTACACTTACACCGAATAGGGCTTGAAATTCGTCCCTGGCCACGTGACCACGCACAAAATCGCTCGAAACTCGTCGATCACCGACGCTTAGAAGCAAAGATTCGACCGATTTCGCGTACAAAGATGGGAAAAACTTTGATCCGGATAGAAATGTCGAATAACGAAAGATGAAACACTATTGATTCGTTATTTTGTTCGAGAATACGTTTGTCCGCCTCTTTCTCGCGAGATCGATCGACAAAGCAAGCAGAAATCGTCCCGCGAGCCGATCGCACAAGCGGAAAACCAAATCGCACAGTCAGTCACAGCGTTTGGATACTGCCCTGTAGATAATATTATAGATAGTTACACGACGACGATGGCGGATAAAAGCTAATTATACATGCAAATATATAAATATATACATATATATATATAAATATAAAAGGAAGCAAGGAAAACAAAAAGTATATATATATATATATTATAAGTATATATGAAAAAAAATCACGTACGTTCAGCATAAGGGTGGCAGGGTGCGAATTACGGACTTGGGAGAGACAGAAGGAAAGGGCGGGAGAGAGTGGGAAGGAGCGAGCGAAACGGTGAGAAAGAAGAGAGATCGAACAATTTTTCATTCGTTGATCCCACGTTCCATGCGAGGAGACTTGGTTCGCGATCGAATTTCTCGCGGCGAACACGAGACAACGTCCCATGCTTCCCGCACCCCTTTCGTCGCTTTTCACCCCAATTCTAAAGGTCCGTTCGTTTCTTCTACGGTCGAACAAGTCTTGTTCGTTACGTGCGACTAGTCGAATAATCTTGTCTTCTGACGAGAATGGGGTTCACCGCTTCGACCGACTGAATATTTCATTAAATTCGAAATATTATTTTCCTACGTTTCATTTATTCGTTCGAGAGAATCAAAGAGTCACCGACACGAGTCGATGCAGCTCGTCGTTGTACAGAATATCGAAAATTAATTCACGTCGATTAGCCTCGAAGCTCGTTCGTTAACGTTCAACGAAAATTAATTTCGCAATTACAGAATTTCATTGTCCAACGTCGACTCGTCGACACGGTTGCCCAGCGGACGAGGCTAACGAGTACGAATTATTTTTCATTTTCGCCGAGCATCGCGTTGACAAAAGTTCTTAGTAAACTCGTGGTGATTCTTCGTCGAAGCACCCCTTGAAAACGGAGGAAAGGAACGATAGGGTGTGGTGCATGGTGCACACAGCGATGGGCAGAGAAACGAAACGCTGGCGTAAGTGAAGGGTGAAATTGGTCGAGCGTCATCTTCACTAATAAACGCACAATTTTTCTGAATCTCCGACATCCTCTGCTTCTTTCTTCCAGGCATCCCCCTTTTATAATCGTCGTTTTACCCAACGGCACACGCGTTTTTGTATCTCCCGAACGACAATATTTGTACGACACACCGCGGACTCAACCCTTTACGCCGCGAGCGATTTTTCGAACGCGGAATTCGTTCGCCGAGTTTTGACGAACGCGTCGCCCAAAAACTCGGACCTCCTTCCCTGTTTTAAGTTCACGCTCTGCGGAATGGGACGATATGCAATAAGAGAAGGATGGAATGTGAGGGTTAATAAAGTGGTGAAAACGATATTACTTGGTGTTCAACTGCTGCCTCTGACGCGGAATCCACTTACTTAGATACTCGTCAAACTCATACGCTACTAATGCATGCAGATAACTATCGCTATTGTTTTTTCGTTCGCCGACCACCATTGTATTTATCCTGTAATCGGTTATACCCTCTGCAATTCCTTCTTCATCGCGTCCATTCATTCGTTATTCCTTCCATAGTTGGCGCGAATGCCAATCACCGTAACTCGCGCAATCTCCTTAAACGCGCCATCCCCGCCTTCTGGCCATTTAGGGACAAACCTCGCCGAATGCAGAGCTCGTTCAACGATCTGTCTCGCGTAAACGCCATTGTCGAGCATCTTCTTGCGAGTCCCACTAGCCAGAAACGCGCGTTATCGCGAAAAAATGTCACGCGACGGCTTCGCGAAGCCCTGTTGCTCTTTCTTCGTCGCTGTTTCGATGCAGGAATGCGTTTTACCTCTGGGACCATCGGGCTCGTCGACTCTGCGCCGGCTCAATGGACTTTTCCCGACACTCCGGAAACGATCTCGAGGGTGCAAATGTGTTTTTACTTGTAGGACAATAAAAAAAGTATCGTAGTCAAGGGTAAGTATAAAAAACAAAAGATTCTCGAGGATTGATATCATTCAAATACGAATTTTACGCATCGACCGTAAAATAGTTGTTAAACTCCTCGACGCTTTTACTTGATATTCCATTTATAGGACGAGAATGCAAGATAACATTTCGGTAGCGATATACTACTAAAGAATTTCTACAAAGTAACCCAATCGATACACAAAGTTGTTACATTAATTTACTAGCGACCACTGGATACCTCAAATAAATTAACGTTCACCATCACCAGTAATTACGCTAAAGTAGTTCGTCAAATATCAACGCTGTCGTATAACAATAATATACTGTATTACTAGAAAAGTTACAAATTTATTATTCGACGTAAATATAACATAACGCTATGTATAACGTAAATATACGTAAATTGTACGTAAACATGATGATAAGTTGACGATAATATGTGAAATTTATCATTTCAGAAATAAAATGTAAATTAATACCAACATTCAAGAATCATTTTTAGTATGATTTTGTTTGCTATTAGACAGTTATCAATGATTTTTAGTGATTATTTATTAATAATAAAAATAGTAGTATCTACAGCGCCATCGGTGGCGAAACGTCCAAGTTTGTAGCGAAAATAGTTCCAGCCGGTTCTGTTAGATGGCGCCACTGA